>NC_090444.1:1672211776-1672521776 GCF_031143425.1 Pleurodeles waltl | reverse complement strand
CACCGCCAACAGGCAGGCGGCAGACAATGTACCGCCCACAGTATTACAACTCACCAATCCGCCACCTTTTCCGGGGCGGGAGCCCCGCCGATAAAAACACAGCGGAAACAGACTACGGACGGGAAAACGCTCACCAAAACACACTCCACGAGTACGGAGGACAGCATGGAACCCGAATTAAACATCCTACCTGCACTCGTCTACCTGCTCATCTACCACGAGTACGAACTCCGGCGCAGACGACAACGGTGGGTACTGCACCTACGACACACGGGAGGGGGGAGGAGGAAAGGTTACGGGCACACACATATGCGACCCCCACCCCCCCAAACTATGTACACACCAATGCAGAGCAACAATGCACAGTGACACCACCCAAACCCCCCTGAAAAATGCAAAGACATAATTAAATTGTGAACCAAACTTTTATATAAAAAATAGACTCTGAGATGTATCGCCAACTATGCAAAATATCCATAACAAAATAATGCTATACACACTGCCATGGAGAACCGAGGCAATTAGTCCGCTACATCAAAGTCAAATGGAACAGTCCGTGGGCTACAGTGTAGCGACACAAGGGCAAAGCCCACACAGGAGACCTGAGTCCTTTGGAGAGAACACTGCAGGGGCATCTGATGAAAATACTACAGGCACCTCAGGGGGAAGGGAAGGGGGGGGCACCACAGCCACATGAGTCCACGACGCAAGATCCACGAAGGGGCCACCATGCCCACTGTGCCATCCTGGGGAGTGCAAAGCCACAGTCTCTCAAGTCTCCACAGTGGGTGGATTGCCCACTCTGCCATCCTGGGGAGTGCAAAGCCACAGTCTCTCAAGTCTCTACAGTGGGTGGGTTGCCCACTGTACCATCCTGGGGAGTGCAAAGCCACAGTCTCTCAAGTCTCCACAGTGGGTGGGTTGCCCACTCTGCCATCCTGGGGAGTGCAAAGCCACAGTCTCTCAAGTCTCTACAGTGGGTGGGTTGCCCACTGTACCATCCTGGGGAGTGCAAAGCCACAGTCTCTCAAGTCTCTACAGTGGGTGGGTTGCCCACTGTACCATCCTGGGGAGTGCAAAGCCACAGTCTCTCAAGTCTCTACAGTGGGTGGGTTGCCCACTGTGCCATCCTGGGGAGTGCAAAGCCACAGTCTCTCAAGTCCTACAGTGGGTGGGTTGCCCACTGTTCCATCCTGGGGAGTGCAAAGCCACAGTCTCTCAAGTGGATAACAGTCTCCACTGGTCAAGGAGGAGGCATGGTGGGCACAGTGAACCATAAACAGTGCTTGAGATGAAGGGGCCCAGCGGAGCGGTGCTTGAGATGAAGGGGCCCAGCGGAGCGGTGCTTGACAGGAAGGGCCCAGCGGAGCGGTGCTTGAGACGGCGGGGCCCAGCGGAGCGGTGCTTGAGACGGCGGGACACAGCGGAGCGGTGCTTGACAGGAAGGGCCCAGCGGAGCGGTGCTTGACAGGAAGGGCCCAGCGGAGCGGTGCTTGAGACGGCGGGGCCCAGCGGAGCGGTGCTTGAGATGAAGGGGCCCAGCGGAGCGGTGCTTGAGACGGCGGGGCCCAGCGGAGCGGTGCTTGAGATGAAGGGGCCCAGCGGAGCGGTGCTTGAGAAGAAGGGGCCCAGCGGAGCGGTGCTTGAGACGGCGGTGCCCAGCGGAGCGGTGCTTGAGATGAAGGGGCCCAGCGGAGCGGTGCTTGAGACGGCGGGGCCCAGCGGAGCGGTGCTTGAGATGAAGGGGCCCAGCGGAGCGGTGCTTGAGACGGCGGGGCCCAGCGGAGCGGTGCTTGAGATGAAGGGGCCCAGCGGAGCGGTGCTTGAGACGGCGGGGCCCAGTTCAGCGGTGCTCTTCTGCACGGCGGGCCCTGGTCAGCGGTGCCTATCTTTACGGCGGGCCCTGTTCAGTGGTGCTCTTCTGCACGGCGGGCCCTGTTCAGTGGTGCTCCTCTGCACGGCGGGCCCTGTTCAGCGGTGCCTATCTTCACGGCGGGCCCTGTTCAGCGGTGCTCTTCTGCACGGTGGGCCCTGTTCAGCGGTGCTCCTCTGCACGGCGGGCCCTGTTCAGCGGTGCCTATCTTCACGGCGGGCCCTGTTCAGCGGTGCCTATCTTCACGGCGGGCCCTGTTCAGCGGTGCCTATCTTCACGGCGGGCCCTGTTCAGCGGTGCTCTTCTGCACGGCGGGCCCTGTTCAGCGGTGCCTATCTTCACGGCGGGCCCTGTTCAGCGGTGCTCTTCTGCACGGCGGGCCCTGTTCAGCGGTGCCTATCTTCACGGCGGGGCCCTGTTCAGCGGTGCTCTTCTGCACGGCGGGCCCTGTTCAGCGGTGCCTATCTTCACGGCGGGGCCCTGTTCAGCGGTGCTCTTCTGCACGGCGGGCCCTGTTCAGCGGTGCCTATCTTCACGGCGGGGCCCTGTTCAGCGGTGCTCTTCTGCACGGCGGGCCCTGTTCAGCGGTGCCTATCTTCACGGCGGGGCCCTGTTCAGCGGTGCTCTTCTGCACGGCGGGCCCTGTTCAGCGATGCTCTTTTGCACGGCGGGCCCTGTTCAGCGGTGCACATCCAGTAGGTTCAAGGGAGCCAGACCTGGCCTGGACTCCGTGCTCAGACGCCCTCCGGCCGTGATGTTCCTGGGCCCTTCGGTGACGGAGTCCTGGGCCCTTTGGTGTCCTCCTTTACAGCTGGGATGTGGCATGTGGGGCCCACCTGCTCCGCGCTCCTGCTGGCTGACGTCTCCGCCCTGCTGCCCTTACGCTCCTTAGATGGGGCTCTCGGGCCCTTGCCTCCCCTAGACGTTGTGGCTGGTGAAGTGGGAGAACTCTGCTCCTTGGGGGCAGCCGTGTCAGTCTTCGCACGGCGGCCCTTGTGTTTCCTGGTCCTCTTGCCGGGGGGGGGCTGGATGTGTCATTGCTGCTGATGGAGGTGTCACTGCTGGCAAAGGGTGGGCTCCAGAACCCATGCACAACAGTGACACCCGAAGTTGGGCTGGTGGTGGCTGTGGTGCTCTTGGGACTCTTCGCAGATGGAGGGGGTAGGTCATCGGAGGGGAAGAGGTCAAGATTAGCCAGGAAAAGTTTTTTAGGGCCAAGGTAAAAGGTAGGAGAAGTGGAGATGGAAGTGGAGGAAGAGGATGTGGTTGTAGGAGAGTCAGGTGTGCTGTCATTGGGTGAAGGTGCAGGTGCTGTAGGCTGTTGTGAGGTGGATGTCTGTTGGGTGGGTGTCTGCCTGCGTTTGTGTGTCTTGGAAGGGGTGGTGACAGACACAGTGGGAGAGGACACAGGGGACGTGTAAATGGCAGTGGGGGTGGTGACTGCACGTGTGCGGACTGTACAGGAGGGTGTGGTGGTGATCGAAGCACTGGCTGATGTTGGTGTGCATGCAGGTGTGAGTGTCGACGTCACAGGGAGGGAGGAGGGAGACGAGGAGGAGGGGGACACAGGGGTGGTAGTGACTGTTGGGATGTCTGCATCTGTGTGTTGCTTGGGTGAGTGTTTGTGGGATCTGTGGTGCTTGTGTCTGGATGAGCTGCCCTTGGGTGTTGAGGTGTGTGCAGGCTGGTCAGATGGTGTGGATGGGATAGGCTGAGGAACAGGAGACAGAGACAGGGTGGAGGCAGTCAGAAGAGGGAGGCTGGAAACAGGGACAATGGCTGCCGTCAGTGCTGAGGCCAGAGCATTGAACGATCGTTGATGGGCAGCCTGACCCGAATGAATGCCCTCCAGGTAGGCATTGCTCCGATGCACCTCCCTTTCTACCCCCTGGATGGCATTCTAAAGGGTAGTCTGCCCAACAATGAGTGTCCTGAGGAGATCAATGACCTCCTCACTGAGGGCAGCAGGGGTAACAGGGGCAGGGGCTGAGGTGCCTGGGGCGAAGGAGACGCCCGCATTCCTGGGTGAGCGGGCACGGAGCGTAGGCTGAGGGGCTGCTGGGAGGGCGGGGCTGGTGCGCTGGGTGGCGGCTGTACCTGTAGAGGCGGGGGGCCCGGATGTTGCTGCCACCGCTAGGGAGCTCCCATCCGAGGACGTGTCGCTGTCGCTGCTCTCACCAGCGGTCCCCGTCGTGGTGCTCCCCTCGCCCTCCGGCTCACTTGGGCCCTCGGTGTCTGTTCCTGTGCCCACCGGGGCCTTGTGGCTTGCAGCTCCCTCGTGCTCCGATGCCAAATCTCCTCCGCCTGATGATGCTAATGCACACATGCACAAGAAGATGAAGAAGAAGGGTGGGGGGAGAAAGAGAAGACCTGGTTGAGTGCATGCAATGTCAACACCGTTGGCGGAGAGGACAAACACAGGAGCCGCATGCACTAAGCTGCGCATTCGGGGCACACTACTCAGTACTTCTGACTCGGACAACAGGTCAGGAGACGACAAACGCGCACATGTGTGAGGCTGGACCATCAATAGCTGGACTTGTCACCCTACGGAGGTGGTGGCCGGGAGCACAGGGCCATGCCTAAGGGAGAGGACTACACTACAGAAAGCGCCCTGGCCTAATGTCACCCCCAACCCTCCTCCCCCACCCAGACGCCTCCACTGCGCAGAAAGATAGCTGAATGTGCTGATACTCACCCCCTTGTGTCTGCTGTGATGCTCTCAAGCGCCCATCCAAATCAGGGTAGGCCACCGCCAGGATCCGGGACATCAGGGGGGTCAGGGTACGACTGGCACCCCTCCTAGGTTGGGAGGCCATCCCCAGCAGTGACTCGGCGGTCTTCCTGGTTCCGCGGCGGATGTCCTCCCACCTCTTGCGGCAGTGGGTGCCCCGTCTGACGTGGACCCCCAGGGCCCGGACTTCCTTGGCGATGGCACGCCAAATCCCGACTTTCTGATGGGCGCTGACCTATGTGACATGTACAGGGTGGGAAGGAAACATTCATCAACTTACTGCATGTTAGATGTGATTGGGCCCCCCTCCCCAACCTTGCAAAATAGCACATGCTCTCATCTGTTGTGCGTTGCACTCCTCATTCGCCCCCCACCCCACCAACTTACATCCACCCCACTCCACACAGGCATCGCCCATTTCATGTGCACCCGGTGTACTCACCTGTTGGTCTGGAGGACCGTAGAGTAACGCATACTGGGGGAGGACCCCATCCACGAGCTTCTCCAACTCTTCAGACGTGTAGGCAGGGGCCCTTTCCCCAGTCGCAGCAGCCATTTTCACTTCCAGACCGAGTTCACAGCAGCACTTGCAGTATAGGTCCTCTCCTGTGGATGATCAGGTCTCGAGTGATTAAGCAGATAGAAAATGGCGGTCACGCCCGCGGCGGTGCGTACCGCGGCGGTGCGTACCGCGACCGCCGGCGCACATCGTCATTGGCTCCTGAAACCCATAGGCTTCAATGTTATCCAATGCGGCTCCGTATAGCGGTCTTCGACCGCCTACCGCCACGGTGTGCTCCGCCAGCGCAGTGACCTCAAATCCCATTGTCCCACTTCACAGGTCAGGCAGCCGCCATTTCAAGGGCCCACATGGCACAATCTCTACTGCGACACACAGGCCTAGGCCTGGCATTGCCACACATACACGCCTTTCAATACCTAGATAACCGTGTGCCATGCAAGCAGTGGTGAACGTACCAGTGATTATCTTGACTCTGTGCTCCATGTTGTCCTTCCTAGGCACCGTCCGCTGGGATTTGCGAGGAGAAGGATGAATCCTCGCGTGTACCGACCGCTGGTGGACCTGTCGACAATGGAAGAACGCCACATCATACTACGATACCAACTTGACCGTGCCAGCCCTGATGTCCCCCATCTGCCAACCCACAGGAATTCCCCCTCTGGTGCAGGTGCTGTCAGTCCTCCATTTTCTTGCAAGTGGCTCATTCCAGACAACAGTGGCCATGTCATCTGGAATGTCTCAGCCAATGTTTTCTAAGGTTTTGTCTAGAGTGTTGTCTGCCCTGACGAAACACATGCGGAGTTACATTATTTTCCCTGAGGAGGTTGATTTGCCCACTGTGAAGGGTGATTTTTATGCCCTTGGACATATTCCCAACATAATTGGTGCCATTGATGGGACCCATGTAGCCTTAGTCCCCCCAAAAGACGATGAGCAGGTGTACAGAAACAGGAAGAGTTACCATTCTATGAACGTCCAGGTGGTCTGTTTGGCTGACCAGTACATCTCCCATGTGAATGCAATGTTCCCTGGTTCAGTGCATGACGCGTATGTGATGCGTAATAGCAGCATCCCTTATGTGATGGAACAGCTACAGAGACAACGTGTGTGGCTAATAGGTGACTCTGGTTACCCCAACCTGCCTTGGCTATTGACCCCAGTGAGGAATCCCCGGACCAGGGCTGAGGAACGGTACAATGAGGCCCATGGGCGAACTAGGAGGATCATAGAAAGGACCTTTGGGGTTCTGAAGGCCAGGTTTAGGTGTCTGCATATGACAGGGGGATCCCTGATGTACTCACCAAAGAAGGTGTGCCAGATCATCGTGGCCTGCTGTATGCTTCACAATCTGGCATTGCGACGTCAGGTGCCTTTCCTGCAGGAGGATGGTCCAGATGGTGGTGTTGAAGCAGCAGTGGAGCCTGTGGAGAGTGAAGAGGAGGAAGACTCAGAGGACGACCCAGACAACAGGGACAGAGTTATCCAACAGTATTTTCAGTAGCACACAGGTAAGAATCACACACGCCATTTTAATTTTCCTGAATGCCTCGTGCTTCTCAACTTTGTCTATGACCCCCCAGTTATTTGAAACTGATGTTTGATTCTCCCTTCCCTTTTCAGTGCTGTATGACCCACTGCGTGACTTCTGCTTGGTTAGCCCATGGACTAATGCTTATTGATCTCGGTATGTGTTCAGCACAAAGTTTACAGAACATAATTGATCGGTAATGTGTTTTACATTTGTAAATAATACAGCCTGACTTCAGCATGATTTCAGTGCATTGCGTGATTTATTTTTGGTGCTAGATGATGGTACATGATATTCACACGGTGATGGGTGGGGGTGGAGTAATGTCCATGGCAGAGTCCAGTTCTCAGTCTCACAGGTGCATTGTCCATATGCCTGTGGAAGGATGGAGCAGGGGCAGTTCAAGGTTGGACAGGGTGGCAATGTGGGACAGTGGGATGACTTCAGGGGGTATCTCATGCTGGCGGGGGTCTTGACATCCTACTCTGTCTTTTTTTTGGATCTCAGGCTCCTCTTGCGGGGTGGTTGTTCTTCAGCAGGAGGTGGGGTTCTGGTGGCCTGTCGTTGTGGTGGGGCCTCCTGTCCACTAGCGGAGGTGGTAGGCTGTTCCTGGTCCGGGCTAGTGACAGGGGCCCTGTGTGGTGCCACATGGTCCCGCAACGTGTCTTTTATCCGGTGGAGGGCCTGGACTATGCTCCCCATGGCGGTAGAGATGTTGGTGAGATGATTGTTGAACCCCATGTAGCGTTCCTCCTGCTGTGCCTGGATCTCCTGGAACCTGGCCAGTACCGTCGCCATCGTCTCTTGTGAGCGGTGGTAGGCTGCCATGATGGTGGTGAGGGCCTCTTGGAGAGTCGGTTCCCTGGGCCTCTCCTCCCCCCCCTATCGCACAGCAGCCCTCCGAGTTGCCCTGTTTCCCCCGGACTCTGTCCCCTGGATGGTGTGCCCACTACCACTGCCCCCAGGTCCCTGTTGTTGTTGGGGTGGTGGGTTAGCCTGGGGGCCCTGTAGTGGCAGACACACCGCTGATTGACCTGTCCTAGAGACAGAGCCATGGGCCCGCTGGGTGGGAGCTGTGCTGTTGTTCCCAGAGGGGGTTGGGTCTGCTGTGGCCTGTGTGTGGGGAACCGACTGTCCAGAGGTCCCCGATGGTCCGGGCTGGTCATCAGGTTCCAGGTCGACAGAGCTGCTGTCATCACTGGGTGCCTCTTCCGGGGGGGGGATGGACATTTCTGGACCCTCCTGGCCGGTGTGTTTGCGTTCGGGTCCTGCATGGGGTAAGAGGGTATGGTTATTGTTTCTGTGTGTGCTATTGTGTGCGATTTATGGGTGCCCTTGTCCCCCAGTGCTGTCATTCCCTTGGGGGAGGTGTTGTGGGGGTGTTGGGGGGGGGGTATGTGCAGTGGTCATGCTTAGGTGATGGGTGTCCATAGTTTGTGGTGGCATGCAGGGGTTGGTGTTGGGTGGGTTGTGCTGGGGAGACATTCTCAGGGAGGATGTGTGATGGGGGGTTGGGGGTGAGGGTGGTGGTGGGGGTTGGCATGCTGGGGGGGGTGAAGTAGTTGAGATTGTACTTACCAGAGTCCATTCCTCCGTGTACTCCAGCGAGGCCATCAGGATGCAGGATGTTTAGTACCTCTTGCTCCCATGCTGTGAATTCGGGTGGAGTGGGTGGGGGTCCCCCGCCAGTCTTCTGCACTGCGATGTTGTGTCGCGAGACCATCGAGCGCACCTTTCCCCGTAAGTCGTTCCAACGTTTGCGGATGTCCTCTCGATTTCTGGGATGCTGTCCCACTGCGTTTACCCTGTCCACGATCCGCTGCCATAGCTCCGCCTTCCTGGCTATAGTGGTGTGCTGCACCTGTGAGCCGAAGAGCTGGGGTTCGACTCTTATGATCTCCTCCACCATGACCCGGAGTTCTTGGTCCGAAAAGCGTGGGTGCCTTTGGGGTGCCATGGGGTGGTGTGGATGAGGTGTGGGGTGGTGTATATGGTGAAGAGTGTGTTGGTGTGTGGTGCTTTGTGCTTCTATGTGGTGTGTGTGATGGTGTAGTGTGCCTCTGTGTGATGTAGCTCTCTATTCTGTGATGTGTCTCTCTCTCCTTCGTCTATGATCTTCGGTCGTAGGGGTTTGTGGGTGATGTGGGTGTGTGTTTTATAGTTGGTTGGATGTGTGGGAGTGTTGTTTGTATGTGTGTCAGGTGTGTGTATTTCAAATTGTCCAATGTGGCTGTGTTTTGGAGCTGTGTGTGTATTTTGACCGCGGCGGTGTGTACCGCCAATGGAATACCGCGGTTGAAAGACCGCTGCGTGGATTCGTGGGTCAGAATGGCATGGGCGTGTTTGTGTTGGCGTGACGGTGGAGGTTTGGTCATCTCCAGTTTTCCGCGGCCCGCTGATGAGGCGGCCTTCCTTGGATGTTGGGATTTTGGCGGTTTCGCCGTTGTGGGTCAGAATGACCGTGGCGGTTTACCGCGGCCGCGGCGGTAGAATGGCGGACTTCTGACCGGCGGTAAGGGCCTTTTACCGCCGAGGTCAGAATGACCTCCATAGTGTGCACAGAGTGTAGGGGTTCCCCAGAGGCTTAACAGAGGCTAAACTAGATAATACTAATGCTCTCTTTTGTGGTAGTGTGGTTGAGCAGTTAGGCTTATTGGAGGGTAGTGCAAAGCATTTGTTGTACTAACACAGGCAATAGAATAAGCACACACTCAATGAATTCCCTCCAGACCAATGGTTTTTATATAGCAAAATTAACTTTTGTTAATGTATTTCTAGAACCACACAATTCAAGCTGCAGGTATGTACATAAACTAATAAGTATTTAACATATGTGTCAATACCACTTTGATTGGAGTTGGTAAGTTGTACAGTTTTTGAATAAATGGCAATAATCTGTTTTAAAAGTTGACAGTGCAATTTTCAGAATAGTTCCTGGGGGGAAGAAAAGTTAGTATGTTTTGCAGGTAAGTACAAAATTTAAAGTTCCAGTCTGCAGGGGTTAGGAAGTACACAGGTTGGGGTTCAAGTTAACCCCAAACACCCACCACCAGCAGGGCGGGCCGGGTGCACAGGTCAAGGTTGAGGCAAGTTTAACATGGGCTCCTATATAGACTGGGGCCACTCGGTTTCAGATCTGCTGGCAGGTAAGTACCCATGTCTTTGGAGGGCACTCCTGGGGGGTTCAGAAGAGCACTGGGGGGGCCACAAGAAGACACCAAACTCACACCCTCAGCAGCGCAGGGGCGGCCGGGTTCAGGTGCAAACAGAGCATCGGGCTCCCAATGCTTTCCTATGAGGGGACCCCTGGAGTCACTTAGATGCTGCAGGCTGGGTCCAGGGGTTCAGTTTCAGAAAGCCAAAGGCTGGACAAGTAGAAGGGCTGTCTGCTGAACATTGCTGTACCAGAGGTAGTGTTCTCCTAGGCCTGAGGGCTGCGGGTGCAGTGCACCTTTAGATGTTGGATATCTTCATCCAGAGCTTTCAGGGTCCGGGGGTCCTCTGGATTCTCACTGCAGGCGTCGTTGTGGGGGGCAAGAGAGGTCATACCAGGGTGGGCTCTTGCTCAGAATCGCCTGGGGGTCCTCTCTAGCCAGTTGAGCTACCTGGTCACAGGCTGTGGGCATCGGGTGCAGGGTGGTAAGGACTTGGGGATCCGGGGAGGCTCTGGAATCCCTAGATGTAGTTTCTTCTTGGACAGGGCTGCTGTCCACTGTAGTTTTTGGTCCTCTGAGATACAGGTCAGTCTTCTGGAGCTTGGCCGAGGTCGCTGGTCCTGCAGGATGCGTTACTTTCTTCTTTCAGGTTCTCTGAAGCAGGAGACAGGCCGGTAGGGCTGGGGCCAAGTTAGTTTGCGTCTTCCTTCTTCTCAGCTGGGGATTCATCTTAGTAGACCTTCTTCTTTCTTGTGAGGTTGCCAGGAATCTAATGACTTGGGTTCAGGGGAGCCCTTAAATCTGGGGTTTTGGGGTGTTACAAGGTTCGGAGTGCAATAGCCAATGGCTAATGACCCTGAGGGTGGCTAGACCCCTCTTATGTCCAATGCTTTTGGGGAGGGGGACACAACCCCAACCCCTTTGGGCCCTGTCTTCCACACCAAAATGGAGGATTCTGCAGGGAGGGGTGTTACCTCTGCTCTGGACACCTTAGGGGTGGTCCTAACTAGGGTGGTCACTCCTCCCTGCTTTCCCTAATTTTCCCACCAGACTTTCCACAAAAAAGTGGGGCTTTGTCCGGGGGGGGGAGGGGCATCTCCACTAGCTGGGGTGCCCTGAAGCACTGTAACAAGAGGCTTGAGCCTTTGAGGTTTACTGACAGGTGTTACAGTTTCTGTAGGGGTGTGAAGCACCTCCACCCAGGACAGGCTTTGTTTCTGACAACAGAGAGCACAAAGGCTCTCACCCCTTGTGGTCAGAAACTTGTTTGGAAGTGGCAGGCTGGCACAACCGGTCAGTCCTGCACTAGCAGATTGGCTAACATACAGAGGGCATGTCTAAGATGCCCTCTGGGTGCATTTTTCAATAAATCCCACACTGGCATCAATGTGGGTTTATTGTTCTGAGAAGTTTGATACAAAACATCATATTATTCAGTGACCCCATTATGGAGCTGTGGAGTTCATAATGACAAACTTCCAGACCATATACTCAATATGGCTATACTGCAGTTACAAGGTCTAAGAATGTACTTAGACACTGCAGGGGCATATTGCTCATGCAGCTATGCCCTCACCTATGGAATAGTGCACCATGCCTTAAGGCACTAAGCCCTGCTAGAGGGGTGACTCACCTATGCCACAGGCAGTGGTTTGTGGGCATGGTCGACTTTGTCTTTTTCTCCCCACAAGCACACACAAGCTACAAAGGCAGTGTGCATGTGGTTGGTGAGGGGTCTCCCAGGGTGGCATAATGCATGCTGCAGCCCTTGCGGACCTCCTCTGGTCACAGGGCCCTTGGTACCATGGGTACCTTTCACAAGGGACGTAACTGTGTGCCATGGATGTGCCAGTTGTGGGAACAAAGGTACAAATTTGGGAATGAACACAGGTGCTGGGGCCTGGTCAGCAGGATCCCAGCACACTCTCAATCTAAGTTGGCATCAATATCAAGCAAAAAGTGGGGGGTAACCATGCCAACAAGGGCACTTTCCTCCAATGAGCTTGAACAGGCACTCTTGAAAAGTAGTCAGCAGGATTTTGATTCTTTCCAGATCGATGCACAGTTCTGTAAACATACTCTTGCAATCATAGTACCCATTGTTCAATGTGAGGAAGCATCTTGGCCCTTGGATTGCCGAAGATGGTCAGCAAAGCTTGATGATCAGTCACCAGCTTAAAAGTCTTTTCATTCATTAATACATGGAAATGTTCACAAGCCCATAATACAGCCAAACTTTCCTTCTCAGGCTGTGAGAAAGCATGTTCTGTTTGTGACAAACCTCTACTAGCATAGGCCACAGTATGTCATCGTGTATTTGTGCATCCACTATGCTGTGCAAGCAGAGCATCTAACCCGACAAGGCTAGCATCATCCACAGTCTCGGTATGGAGCTTTGGATTTTAGTATGCCATTTCTGTAGCATTTTTGATGGTGTGTTTGATTTTCTTTAAATTCTTTTCACATTCTTGTGATCATTTAAAAGAAAAAAAAATTGCTAACTCTTGTAACGGAGCACTGACAGTGGCAAAGTCCTTTATGTATTGCAATCAATAGCTAGCCATTCCAGGAGAAGTACTTTTATTTAGAATCAGCTTGTGTGGGTTCAATATGTGTTAAAGCATGTCTATGTTTAAAGTCAAGCCTGCAACACTGAGTAATTGACATACATGTGTGAGGGCTCTATTGTGCTCCTTCTGCGTAGCTCCAAAAACCAGTCGTTAAATGCATTCACAACAGGTTGTATGGTACATTGTATGACATCTTGGAAATGTTCTGCAGACGGTGGCACACAAAATCTAAGGGGCTTATTTAATTAGAAATGGCGCATTGCTGGGTGGCAGCAGGGATGGGTCAAAATTTGTTATGATGCGCAGGAACCCAGTACGACACCATGTATGCGCCATATTTACAATGTGGGGCACCATGGCTCAAGGATGCATCTGTGGGAACTTTTCTGCAATGAATCAGCCCTAAAATTGGTGCATCACTGAAGCTGGCCTCACAACTGACGCAATTTCAGTTATGCTTACAAATTAAGAGGTGCTGAGTCAGATTTAATTGACGCAAGTAGTCTAATGTTTTAGGTCCAAATAGTGGAATATCACCTTCTACACTTTTAAATTGGTCCTGGATGTAAGAGGTAATGTTTGCAGGATGTCTATGTGTTACATTACAGTGGGCATAGTGTACTTATGTGTATGTAGAGGCCTGAGTATGAGTGACATACCGAGTGACAGTGTAGTGTAAGTGAATATAAATATATATTGAATGTGAAGTGGCAACACATGTATTCCCAACCATATGTGTGTACATACCTGTTGTCCTTTGAAGTACGCAGGCCTGGACGTCTGGACCCCTTCCTCCAGAGAGAAGTGACAATCCTGGCCTGTTCCTTACAAAAAGTATACGATGCCACGTTGCTTTGCTGCAGTGGATGATGAAATCATAGGTACCATTGTCCCAGCTTGGTGAAGGAATCCTACAACATGATTCTCACATGTTTGGACCCAGTAGAAGGGGAAGTGAAATACAGACATATTCCAGTGACTTCAGCTAGTCAGACTCCTATTGAAAAGCCACTGTGTCATTTTTACGCTTGGGTTAAGAAGGTGTTGTAATTTTAACGCGTTTTGGACTCTGTCCATCCTTTGCCAACAATGTGTCACTTTCCTAAAAACTATGGATGCATCAGTTCTGCATGGGATTTTAGAGTAAACGCCTAACTTGCTCATGATTATCGTTGCGCAGGTAAAAAATTACTCAGGACAGAGAAAAGTGACACATTATGCCAAATGCCTCATTTTGTAAATATGGAGCATCGCCGCTGCATCAGACAAAATTACGAAGATGCGGAGCAAGTTCTTTGTAATATGTCCCTCAGTATCTGATTGAATTTCGAAACGTTTACACTCAACACCACTGAACTTGTGCATCACTACTGTCTACTACTCTACAAAACTTTTAAATACCTTGATGCGGTAGGTTTGCTTTTGTAAAGAGTATGAAAATGAATCCCATTCTTACTGCTTTAAGTCCCTAGTTTTCGAAATGTGCTAACACGCCATTGTCTAGCAATGTCTGAATTCTCATAATGACTTCATTGTATGTAGCATGCTGAATCATTCTGCGTGTAATCTGTAGCAATAGTCTGCTTTGAGAAAGAAAAGAACATTTAATATTAAAACAACACAGGCCATTTGCATCCAGTTCAAGTAAAACATGTGGCTTTGGGGCAGGCATCCGTCCAAAACAAGTTTTCAAGATACACTGTTCAAAGACTCCAGATCCTGTTTTGATTTGGTCCTGCATGGGCCTCTGTCCTTGGCTGGTGCACTCACAATAAGAAAATCCAATTGTGAACAGTCGTACATACAAACACATTAGAAAGAAAAATATACGCTGGGAAGGAATTCTAATGGACACTTCTCACAAACACTGCAGTGAGCTGGAATTCAGACTTTAAGTACAATGGGGAATTGTCCGGTTAAAATTCCGGTATGGCTAAAACAATTTGCAATTGAGTGCAAAGAATCTCGAAATATAAATAAATTAGAACGGAATAGTCAGTGCAACGAGTGTTGCAGGTATTAACAAGTTCCAAACACTTTATTGCTGACTATGCTCAAATTCGCACATGTTCAAGAACCCGACTGAAAATGGTAGCTCCATTATTGAGTACGAGGGGTTTATGTTCCTGTGGTAATATGTGACTCAATACTAAAGTTGTTTTTTAGAACTATGCGCTAATGCTAAAATAGGGGCAGGTGTAATTTGCGGCTCTATCAGCCTTACCACCCAATAGGAGATGAGGCCATATTACGCTCTCTACTATACTGCACAGACACTTATCTCTAGGTTACAGCTGGCGCCAGCTGCTTGTGCAAGCCTGTGCTCAAATGAAAGCAGCTCGCGCAAAATAGGTGCAATTATTTTTAAGCATGAGTGTAAATCAGATACAGGGGCCACCCACAGCACAGGGCAAATGCTATTTGACAACAGTTTTTGTTTTCTCTTCCTGAAATACTCAATAAAGGCTTAATTTTTAGGTCAAGCATAGCAGCGTGCAAGCACTGCTTTTCCAATGTGTTGTTATCTATTTGCGCTTTTAACCACGCCCACCTCACGCCCATCACTATCACTTGTTCACAGTTTTGCCCTTCAAAAATCCCCTGTTATCATTGGTAAGTGCTTTACGTTTGTCCCTTCTTAGGGCGGTTTGGTTACTGCCTTGGAAATTGACCCTGTTTCATGACTAATTGCACTTTTTGCACATTCGTTTGACTGCGAGCAAACTTCTTTTTCCTTTTGTGTGTCTCCTTCATGTTCATGACGGCCATGGTGCTTTAAATCGGCTCACTTATGTGAAATTGTATGACTTTTCAATTTCAATTTATGTGGCATGAAAAGTCCAGTTAGGAGCTTACAATGCTAATAGCTCTAGCTCGAGCAAATGCGCGACCCATTCCATTGCAAATGCTTATTTTGTTTTATTGCACTACAGGTATGCTGTCACCCGGCTATTTTTGGGCCTTATAATAAAGTTACACTATGCTACTGGAGCTAAAGGGAGAGATATTCCAAAGTGAATAGTATTTTATTACCTAGTCATACATGTATCGAATTACTGCTACTTGCTGATCCCCCATTTTTGGTTTAGGTAACAACTGGTTGTGTAGCCATTTTAGTTATAGCTCCATGCACGTTAGTTTAATACACTAGGCCGCTGTGCAGTATGACCTAGATATATTTTATTTGGCTTCGCATTGTTATTTTTACACTAACCAGTTTTATGGTCTTGTTTTAATTTCTTCTATCTAACTGTTTTACTTAGCCCAGCACTGTTTTCTTAAACAAGACATTCTTGATCACTTTGTGCTTCAGTCAAGGCTACAGTTTGGTACATTGCCGGTGAACGTGGTAGAAGTTTAGTCTCCAACATTCGTAGAAAATACACATCTTTACGTAGGGACATTTTCTTAGAACATTAGCTGTGTTATTATAAAAACACTTCCTAGTCCAATTACACGTCAAGAGGGAGATTCCAGCCAGGGAACCACAACTGTATGCTGAATGCTTTGCTGCAGATGCTAACGCAGACTACAGGCCTTTGCTCAGGTATGAGGGTTGATGTCCTCCCGGGGAAACCTGAAAGGCAGGATTAGAGCTTAACATGCTTCAGATAGAAAATAGTCCATTGACTTTAATGGCAATATGATAGCATTATTCTTATGCTTCACTCTCATCGTCACCATTTTTATATTGTTATGTTGTGTTGTTCTGGTTATTGCAGCTCAAGTTTTGCTATCTAAAATGCAGTTGTTTTATTAAACCAGTCTTTAAAACTTATACTGCTTTCATTGTCATTTATATATGTGACCGAATTGTGAATGAGAGAACCGGATGTGACCTGAGTGACCACCACTTCCCTGAGAAGTATGATATGTCATGCTCTCGGCTGCCCAATCATCTCTACCTTTCGGAAGAGACGAGGCACTGCTAGTTAGCCGGAGCAAAACCCGGATTTAGAGCGACAGGTGTCACCCACTGTGGGTCAGACTCAGTCTCCCAAACTGTGGATGATCTTGCTGCTCAAAATCCAGTCTCATTTGAATAATGAGAGCCTACACAACAAACTAATATATCCATTCACAACTACTATATCCTCCATTTTCTGAATTACCTAACTAGGGACCTATATTAATCTTTTACAGCACCATGAGTATATTCTCGCCCGGGTGCTTTTGGCTAGGCAGGACATACAACACTATGTTCTGGGAACTATTGGACAGATTTTCCTTCAATGCTGGCATTTGTTTGGTGAACATTAACCTTCAGGTTGTTTTTAGACTTGCAAGGACCATTGTTTTTCACCAATAGTTAACTCTGGTCTCCAAGCAGTCACCACCTACATGATGAGGAAGCAGAAGCAGGTGGTCAAATGCTACAACAGGGTGGAGAAAGGGAGGTGGTGTTTGGGCTGGACGCCTAGAAAGAAAAATGAAGCAGGGGCTCCTGGGGAGGGGGGTGCATAACAAAAAACAATTGCCACATTTCTGCTTCATTCTGGAAGAGGGGTGGCCGGGTTGCTTTGGTTTGAGGGAACTACACCGGAATTGGTTGTGAGCTTGCATGGTCCTCCGAAAAAATAAACAACTCATTGCCTACCACTCTTCCAGAACAACATAGAGAGCAGCAAAACTAAACAAAAACAGGTACCCGTGGAGAGGCAAGGGAAATAAGTCGACACATGAAACAGTAGGGACATTTTGCAACTGTCAGAATTATCCAGTGCTACTGTCAAGTGGGAAAGAGCAAAGATTTTGGAGGGAAAAGTATTAACCACATAGTCATGGCATACTTCATCATCGGCTAGTCTGACAACAATGAAGGATCAGAATAACTCGTGTTAACTCTATTTGGAACCCAAAGGAAAACCTGAAAGTACGTCTGCGTATAAACAAGGAATTTCCTTTATTTTCAAGGCACACAGGGCAGGTTTAAAATTTACCATGTGGATGGATGTGTGTTGAGAAATGATGACTCATCCAAAATGGGTCTTGGACCTTCCTAAAGGCAACAAAGCATCCCCTGAAGTCGGTGCTACGTCTGATTGTGTGCATGAAGGCAAGAATATGTTTGCCATTGAAAGTCGCTCAAGATACAGCACCCTCATTTTTTTTTTTTTAAGGATTCCTGGCCCACTGGTCTCTTCGAATACGGACCACTTCCCTAATCTCACTCATTCTTCAAGGAGCAAGTCCCTTAATTGCACCTCATGTGCCACCCATGAGCCGGCTCCAGATGCGGGCAAAACACCAACACATGTATGCGCTACTGTGAAATATCTGCAATTCTTTAAAATCGGTCTCCTTTACATTTGTATCTCTAAATTATATGGTGCTCTGAAATAGATCAAAATAGAATGCTAACCAGCATCAGGTGCAATTTCAAATCTATCCAGAAGATACTAAGATTCACATTCACTGGGAGAATGGCTGATAGCATCCAGCATGGGATTAAACACATCTTCCTTTCTTTCAGTTTCAGTGGAATGAAAACCAAGGTCTTAATCACATGATGAAAATTGCCGCTGCTACTTTCCCTTTCAACTGGCTTGCATGTTTAAGTTGCCTGCCTAGACCACACAGCAAGTCAAAAATCTAACAATCATCTCCGGTTCCAATTTCATCTTCCACTCAAAAAAAGGCCGAAGTTGTAAATGACATTAACTTTCAGCCGTCATTGCTGACGATAACCCTCCTGGTGATGGCACCTTTGCAATATTGGAATGTTGCCTCTAACGTGTTTCTATCACAATCCAAACTGCTATTGTATTTCAACCACTTTATTCTTCAAATTTTCAGTATTGCTACTACTTTCACTATAGTGGGCAATGGGCATAGCCAATAACCACGCTTCAAAGCTGGCACTAGTGGTTAACATATTGTTGGTGTTATTTTGGAGTTTGAGAATGTTAGGGCCCGTGGGGTTACACGGAGTCATTTTTTGCCTGCCCATCTTTGCCAGGCCAGGCGGGTGTCAGCATAGCTGAAGAATCGAAGGAATATTATAGCGTTTCAAAGTTTCACGTCCGTATTAGAAAAATATCTTTACATAGATGGAAAACAGGTGTTGTAATTACATCAAGGATGAAATTACAGAATATGTTGTCTCAGCAATATTCAAACAACCTCCTGGAATCCAAGTAACAGTGAACGTTTACTACAGTGTCACTTCCTTGTCTAAGCTGGGACGGAAGCTCTTCGATGCGCCTCTTCTCTAGCGTATCTATATCACCTTCATTGTGGCTAATGTGCCAGCAATATGGCCGCTGTATTCTTGTGACCAGTCTCATTTCTGTCACTTTGCTTTGAGTAGTTCGCAGCGCGCCCCCGGTCTCTCATCAGGCTGAATGCTGTCACTGAATTGCACTCTTTTAACATTTCTCATTCTTAAGGATCAGGTCTAAAACTGTGTATGTACCATAAAGGTGATCTGTCGTCCTGTCCTCAGTTTGAAAATCTTGAAAAATCTCTATGATGCCACTAATGTTTCCTCATCAGACTTTGATCCAGAACAACGGAGAGAAAAATACATAACGGGGACAGAAGAAGAAAGAAAAAAGGACACACTACGGGGAAAGGAGAAAGAGAAGAGGGAAACAGTGCCAAGTGTGTGTGTGTGTGTGGGGGGGGGGGAATGCGGGGGGGTGGGGGGGACTAGGACGAAAGAAGTGCTGCGGTGAGACACAGGGGCAGGGATTGTCTGGTGATGGACTGAGCATGCATGAGGGGGGATCCAACCATGCTGCCTTGGTGTTCGATATCACGGCCTTCTGCAACACAGACAGCAGCTTCTTAGCAAAGGTTTGGGCTCCTGGCACTTGTAACCGTACAAATCAATCATTGATGTTTTCCAATACATCTACCAAGATGCTTTGGGAAGGACTCGTGTTAGAGAGAACACTGGTTCTCACGGAAGCACTCAACCAAGATTAATCAATGCAAAAAATAAGAAAGTGGAAACCCCTCCTCCTTCTGATGATACTTCCCTGTACCTGATCCAAACCATCGCTGAGGTACATACCATCAGGCACACCTTGGTGATCAGCTATATATGCGGGCAGAAGCATGTTCCAAAGAGTCGTGGCCCAAAGTCTTGAAAAATGCACATCTAATTATAGAGCATGGTCTACAAATGTAATGCTGTCCTCTAAAGCTTTGCACAACATTTCTGCAGAAGGGGGCTTGATGGAAAAAAGTGGTTTTAATGAAGCACCAGTTGGTGCCCCGTGTCTATTGTGTTTGGGGAAACGTTCCTGCTGATTTCCCTATATGTGGAATTGTGCCTGTTTTTGTCAGCTGTTTTTTATCATCTCTTCCACAAAGTCTTAGGGTCTGTAAGCATAGTATCCATGAGAATAGAGGGAGACAGAAGGATTCGCACGGGTTGTTCTTAAAATAGAGAGTCTATGCAGTAATGCATGCAGAAGAATTCACAGATTGTCACATAATGGTTGTCACAGGCAAACCTCTGTTCTGGGACTGGAACATAGCTTGAATGCAAAAAAATAAATAAAGAGTGGTGCTTTTGTTCCTCTGAACTTGGTGTGGATGGGCCACTGGCCTAATATGTGAATTTGATGGCCAATGTTAACGAGTTATCCTCTTTGGAGACTTTCGTTCCATGAAAGGGACAAGTGAGACCCTTGTTTTAGTACTCCTAGGCATTGAAACTCCCCTTTTAGCCTTGGCCTACGTTATTGCCTGAAGAGAAGCTTTTATCTCTTGAAAACCTGAATCAAAACTAGGCAAGCCAACCATTGCATCTGACTACCAAGCGTCATACATCGACCGCTGTATGTACCTAGATCCCAAACAAGACTTTGCCTGTTCCAGAAACCTCTTATGTGTGTCTTTTGCGTCATCCCTATCAACTATATGGAGACTTCGCTGTATACAGTCTTAAGACAACCACCACTCGAGAAAAGTGAAACTCCAAAGCCTCTTTTTTCTGTTTGTACGTCTGATAAAAATTTCACATCATTCTTACTAAAAAAAACAAAAAGGACACTTGTGAGATTTATTTTTTACCTTTCCAATATGGTACCTCAACATCAATTTGGAAGGGTCGTTGGACCAAAATATCATGGAAAAAAATATTGTGGGGCATAGTGAAGGTAAGTATATCGTTTTTTTGTGTTAGTTAATGTTATTGATGTGTTATTGTTGTTCAATATAACATTCACTAAAATATGTTTTTTCTAATATATATATGTATATATAAATATACATATATATATATATATATATATATATATATATATATATATATATATATATATATATATATATATATATATATGTTAGAAATTGGGTTTTTGGTTGCCAGTCAGGTTACCCTCTGTCCAAGCAAGAACCCTCACTCTAGTCAGGGTAAGTCACACACAATCCAAAATCAGCCTGTGCCCACCCTCTGGTAGCTTGGCACGAGCAGTCAGGCTTAACTTAGAAGGAAATATGTAAAGCATTTGTGCAATAAATCATACAATACCATAATATAACACCACGAAAATACACCACACAGTGTTTAGAAAAATATATAATATTTATCTGGGTATTTGCAGGTCAAAACGATCAAAGATGCAATATGAATTTGTAAAGATATCACTGAAAAGTGATATATAGGCCCTCATTCTAAGTTTGGGTGGCGGCGGGTGCCGCCAACCAAACGGGAACCGCCAAATGGCCCCTCCATTCTGGCTTTCCCCGCTGGGCCGGCGGGCGACCGCCAAAAGGGCGCCCGCCGGCCCAGCGGGAAAGACCCTGCAACAAGGAAGCCGGCTCCGAATGGAGCCAGCGGAGTTGCAGGGGTGCAACGGGTGCAGTGGCACCCGTCGCGATTTTCACTGTCTGCAAAGCAGACAGTGAAAATCTTTATGGGGCCCTGTTAGGGGGCCCCTGCACTGCCCATGCCAGTGGCATGGGCAGTGCAGGGGCCCCCAGGGGCCCCACGACACCCGTTCCCGCCATCCTGTTTCTGGCGGTGTAAACCGCCAGAAACAGGCTGGCGGGAAGGGGGTCGGAATCCCCATGGTGGCGCTGCAAGCAGCGCCGCCATGGAGGATTCCCTGGGCCAGGGGAAAACCGGCGCAAAACCGGCGGGAAACCGCTGGTTCCCCTTTTCTGACCGCGGCTTTACCGCTGCGGTCAGAATGGCCCTGGAAGCACCGCCAGCCTGTTGGCGGTGCTTCCGTGGTCCCCGGCCCTGGCGGTCATGGACCGCCAGGGTCAGAATGACTCCCATAGTGTCTTAAGTCTTTAAAAAGCAAACAAAGTCTCTTTCAAGCACAAAGTACCTGGTTTCTGGTGGAAAATCTCAGCAAAGGGCAGCAGAAGAAGAGATACGTGGAAAAGTAGGGTGTGCGTCGATTTCTCCCCAGCACACACAGACTTGTGTCGTTATTTTTCACGCGGGGAAGTCGTGCATCGTTTTCCGGCGCGTGGACAGTCTCTTTCTATGGGTCGCGGGGATTACCAGATATCCTGGGTCTGTGCGTGGATTCTCCTGCTTGTTTTCCGGCTGCGCGTCGTTCCGCGGGGCTGTGCGTCGAAGTTTCACTCTCACGGCAGGCATCGCGTCGATTTCTCCTATGGAAGTCGGGCGGCGTTGTCCTTGCGAGGCCGTGCGTCGAAGTTCCGGTTGTCCCGAAGGCGTCGCGTCGATCAGCGTCAGTGGGCGGCGTTTTTCTCGCCGCGGAACAAGCTGTGCGTCAAAAATGTCGGTGCACGAAGCGTCCAAGTGAAAAAGAGAAGTCTTTTTGGTCCTGAGACTTCAGGGAACAGGAGGCAAGCTCTATCCAAGCCCTTGGAGAGCACTTTTACAGCCAGACAAGAGTTCAGCAAGGCAGCAGGCCAACAGCAAGGCAGCAGTCCTTTGTAGAAAAGCAGGCAGGTGAGTCCTTTGAGCAGCCAGGCAGTTCTTCTTGGCAGGATGTAGTTTCTGGTTCAGGTTTCTTCTCCAGTAAGTGTCTGGTGAGGTAGGGCAGAGGCCCTGTTTTATACTAAATTGTGCCTTTGAAGTGGGGGTGACTTCAAAGAGTGTCTAAGAAATGCACCAGGTTCCCTTTCAGTTCAATCATGTCTGCCAGGGTCCCAGTAGGGGGTGTGGCAGTCCTTTGTGTGAGGGCAGGCCCCCCACCATCCCAGCCCAGGAAGACCCATTCAAAATGCAGATGTATGCAAGTGAGGCTGAGTACCCTGTGTTTGGGGTGTGTCTGAGTGAATGCACAAGGAGCTGTCAACTAAACCTAGCCAGACGTGGATTGAAGGGCACAGAAAGATTTAAGTGCAAAGAAATGCTCACTTTCTAAAAGTGGCATTTCTAGAATAGCAATATTAAATCCGACTTCACCAGATTTTGTAATACCATTCTGGCCATACTAAATATGACCTTCCTGCTCCTTTCAGATCAGCAGCTGCCACTTCAACAATGTATGACGGCAGCCCCAATGTTAGCCTATGAAGGGAGCAGGCCTCACAGTAGTGTAAAAACGAATTTAGGAGTTTTACACTACCAGGACATATAACTACACAGGTACAAGTCCTGCCTTTTACCCACACAGCACCCTGCTCTAGGGGTTACCTAGGGCACACATTAGAGGTGACTTATATGTAGAAAAAGGGGAGTTCTAGGCTTGGCAAGTACTTTTAAATGCCAAGTCGAAGTGGCAGTGAAACTGCACACACAGGCCTTGCAATGGCAGGCCTGAGACAGGGTTAAGGGGCTACTGAGGTGGGTGGCACAACCAGTGCTGCAGGCCCACTAGTAGCATTTAATCTACCTGCCCTAGGCACATGTAGTGCACTCTACCAGGGACTTACAAGTAAATTAAATAGTCAATCATGGATAAACCAATCAGTAGTACAATTTACCCAGAGAGCATATGCACTTTAGCACTGGTTAGCAGTGGTAAAGTGCCCAGAGGTCAAAAGCCAACAACAACAGGTCAGAATAAATAGGAGGAAGGAGGCAAAAAGTTTGGGGATGTCCCTGTCAAAAAGCCAGGTCCAACACATACCATATTATAGTTGCAACCTTCAAACACTTCAGACAAACTTTTTTAAAGAATTTGGAGACCCTGGATTTATACAGAAAACCACCTTCAGTCAAGTAGTTCAACATATCACTGTACATAAGGCCCACTGAAGATTTGTCTGGATCAAGGCGAAGCATCCTATTATTCTTCAGTTGGTACGCCCAACAATACTGTTGGAAATCAGTTAGGCCCAATCCACACTTCTCTATCTTCCCCCTTAGCTCCTTCCAGGAGAGCCTGAGCCCCTTGCTAGCCCAGATGAAGGATGTAACTCTCCCTTGTATCCTTTTCAATAGTTTCTTATCAAAACTTAGAAGGGTGTTATCAAACAGATATGTCGGTTTAGGTAGAATTGACATTTTAACCAAGTTTATTCTGCCATGGACGGTTAAGGACAAAATCTGTCATGTCCTTAATGTCTCGTCTACCTCCTTGAAAACTCTTTCCATATTTACAGATGGAACCTCCACTAACTTGTGCAATATTGTGATACCCAAATATCTGAATTCCTCTGTGGTTCGGGCCTCACAATTGTCCTGATTCCATATTACTATCCCAGTTTTATTCTCATTGATTTCATAACCAGTCAACTTCTCAAAGACTTCACCTCTGCCTTCAAACACAGAATAGCAGATCTGGCATTTGACGTAAACAAAATCAGATCATCCGCATACAAAGCTACCTTCTTAGAAAAAGGGCCAACCACAAATGGCATTATATCTTAATGTAACCTCAGACTCTGTGCTGAAGGTTTAATATACAGATCAAAAAGAATGGGAGACAAAGGACAACCCTGTCTAGTTCCCCTGCCGAGTCTAACTGGCGAAGTGAGACTACTGTTAACTAAACTGAATACACGGTGCGCTATAGATCCTCAATTAACACAGTCATTTTCAATTAACTCATTCAAAAGCTTTGGCAGCATCCAGAGTTACAACCAACAGTTGAACTCCTAAGGAAGTGGTAAAGTCAATTGAGTCTATTAGGGTGTGCGTCTGATCCTCACTAATAACCACCCCTGCAACGTTCCATGAGCGTGTAACCAATATACTCATAAGAACATTATAATTATAACTCAGTAATGAGATCGGCCGATATGACTGATACTGTATTGGGTTCTTGCCCTTTTTTTAAATCAGCAAAATAAGTGCCTCATTCCAAGAACCTGGCATGGGTGAGTCTTCCAATAATATGGCATTAAACAGCTCTATCCAGACTGGGATCACTATTTCAGCAAATAGAACATAAAATTTGTTTTGA
The DNA here is from genome assembly GCF_031143425.1 of Pleurodeles waltl. Lineage (NCBI taxonomy): Eukaryota > Metazoa > Chordata > Amphibia > Caudata > Salamandridae > Pleurodeles > Pleurodeles waltl. The sequence continues at coordinate 1,672,497,103 of NC_090444.1, read as the reverse complement.
ATCCTTTCCAGGCCTGCCACTTTTCTTTTCTTTTTTTTAGCTGCCAAAATCTCTTTTTCAGTTATTCCTTTACCTAAAAATTGTTGCTGCTCCTGAGTGAATTTAGGGAGTTGTTTGTCTCACAGCCAACTATCTAGCTCATCTTCATCTATCTCCAAAATCTCAGAATAAACATCCTGAAAGAATTCTGAAAACCCTGCTCTATCACATCAGCATCCTTCACTAGCGTGTCATTTTTCTCATTCCTAATCTTCCTTATGTAATACCAAGATCTATCCATTCTGGCCTTCCACGACAACAATTTTCCACATTTCTCACCATGCTCATATGCCCTAAGTTTAGTGGCCTCCCACTGTTGAAGTACTTTTTCTTCCAACTTCAACCTGAACTTCAATTGATCTTCCAGCTTTCTTTCCAAGTTGTCCCTATTCTCCCCATCAACTTGCATTACCTTCAGTTCTGCTTCTATGATAGATATCTTCTCCTCCAGCTGTGTCAGTTGTAGCCTCTCTCTCTTCCCCCAAGGATTCAGGGAACTCTTCAGGACCCCCCTCAATCAGCCTTGAATGCTTCACAAACTATGTGAATGGGAGCAGATGGTAGATTCCACCCAAAAAAAACGAGTACTTTCCCAAGTATCCTCCAAAATTCCTTGCAGAAGAAATATTCTCTTATTAATCGACCACCTTATCGGGTGCATTCTTGATGGCACTTCGAGTTTTAACTGTAGTGCTGCATGATCTGACAAATTAATAGGGAGATACTCTATATCCTGAACTCTTTCAACTTCTCCATTATCGACAAAAAAGTAGTCAATCCTTAAATAGAGCCTATTCTTTTTACTACAGAAGGAATAACACCTACAGCTCCCCTTCACCCTACAACAAACATCACACAGGTTTAGATTTTGTTTCCCATAATCGACAAAAGTAAGCTCTCGTCTTTGGAGCACTATCTTGTGTGTGGGCCAAGGACCTATCTAGATTATTGTCCAGTAGGATATTGAAGTCTTCACCTAAGATAACAGGGGCATTCAATTCCACGAGGCTGGAAAAGAGGACGGACATAGACAAAATATTGTCTATGTTTGGACCATAGTATCCTGCAAGGGTATACAAGTTCTGGGAGACTCTAATCTCTGCAACTATCCAGCATCCTCCTTCATCCACCTTATATCTCAATATTTCAACCCTGGCATTGGCTCTAACTATAATTACGAATCCTTTAGAACATTGTTGCTGATCTGTAGCTCTGACATTCTCAACACCTTTTTGTCTAGAATAGAGATTAATACACTCTGACCTCAGTAAATGAGTTTGATGCAGCAGGATTATTTGGGCCAAACTATCACGCAGATATTGGAGAATTAGATGCTGCCTTCTTCTTACCCTTTGACCATTCATGTTCCAACAGAGAATTGAAAGGGGGGATTGACCCCCTGCTTATCATCGCTTCCCCCCATATATTCCAAGATTCACCCTAACCAAGTTTCTCCCAACAGCTACAATTGCTACCGTACCTAAGCTAAATAAGGACACTTTGTTCTTTTTGTCACCATGCTCTGCTCTGCTCCCCACCACAATTGCACCCATCCCAGGAACACCCCCAATTCTTACTCCTGTCATACTCCACCAATTTGAGCTTGCACCTACGAGACTCAGTGAAGCTCAAAATTACACTCCTTACTTCTTACCCGTTGCATTCTGAGCTAAGAAGTTGTCCACCTCTTCTGGAGCTAAGAAATTATACATTTTATCAGCCCACATGATTTTCTAAATTGCTGAAACCTTAACTGGACTACTTCTCCCATTGTTCTAAGTTCCTCCATTAATTTACTCAACTTCTGGTACCTGTCTTCCGTCCCTCAGGAGATGTCAGACCTTACTTTAAACGAAATCTCCTGGCCCTGTAAAGACTTTCCCTTTAGGGCTGCACCCAGGATTTTCTCCTTAACAATGTATGACTGAAAGTTAACCAATATCTTGCTAGGTATCTTTTGCCCTGGATTCAATTTAAAAGGGTCCTCGTGCACTCTCTGAATCTCCCTCGCTAAGTCCACAGAGGAGGTTTCCTGGGATAATACTTTAGTCAGTAGGTAAGTCGATTACAAATGATTTAACATCAGTTTCCGCTGCTGAATGTGTGTGTGTGTGTGTATGTATATATATATATATATATATATATATATATATATACATATATATAAATATATATATATATGTATGTGTGTGTGTGTGTATATATATATATATGCATGTGTGTGTGTGTTTGTAACACACACACATACATACATATACATACACACAAACATATATATATATATATATATATATATATATATATATATATATACATATACACACACACATACTATATGCTAATATATAAAACAAGATTTATTAATCTGCAAAGAATAATTGTTACGTTTAAGTTTGTTCTGATTTTTAGCTGGGATTGCTTAATTTCCCGCCATGATCTGGTCTGATTAAGCAATTACTTGCTTTAGCTTAATGCTGTTATTTGTGATTTTACATGTGTTGCAACGTAGCTGACTTTGTTTGGATAGAAATAGTGAATGCCTTAACCTTTGTCTATTTTGACTTGTTTTGCTAATGACTTTAGTGCCGTTTGACAAATCTCTATGAAAGTATCGAATAAAGTGCTCTCTTCTGCCTAGTTTGTGCATGGAAAATTTGGGCCAATTTGTCAAGCAGGGCTGAGAATAAAGGGGGGGGGGGGCAGAAAGCGAAATAACACAAGCATTTTCCATAGACTTTTTTAAGAAGCACTACTTCAAATACTACTGAACGCCATTGCACCAAACTCAGCGGGAGCTAGATCTTGGTCCAGAAAGTGTTCTTTTTGTGATCTGGTATAAATCCATCCAGCAGTTTTTGAGAACTTAAGCTTGAAAGGTACTTGTATATCTGGACAGTTTTTTTGAGGGACTCTTGGACAGTCCGTCAAACCCAATTTCAAAAATTAGATTTGACCAGGTAAAACATGTTTACCCTTGTGCCATCTTGCTTCTGTGGGAGGAAGGTTCCCACTGGTGCAAGACTATGGCTGGCTACCTAAATCATGAGGAAAAATATTGTATGCAGCCATACTGGACTGAGCTTAGTTTGATAAAAATACAATGGGGCTGGAAAGGAATACCTAGATCAGAAACACCTCTAGGGCCAAAATAATTTTTCCCACAGAATCATAATTCTCTTACAAATAATATATACTTAAAGGAGGGGGCCATGGGGATAACTGAACAATGATACAGAGAAAACGTCTGAACAGAATTACACTAAATAGGGCAGAAAGCTAGATACTTATCCAGAAAGCATGTTTTTTCTGATCGATAGTAATTCTGTTCAGCCTTGTTAAAGGAATAAATGTTAAAAAATTAGCAATATCTAGTGTTGCAGGACTCCCTTTGGACTCCTGTGGGAGTCCTGCTGGGACAAAACAACAAGAAAAGAACTCCTATAGGTCAGTCCGGTGGGAGTTCAACAGAACTGGGCTATGTGATTGGCATCTGCAACAGGAAGGAAAACGTTGCACCCACCATTTCCAGACTGTGGCATATAAAGCATACATAGGGCCAGGGCCTTTTTCTTCCTGTGCTTGTGCCAGCGGGACCTCCTCCTTGGGCCAAAAATTTGAAAAAAGCATTTTTCAGGGTTGTTGTGGTTCCACAGGGCTTTCAGAGGAGCAAGCCTGATACCCTGTACTCTGATGGGAGACTTGGGGGATGCAAAAAGATTTTTTTTAAAATATGAAATGGGGGTCAATGGCCAGCTGGCAACTAGTGTGGGAGTTGACCACTTATGGTGCATTGAGCATAGCCATACACGGTGCTAGGTTGGCCACAAATGAATTGAAATAAAGTATTGCTTTACAGTAAAAAAACATACTAATTGACTAAAAAAGCACTGCAATTTAAAAACAAAAAAAATACACTAAAATTCACCAGACATATATGCCCTAAAGTAACTATAGCTCAGTCCCCTGCCATGCACAGTGTTGGCACAATGATTTCATTTCAGATGTTCTAGTAAAGTTATCTATGAAGTTACAGCAGTGTGTGGCGAAGGCTAGTTATAGTTACTTTAGGACATGAGTGATAGTTACTTGCGATGACTATAATTGTTTGAATTTCGGTGGTTTTGTTAGTTTAAATTGGTATGTGCAGGGAACGTCTCCTAGCTTAGCTGATTAGACCACTTCTCTGAAGGCTTTTTCATTAGAATCAAAAGGCCCCTCTCACAACCAGGGATGAACAAGGCCCGTTTAGAGGCAACACTGGAAAAAAGTTACTGAATGAGCATCTTAAGGGGGCCCTGGAAGCGACTTCCGCTGTCCACGTATGCCTTGACCTTTCAAGCATACCACAGAGATATGGGACCTCATTCCCAGCCTAGCATTTGACATTGCCCTCTTCACCTAAACATGGCTTAACCCATCATCCAACCCCGACATTGCCACAGCAGTACCGCAAGGATACAATATCATCCACAGGGACTGTAGCAACAAACCCAGAAGAGGAAACACCATTATCCACAAAGAAACCATCCAATGCACCATCAGTACAGATGACCTCACCCCTACATGGAATACCTCAAGTTCAAACTCCAACCCAATGGCAAGGGAGCATTAGAGGCACCCTTGCCTTCTGGCCACTGATACCAAGCTCCAGCTTCTGCAACTCCATCACCGACTTCCCTTGATTCCCTTGCCATCAACTAAAATGACTACATCTTCCTCGACTACCTCAATTTCCACTTTGATGACCACAGCGACGCCAACACCACCAACCTCCTCAAATGCACAAACAACATAGGAGCCACCCACCTCCTCCATGACCCTATGCACACCGCAGGACACACACTCAACCCCATATTCACCTCAAGCAATCATGTCACTTGCAGCCACACCACCAGACTCATCTGGACCAACCACTTCATCATCCACTTCAACATCACCAACACACAGACCATCGCCCACACCAGAGAAAGACCCTCCCATAACAAGTGGGTCAAAATAAACAAAGCCCAATAGACCGATGCTCTCAACTGCTCCTACCTGGACTCTGCCACATCCCTTGACCAGAGAGTTCAGAACTTCAATGCATGGCTCACTATCTGACCAGGAAAGCTGTCCCTATCAAGGGCAACCTGAGCCCACTGACTTTCTCAACTTACACAGCCCCACCACTAATGGTACAGAACCCTGATTAACCACCTGGAACATCCTCACCACCCAGGAAACCACACCCTCATGCACATCATCCACTCAGGAGCACCAAATGAAACCTGTCCATACCACAACTTCAACCTCACAAAAGACAAAATTAGGACTCACCTCCCGGCTCAACACCTCTATAATCATAGCTATGTTCCCAGAAGACTGGAAGTACACCAAGATCAAACTTTTACTCAAAAAACCATCAACTGACCTCAATGAACCCAGGGATTACCGGCCCATATCATTGCTCCCCTTCCAGGTCAACGTATTGGAAAATGCAATCAACAATAACTCTCCACCCATCTCGAGCAACATGAGCTTCTCACCTCCTCCCAGTCGGAATTCTGCAGTAACCACAGCACCAAGACTGATCTAATTGCAGCTACAGATGACTCCTGAGCCCTTCTTGATCAATGAGAGATGGGAGTCCTGATCCTCCTCAACCTCGCAACACGGTATCCCACCACAGGCTGATCACCAGACTACACAATATCAGTGTCCAAGGGAACTCCCTCAGATGGATCACTTCTCAGCTCACTGGAAGAACCCAGAAAGTCCACCAACCCCCATCTACCTCCAAACCCAAGAACACCTCTGTGTGGTCCCTCATGGCTCATCCCTCAGCCCCACCTTCTTCAATACCTACATAACACCCCTGGCCAACAATGTCAGATCCCAGAGACTCAACATCATCTCATACACAGACGACACTCAACTTATCCTCTCCTTCTCTAGGGATCACACTATAAGCAGAGACAGATTCCATAGCTCCATGATAAGTGTCTCCAGCTAGATGTGAGAGAACTGCCAGGAAGTTAACACCAACAAACAGGGGTTCTGATCTTCAGCAAAACCTGCACCTTCTGGAATGACTCTTGGTGGCCTGCAGAACCAGGATCAGCACCCTCCCCATCTGATCACATCAAGAACCTCAGCATCACCATCAAAAGCAAACTGACCATGAAATCTCAGGTCAACGCAGGCCCATCAGCCTGCTTCTTCACACCACAAACAAGACTCATCCTTGACTTCCCCCAACGGACCCACATTTCCCCCCTTCTCAAGGAACTCCATTGGCTCCCAGTATAGAAAAGGTGCCAATTCAAACTATTGACACACACATACAAAGCCCTTCTCATCCTGGCATCCACATAAGCACTAGTGGAGGATGCTCCTTCTCCTACCTCATAGCGAAAGCTTAGAATGATCTCTCCCTGCAGCTCTGCACCTCCCCATCTCTTCTGGAATTCTGAAAAGCACTCAAAACCTGTCTCTTCGACTGAGCCTATTGTACCCTGCAAGCACCTGGATACCCTTACTGAATGATTTTTACTTCTTAGAAAGTGGGTTTCTTAACTTAATGGGAGTTTATCCCTTGTCTCCAACAACCTTAAGAGTTAGGAACTAAGGGCCTGATCATCGTATAGTTGCAATTTGCAAGCCAGTCACAAACAGGCTTGTCAATCACAAAAAGGCAAGATGCCGTAAATCCCTGGTTTGAATCAGTAGCAAAATTTGCCTAGCGAACCTAATAGATTGGGTAATAGTGAAATGCAAATTTAGAATGTGACTACCAGATTCTGAATTATCAATCTACTATTCCGTTCCATAGCCAATAGTTACAAAATAAGAAAGTGCACTCCAAAAATACCAATAAGTCAAAACTGGTGGTAATCATGGGCAAAATTGTATAAAGTATGCACAATGAATGTAAACCACCACTGTACATACCCACTCTGACATGTTGTGTTACTTGATGACTTTCATGGATTACGCAGATACAAAATGCAAATGGAGTTGCATAAACAAGTTAACGTATTACATATGTGAAAAAATGGATTATTAGTTGGGGTGGAAAGTAGTCCAGCACAAGTAATAATGTTGCTATTCTTCTTAGGTCCAGTAAAGGTTTCTGTAAATAAAAATGAGCATTACCCTTGGTAGCTATGGAACCTAGCAGACAAGCTTATCTTAAACAAATGTGTAAAGCATTTAGAAGTAACAGAACACTTAAGAAGTCAAAAACACAACACAATTTGAGAACAATTATTAAACTGAATGCCATAAAAACAACAAAAATCCAAGAAGGGCAACCGAAGATATGAATGTTTAAAGTTCAAATTTCAAAATAGCACCAAAAAGCATCAGGCACCAACTGCAGTTATCTGGTTGCACTTGACTGTTACCTAGAAATGATTTAAGGCCGATGTCTAAGGAGCACAAGTTGAATACAGAAACAACATTAGTCTTAGTCAGATGTATTACCTTCTGACTTAGGGCATGATTTAGAGTTTGATGGATGGGTTACTCCGTCACAAACTCAGAAGATAATCCATCTGCCATATTATGATTTCCATAGGATATAATGGGATCATAATACAGTGTACGGTATATCCCTCATGTTTGTGGCAGAGTAACTCCATCTGTCAAACTCTAAATCAAGCCCCTAGTCTCTGAAAAAAAAATTAAAATGTCCTCAGTGGAACAGGGGAGCAGAATGTGTAAGAGATGGGCTTCAGGAGGCAGGATATCCTTGTTACAAGGTCGCAGTGAAGCTGTTGAATATTGGTGGAGAAACCCTGGGTGGGAGAAAATCAAAAGTTACCTTGCCAGCTGGATAACGTAGGCGCCTTTGTCCGATGAAGATTTCTATGTTCAGATTTAGTCACTTTTTTGTAGTTTGAATTCTGGCAGCAGGGTAAAGCTGCAAGCTGTAGTCAAACAGAGCTAGACACGTACTCTGTGATGTCCCGCTGAAAAGATTTGACAGTGCAGATCATTTCTGAGTGGTAACAGCTGAACTCTTTGGCCCATCAGCATCACACATCTGTGAGTGGATTTGGCAAGCCTGTCCCTGTCCTCTAGAGATCCTTGGAGCCAAAACGTTTCTAAGTCCCCGGTCTTTCAGAATGTTAGGAGGAGTGCACCATGACACAGCCAAGGGTTGCAGGACCTCAGGATCAGCACTTGGGGGCCAAGACTCACTCCCGCCGAAGCCACTAGGAGGGTCCATGGCAGGCCCAGTTGGAACGGGCTAGCTGGGTTCTTCAGGAAAAGGGATTCTACCAACTTGTTGTGCACCTGACAGGTGTGGCCATAGAATTGAGCAACCCCTCATCTGTGGTCACTCACAACCAATTCTGAGTGCAGCTACTTTCCGACCGAGATTTGTGCCGGGCTGATTAGAGTGACAGAGGGTTGCAAACCAGAATTTACGCTACAACTGTCTGTGACAGCGTGGGCTTGTTTGAAGATAAATAAGCTCTGGGGCACAGCCCAGATTGTCATACTGTCAACGAAACAGAAACCATCCCCATACCCAATGACTTTGTCTCAGCTCTGGGAGAAAGTTCAGTCCTGTTCATACCTCTTGATGCCCTTAGAGCAACGAGGAGTATCCACTCCAGTCCATACACCGAGAAGAATGTATTTGTTGGAAATGGCCCGTCCTGCAGGGTCACCCCCAGACTTTTTGCCTTCTAGTTTTCTGACCTTTCTTTTGTTGGTGTTAGGAATCTTCCTCTTTGCCAGTGCTAACCAGTGCTAACGTGATTATGCTATCTTCTTAAAATATGGTAATATTGACTGATCTACAATTGACATATTTAATTTATTTACAATGCCCAAGCAAAATGCACTATTTGTGCCCAGGGCCTGTAAATTAAATGCTATTGGTGAGCTTGCAGTACTAATTGTGCCATCCACTCAGTAGCCCTTTAAACATGGGTCAGGCCTGCCATTGCAGAGCCTATATGTGCAGTTTTAAACTGCAATTTCGACTTGACAAGTGAAAGTACTTGCCAGGCCCAAACCTTCCCTTTTATTAAATGTACCTCACCCCTAGGACAGGCCCTAGTTAGTCCCAAGGGAAGGGTGCAGTGTATTTAAAAGGTAGGGCATGCACTTTTGAATTCTACATGTTCTGGTAGCGAAAAATTGCAAAATTTGTTTCACACTACTGCAAGGCCTATCTCCCTCATAGGTTAACCTTGGAGGTGCCTTGAAGTAACATTTAAGTGTAACTTTCAATTGGAAAAAGATAGAAGTTTGGAATTTGGTGTCTCTGGACTCACAATTTAAAATCACAACTTATGGTGAAGTTGGATTTTGAATTGTAAGTCTGAAAATGACACTTTTAGAAAGTTGGCATTTTCTTACTTTAGCCATTCTCTGCCTATGTCTCTGGATACATGTCTGAGTTGGATGACAGCTGGGCTTTGTGCACTCCCTCTAGGCAGACACACACAAACGGTGATGACGTTTGACAGTTGGATCCTGATGGCCCATCACCAGGCTGATGGGCCAGTCCCCGGCTTGATGGGGGCGGAACTTAGCACTGCCTCACAACTGAATAGGGCTGTGGATCACCATACCCAAAGTGCTGCATAACCCCCTGTAGAGTGTCCAGAGCCAGAGATGAAAGGGCAGGGCACTTGTGATCCTCAAAGGTCTCTTTGATGTCTCCCCCACTTCAAAGGCTCAACTGGATATAAGTACTGGACATCCCAAAATCAGATCTCTACTAGAACTTGCCAGGAAGAAGGACTGCTGTACTGCCAGGAGGGATTGCCACTCTGCAACTGCATTGCTGTGTTGGGCTACTGCTTGCCGTGTGCTGTGCTGTAGGAGGGACTGACACTTTGCTGCTTGCTTTGCTCTGTTTGGCCTGCTGCTTCTGGCCTGAAGTGAGAAGGAATTTACCTGTTCTTTATATCCTTGAATCCAAGATTCTCAAAGGGCTTGTTGACTTGCCCCCTGTTCTCCTGCAGTCTCAGGGACATCAAAGACTGCCTGCAACTCTCCTGGTGCTGCTGGACTCTGCCATCTGTGTGTCCCACCCTTGTCTGGGGTGCCCTTCCCAAGTCCTGGTGCTCAGAAGTGGGTTCTGCAGCTGATTTCTGCAAAAACTGAAGCGTCAACTTCGGTGCATGAGAAATTCGGCTGCATCGTTTCTTCGACACAGAAACTGTTTGACAACAGTGGATTCACAGCCTGTGCTGTGTGACGATGATGCTCTGCATGGCTCGACAATGACACATTGCATTAACTTCAGTAGATCTCGATGACACAGTGACCCAGCTGTGTGGGAAATACCGCTGAATCGAGCCCTCAACGTCAATGCGTTGCTCCATCAAAGGTACTGTTTAGCAGACCCCCCGTGTGGGTTCTGTAGCCAGTCTACCCTACATCGTGGACGGCCTGGATTTTGGATTTGCACCTGTCTCTGGCAGCCTCAAGGAACCTTTTGACTGCGAATGACTTCTAAGCACTATTTTGGATTTAATCTTTAAAAATTCCTGTCTCGACCTGTACTTATTGGATTTTTGTTGTTTTTGGTCTTGTGTTGCTCAGATAAATATTCTCTATTTTTCTAAACTAGAATGGAGTCTTCTTGTGGTGTTTTCCCTGTAATTTAAGTGTTGCATAAATACTTTACACATCGCCTCTTAAGTTAAGCCTGACTGATTTGTGCCAACCTACCAGAGGATGAGAACAGGTTAATTTAGGTTGTGTATGTGACTTACCCTGACTAGGATTGTGGTCCCTACTTGGACAGGGTATGTACCATTACCAACTAGAGATTACATTTTTCACAGCATTGCAATGCAGAATTACTGAATAAATTCATCCACTCTGCCTGCTGAATTAATCTGCAGTTGTTTTTAATTTAACATGACTGGAAGAGGATGCAATCCTGTGTTTAATAATCACTGCAAATAAAGTTACATCTGTAGTGTTTTTGAAACATAGAGGGACTGCTCCCTCTTTCAGCTCTGTATAAGCCACTGCACAGCAGGGCATTCCCCGCAGCATCCCTAAATACTTATGTAAGGGTTCTGCGTGGTAGTGCCCAGAGCGCCTCCCTTCACCTCCTACATGGTGCCTACAGCCCTCCCCCTTAAGCACTCAGGGATCCATATCTTCTGCTGCTATCCAAGTGCCCCACCCATTCTCAAACTTGTGTTGGCATCCCCAGACCTGATACACCAGTTATTCAGCACCCATGCACCTCTCTAGTTTTGCTTACCAGACTTTTAAAGGTGGAATCCTATCCCACTGCCAGTGTCTGATGATATCTCGGAGGACTACCATCAGTGCAACATTGCAGAACAAGAGGGTGCATTGCATTGATTCAATGTTTGTTCCCTTATATTGCCAAAGTCACCAGTTGTGGTGTGACTTCCAGTGTAAAGTTTAGGTCCTCTGATATCCGGCCACCCACACCCCTCCAAAAACCTCGAATCTTGCAGCATCCCCAGAGCGTATGAAGCAGGGTACCGCTCTACCAGAAGCCCCCTTGGCAGAGATCATTGTCACCTCATGTCATACAATACAGCTGGGTCCTTGTGATGTATGCTCTGAGAAGTAATTTTATCTGGAGGAGTTGGAGTCCTAACCGTATGGCCACCTCCCATGGATAGCAACACACCACTACCCAGTCATCAACCTCCAGTTGACCAAGGTCTCTTTCCCATTTGTCCCTGAGGCTGTCTAGTGGGGGGGGGGGGACTATTGTGTAGAAGTTTTGAGTATATTTGGAACACTGTGTCGTGGATCAGTGGGAAACCTGATTTAATAATAATGTTGGCACCTTTGATTGATTTACATGAAATTTGGTAGATTTGTAGCATTTATTAGCCCACTCTTGACTTTCTCAGGTTTGTGGAGGCCCATCAAGGATTGGGAGCAAGAAGTGTTCATCTGCTAAGGTGCCCTTGTTTGATGAATCAACACATATTTTTGGCATACTGTTGGCAGGTTTAGCTCATTACTGGTAATGTCACCTTTTGAGCAGTTCCAAAGGGGAAATGCAAACATAAATGGAAGGGCAGTTAGAATGTCATGCACTTATAACTTTGGCATAGTTTATTTATTCTATATGAAATTTGGTAGTTAGAAAATTAAACCAGGTACAAGCTCTTCAACTAAGCCCTGCTGCACATAATCAAAAGTGGTAAAGGGCCTGTTCAAAGGCTGTGCACAGAAAAGTATAAGCAAGCCATGTGCAGTGGGGGCTGAATGGCCATGGCGATTTTGGCCCAGGGCCAGAACCTACAACCAACCCCAGCAATGCACAGCTAAAGGTATGCACAGCATGGTTTGGTCAACTACAGCAGATTAAGAGCAAGGCCTGGCCACAAGACATGCTGCTAATGGCCAAATGCAGTGTTCCGTGGGCGTTGAAATGTAAGTTGGCAATTGGTGACACGTGCTCTCCTAGTATCAAGGGAAAAGCACAGTAGAGTGCACAAACAAGCAATGTCAGTCCTCATGTCAGTGCTGCAGCAGTGATAGGACGAATCGGTATAGATCTCAGAATCCAGAAACGGACTTTAAAGAAAGTCTTTAGGGTACAGTACCTGAGTGAACCAAACGGGCCATCATTATGTCTTCAATGGACCCAGGGGTCAGTAGGGGCCAGCACACAGGCTTGAAGTGAAGCCTAGGCCAGGCACTGAACTGGTTCACAAAATTGGCAGTTCTTAATTTTCCCTTCTGTCAGAGATTGGAGACACATCACTGCTATGGAAGGCAAGGTGGGCCACGTACACTGATAGCATATACCTAAGTGTAGGCTAGATATTTTCTCCTCATGGGTAATGACCACAGATAAAATACTGGGTTCCCCCAAGCACTTTTTAATTCTTGTGGCATGCCTGTGCAAAACCTTAGTGTTAGACCTGACAGCCTTAGGGTGGTCCTCCCCCAAACATTTTGCATTCCTCTCCCATTTTTACTCATGTCATTTTTGCTGGCCTTACCACTCTGCATAAGTTATCACTGCTAACCAGTGCTAAAGTGTATGTGCCCACCCCTTAAAGCATGGTAACATTGGCTTATCCTCAATCACCATATTTAATTAACTTGTAAGTCCCTAGTAAAGTAAAGTGGCACTACATCTGCCCAGGGCTTGTAAATTAAATGTTACTATTGGGCCTGCAGCACTGATTGAGGCACCCACATACTTAGCCCTTTAAACATGTATCAGGCCTGTCATTGCAGCCTGCGTGTGGAGTTTTAACTGCCCTTTCAAGCTGGCATAATAAACCTTTATCCAGGCCCAAACCTTCCTTTTTAATGCAGATAGGGCAGCCCTGGGGTAGCCCCTAGACAGCCCACGGGGCAGAGTAAAGTGTGTTTAGAAAGGTGGACATTTGTGTTTGAGTTTTACAGGTCCTAGTAGTGAACAACCCTTACATTTGTTTTTCACTACTGTAGGGCCTATCTATTTCATACACTGACTTTGAAGTTACCTTATTACATTTAATAAGCTGTGATTTACAAATGGAACCAGATAGATAGTTCAATTTGATGTTGTTGGAATTGTAATGAAAAATCCTAACATATGATAAAGTCGGATTTTACATTAGAACTTTTAAAATGCTACTCTTCGAAAGCTTGCATTTTCCTGCCTTAGCCATTTAGTGACTGTAGCTTGTACCTGGATCTCTTGCCTAGGTGTAATTGACAGTTGAGCTTTGTGTATTCCTCCTAAATAGCCACATACTCTAGGCAGTTTATGTGTGTCTGGATGGGCCATCACTGCCTGGATGGGAGGGAGGAGTTGGGCACGGCCCTACTTACACTTGAATAGGCTGTGTCCTGCCCACACAAACAAAAAGGTTGCATACCCCCTGTAGTTAATCTGGAGCCAGGACAGGGAAGGAAGGATGCCCAGGGACTTCAAAGAGGAACCTCTAGAAGCCTTCTCCCTCACTTCCAAGGTAACACTGGGTATATATACTGGACATCAAACATCGCCCCTTCAATACACTTCTAGACCTGTGGATACTCTACCAGGAAGAAGGACCACTGAGCTGCTGAATCAAGGACAGAAGGTTTCAACAATCTTGACCCAGCACCTGGACTATGCCATCAATGAGTCTACCCTGCCAGGTTGGGCCAGCCCAAACCTGGACCCTTATGAGTAGACCTAAGGTGCTCTGCCAGCCTCTGTGGACCTCGTGCATCTGCCGCATCTCTTTTGCTGTGTGGTGCAACCCCAAGCAGAACAAACACATTGCTACTATTGCTTGGATCGGACCTGCTACACAGACACTTATCAGCCTGTTGCTGCATTGGAACCGTCCCTATGTGACACATCCTTGGCACAGGCCCTTGCATCCTTCATCAGCGGCAGCCTTGATATTAATGCTGGACTCAGCATTGCAGCATAGTAGCTCTTCAGAACTGAAGCATTGCCTGACTGTGCAGAACATCCTCGACTCCGTACCTCTCATTACAAGCCCTGGTCCATAGGGTCCTCAATGATGGTGCAGGACCTCACACCAGACACATCACTCAGGCTGCATGACGTATCTTCGAAACGGATCCTAGTAACGCTCTTCAAAAAGGATTTATAGTACTTTGTTCCACAGGCCTAACTGGGTCCCTTTAGTCGGCCCATGATCCAATGCGGTTGGTCTGAAATTGTGACTTTGTCCCAGTAAAACATGACCAGATAACCACAGTTGGTGCTTTCTGCCATTTGGCGCTATTTTCACTAAAATCTTAAAAATATAATATTTTCGGTTCTGCTGATTAGATTGTAGCAGTTTTAGTCTTTTTTATTTACTAAAACATACTTATTTTTCTGAGCTGGTGTAGGGGCTTTTTGTGGTGTGTTTTCACTATGTTACTGTTTGAAGTCTTGCACAAATACTTTACACATTGCCTCTAGGTTAAACTTGAACGTTCTGTGCTGAGCTACCTGAGAGTTGAGCACAAGTCAACTTATGGTTTGCTTGTGGCTTGTGGTTTCAACCCCCTCAACCAGTAACCCAATTTCTTACAATTAGTAAAAAAAGCAGCTGCATGTTGAGAATAGAGTGTTGCTGCTAGTTTCTGTTTTCATTAATTTCTTTTAATGAAACTATTGAGTGAAAATATGTGTGAGTTGAGTGGTACTAGCCCTGGTGACATCAGGATAATTCAGGGGTGACAGGCTTAAATTGGCACTTACTAATGTTTGCATAGGGATTCACAATTAAGAACACAATTCTATACCACACCCATGGGCTTTTGTTATATATGGCAAATCGTTGATATGTTTTGCACCATGGGAATGCGCACACAGAACATTCCTACATATATTGCTAAGTGGTTAGACCCAAATATTTGCGCACTGTTTTTGTGTTATGCTATTTAATACTGTCCTGACACTTGTCAGAAACAATCTCTGCAATGCTCCTTTTGACCTGATTGAATATTATGTGGCTGATTGACAATAATGTGGAAATATTGACATGAGCATATGAAGATACATGGACAGTATTTCATCCACAAGCTCTAAATAGTATCGTTTTATGGGAAGGACATCAGGTGGAAACTACAAAAGATAGACATGGCTTCTAGATGGTTTAGCCGCCATGACATTCCTGACTCCAGCGGTAACAGTGGGAGTGAAGAGATATCAAAATGCCAGCCATGGGCAGAAGCAGCTTATGTCTAAATGGTGTCTCTGCATCTAAGACTTGTGTAGGTTTCTGAATTTTCCCAATTCAGTCTCTAGGTATGAAGGAGGTAAACCAATGACTTTCCTAGTTTCTCTTGCATATGCCTGTCATCTCTAACTCTGTTCAGAATGCACACTCAACAACACTAGACATGGGCATGAACTAGTGGTAGCTAGTAGTAACGGCCCCAAGGTTAGGGGCTATGAATTTTTCAAACTTTCCTATTTTTTTACCACAGGAAATGTGTTCCTCTACATCTCAGCTACTCCTTTTCTGTCTATCTTTTTAGGTGCAAGTTTACCCATTGATTTTGAGGGCAAAATGATTGCCACTGGTTTGCTGGTGTATGATTTAGTAGTTCCTCTCGGGGAACATTCTTTTTTCCACCCATAGTACTAGCTGTAAATAAATCCAACTATCTGGTAGATTTTCCACCATTATAAGGAAAATATGCACATTGTGAGTCCTTCAGATCCCGAGTCTGTAAATTAGGGATGTCATTTGTGCAATCACTTTTCACTTTGATACTCCTAGCAAGCATTAATGCACTATGAGTATTCTCTCTACTGTTCTTAGACAGACATAGTGCACATCACACATGGAGCATTGAAATCTGCTGCAGACCTAGGTGGGGGTACACTGTTTTTTAAAAACAATATGAATCATGTCAGTGGTGTCTCAGGCATGCCAAAATTCAGCATTATTACTGAGTGCAAACATGTTCTTGGAATCGTAGATAAATGAGGAGTCAAAAAATGAAAGAGTTTAATTTAAAAAGGGCATATGGAGCATTTCTGAAAAGGTGGGACCATTAGGAATCCAAATGTGGAAGTCATGTTATTTATCAAGTCACTCTTAAAGTGCAGGTTCCAGGAATACACTAATTCTTGGGAATTTTGGCAAACGTTGGTACACCTGGGCACCCTGGGCAGTTTCCCCATCTCTCGCGTGTAGTGTTGCCGAAGAGATGTCAGCGTATTCGTATCACTTGGTTCTATGTGGCACATTGTTCTCTAACCTATTGATTGTAGCTGTTCGAAAATTATATAGCCTCTCCTTTGTTAGCGTGTATGGTCTTCATAAGTATATTTCAGACATTGGACAATGTGATTGCACCTGTAAGGTACATTTCTGTGTCTGAAATTACCGGATTATTTTGATTGCAGTGTAATGTTGCACCGATATTTGGCCAGTTGATGAAAGATGTAATTTTTACACGTCACTTGATTTACATGACATGTATGAACTTGATTTAGAATGTGAATATAGATTGCAAAAGTTTTCCAGGGGCACCATCTAGGACACTGCTGCCCTTTTAAGGGTCAGAAATACTCAAACACAAATAATAGCAAATGTGTTTCCGTTGGGTTTGTATTACTTTCTTAACGCAACCCAGCGCAAAGTATTCTACTGGGATTCACCAACTATCACAAATCGAAATGTGGTTGGTCTGGAATCCAAAGTACTTCAACACAGCACAATGCGCTGCTTTGCTTTACTTTGGGCCATATGTACGAACACATTTTCCCATAGACACAGAATGGGCAAAACTGCTTGCTACATCTGGCCCTTTGTGTCAACTGTGGGCGGAGCAAAGGCAATTCCATTATAACCACCCCTGGGGTTTGATGCTAAATTCCTGTCTATAAAGAACTGCAGACAGTGATTTGCACCAAAATCCTGCACCTCTCAGCGGCAGGCGTAACGAGAACTGTTTTCATTGCTCCTTATTTTTCCGTCATTGCAAGTATTCTGCAGGTTGCACCACAAATACAACGAGAAAAATGCCTTAAAGATTAGCTTTTGTGCGGCAAGGGACCCATTTCCTGCACAAAAACTATGCTGATCACAACACAGATGACGTGTAGTCTGGCACAAACATGCGCTTTTGACATTTCAATCACTCCAACACTCCAAAAATAAAGTTTTACAAATTCCTGTTTCTACAGTGCTATACTGATATCAGTGCCCGAATAATTCATTTATAAACACTGAAAAGAACTCAAAGTTTAAATTTGGCAGTATTCAACTTTGGAATATGGTCATTTGAAAAAACGTTTTTTTCAGATCATCAATTAGGTATGTACATCATTCAAATGCTGCCCAGGCTGAGTTGAAGGCTCCGCTGAAACATGTGGAGGCTTATTCACAAAAATAGAAGTAAATATACACTTGAACATTTTAAACTATTTGAAAGTGTGCCCAATTGTAGATTTACAATTTTTTATAATTCACAAATTCCTCTTGGAATTCCTTGGGAAATCACAAGGTGTATAAACCAGGATACCATTTATTTATGTATGGAGATCTCTGTGGTGGATTACTCCACACAAGGGAAATGGAATCCCCTATTCAACTGCACATTTTCTTTTCTCTGTGCTGAAAATGTTTTTCAGTTTAGAGTAGCCCCTTCTTCTGCACCCCAATCCAATTTGAGGATAATCCATTGTCCTTTCAATCTCAGAATAAGAATTTATACTAGCACTTTTCTGAAGAAAATATACAATTTTTTCCAGACAGCATAGTGGAACGATAGTAGTTTGGGAAAGATCGCAAGTATATTTATTTGTGGGTGTTCACAAGCTTCCAATACTAGCCACTTGTTCAAACATCCTCAATCTCACTCTTGGAGTTGGATTTAAGGATACAGACTTTTCTGCATTAATGGCAGAGATGTCCACACCCATAAAAGGGCTTATGTCTACCAAGAGTCCCTTTGTGAATTTCTGTCAAAAAGAACAATTTGTTTGTAAACTTACATTTAGGGACAAATTCATCTTTGTGACTAGAACTGCTAATGTGCTGCTGGTCAACAGTTTGAATCTCATCAAGGATGACTCCACCATCCATTTTTCAGAGTTATGCGAATTGTGTGTCGAACAACAGGTACAACTAACTTGCTTATTACATCTTAAAAACTTCCTAGTGTTATATAAAAAGCCCATCATGATTATCCTTCAACATTAGTCCTAAAAAATTGTTGTGTTTTTTGTGCTATTTAAATCCCCCAAATAAATAAATAGATCTTCAGTGCATACCCTCCAGGAAATTCAAATTAACTAACTACAAAGGCTTTCTGTGGGATCCAGCTGATTCCATCTGGGTTTTTGAATACATAATAAACTGCTATGAAAACAATTCCAGTTAATTCTACTTGCATTTCGGAATTGTTTAATGAGGACTAATGGTGTTTTGATTTATCTTGATATGTGTCTTTTAGATCTTCCCATGCTTTTTATTTGCTTGGTACAATGGTCTGACCATAGTAAGGCAGAATCAAGAACAAACAAAACTAGAATTCCCAAACTCCCAAATGGAACCTAGGGCGTAAATGACAGTTTTTCAGAGGACTGTATCAAGTGAATGTGCAATATAAAGACAATTATACATAAATCAATAAAGCACAGGTGGGGCTATGCTGCACAAATAATTCATAATCACATCAAAATTGACTATACCACATCAGTGTCATCTTCTTTACTATTACATTATCTGCACATAAGTAATGGATGGATTTCTTACTGATAACCTACATTACTCCATACTCTCCCTCTCTTGTCCTAGTGCTTACTGAATGAGGGAAGGCCCTCCTTCTCGGTCCGGCACCCCATATCCAATCCCTTAAAACATTTGGCATTATCTCTCATAAACTGAGCTTGACATAATTGTTAAATATCACATATAAATACGTTTTTGTAATGCAATCCTTTTGTCTGAAAAATAAGGCTTGTAATTTCTTTAAATCTAGTTATTTTACATTAAAACACAAATCTGAGAGGTGCAGCATGGCCACAAGCAAGTGATAAGGCATTTTCTGTGCCCATAATAGTGTGCCTTACTGTCAGTACCGTCCATCACATGACTGTCACTTGACTGTAAATTACTTTGGCACTGTTGGATGTTTATTGCTCCCATAAATGGGGACAAAAGATGATTAGGTGTGACAGGATGAGCCATCCTGGCAGGATGGTGGGTGGAGGAGTTGTGTCTAGTGATGAGTTACACTTCTGAAGACATTGCCTGTAGAACACACAAAGGACTTGGCACTAGCCTTTTGTCACCCCAGACATTTGGAAGCTAAGTTCAGGAAGGGCAAGGGTATAGCCTAGGTTTTGCTCCCTACACAAAGGTTGACACTGGGGATAATAGGTGGCATTCTCACATCCCAATTCGGATCGGTTCTGTACTTGTCGAAGACTCAGAAGATGTACTGCCCTGCTGCCATGCTGCTGGAAGGACTTCTCTGCCTGCTGCTGAAAGGACTGGCCTGCTGCCTGCTGCCTGCTGCCCTGATGCTAAAAGGACTGCCCTTCTGCACCCATGCTGGAAGGACTACCCTACTCCCCTGTTTTCTGAGGAAGGAAGACTAGACCTGTTCCTTGAATCCAAGACCACCAAAGTGACTCTAAGAGCTAGCTGGCTGGACTCCTGTGTGAGCTACAGGCATAGAACAAGCTCCAGAGACCCTGCAACCTAATTGCCTGCTGCTGCTGGTCACTGCTGGAGTGCCCCCTAAGGTCTTGGACCGATGGTGTGGTGCTAAAGGGGCCTCCTACCAAAACCCAAAACTGTTGTGATAACCAACCAGAGACCAGGATATACCTACAGGCCGATCTGGCGGAGGTGCCTCACCAGTGGAATTGACTTTGCCACAGCTCCCCCCATGTTCTTCTCTGTAGCAGCAGATCCCTTTCAACAGGACCTCGTCCCAGTGGGGTATTTTGAGCTCCAAAAAAAAAAGTAAGTCCAAAGACAAAAAGATTCACTGGGTTCGACAAAACCAGCACCCCAGCAATGACAACTCACTCCTCAGCATGAAAATCCAGCTTTTCTCACGCTGAGCATTTCCCTCCATCGGCTTCACTGAGCCTCCATCCAGTGACTTCCTGTCATTAAAGACTCATCCTCGGATGCAGTCTGGTGCCTTATCCCGTTGAAAATCTGCCTCCCAAGAACTTTTATGAAATTACTTTTAAGTCTGAAGGTAGTTTAGTTTAGTTTAGTTTAACAGATTTACAAAGCGCATAGCTACTCGAAGGCTTCCCAGCACTAAAAAGGAAGTGACAACTCCGACACAGGAAGTAAACTATATAAAGTGAAAAAAGGTTAGGTCAGATAAAGGATGGTCTTTAAGTTTTTCCGGAAGGGTAGTTCCAAGGGTTCTTGCTGGATTTCTAGAGGTAAGGAATTCCAAAGGCGTGCTGCCTTGACTGAAAAGGAGTTACCTCCCCATGATGACCTCTTAAACTGTGAAATGTGAACTAGCTGGGTGGTAGAGGATCTCAGAGTTCTTGTAGGGATAAAAGGGGAGATGCGTTGTCCGAGGAAGTGGGGACCTTTGTTATGCAGGGCTTTATTTATCATGCAGAGGGCCTTAAAATGAATCCACTGTGTTATTGGTAGCCAATTAAGGGAAGCTAAGGCAGATTTGGCTGATTGATGCCTGGGTAGATTCATGAGTAGTCTTGCTGCCGCATTTTGCAGAACCTGAAGTTTCTTCACTACATAATCAGAACTAAGAAAAAGGGAGCTACCATAATCCAATCGAGAGAGTATCATGGCCTGGATGAGAATTCTTCTAGCTAGAGAGGGTAACACCTTAAAGATTTTTCTTAGAGTTCTAAGGAGGCCAAAGCAGGATGAATAAATCTTTTTAGATTGCTTCTCCATTGTGAGGCGACAGTCCAGCCAGAAGCCAAGGCTCTTAATATGATCCTTGGGGAGCGGAAAGTTGCTGAAGACCTCTGGGTACAATGCCGGAAGATTAGAAGGGCACCATTCCCTACAACCATCACCTCTGATTTTCTGTCATTGAGTTTCAGTTTAGACATGTTCATCCAATTGCCAATGTCAGCGAGGCAAAGAGAAAGATTTGTCAAGGAAGGATCCTTGGCGTTAGAAAGGGATACCACTAATTGGGTATCGTAAGCATATGTGACCACCGAAAGATTATATGGTTTTACAACTTTAGTTAGGGAAGAAAGATAGATTTTAAAGAGAGTGGGGCTCAAAGAGGAGCCCTGAGGAACACCACAAGTAAGGGGGAATAAATCGGACAGGAAGGAGCGATCAAAAACTTGAAAGGTTCTACCGTTCAGGAATGAGAAGAACCAAGCTAATGCTGTGCCTTCTAACCCTATATTAGAGAGCCTATGGAGGAGGGTATTATGATCTACAGTGTCTAAAGCGGCACTGAGATCAAGTAAAATGATGGCTGTGTGCCCTCCATGATCTAACAATTGACAGGTGGTTTCAGTGACTGCCAGAAGGGCTGATTCTGTGCTATATTAGAGTCTGAATCCCATTTGGGTGTAGTCTAAGAGTTCATAGTCCTCGAGAAAGCATGTAAATGTGCTTTTCCACGATTTTGGCTAGGATTGGAAGGAGAGCAATAAGCCTATAATTGCTGAGCAAAGTAGGGTCAAGTTTTTTTTTTTTCAAAAGAGGTTTAATGACCGCATGTTTAAGGGATTGTTGCAGAGATCCTGAGGTTAGAAGGTGATTAAGAATACTTGTCAGGGGTGGAAAAATAATGTCGGAGGCCAATGCCAGAGAAGTAGGAGGGGCGGGATCTGGGGGGATCCTGACTTAATATTATAAAGGAGATTCATAACCGAAGTTTCTGTTAAAGGCTGAAAAACTGCAAATGAGATCGATGAAGGCTGGGAGTTGGCGAGCTGATCGCTAATGGCTTCATGGATGGGTATAGTTGTAAAGGAAGAGTATATATCAATAACTTTTTCCTGAAAGAAGACCACCAGTTTATTGCTGTGCTCAATAGAAGCCTCTATAGGCGACTCATCAGAGGATATATGGGTAAGTTCTTTGAGAATGTGAAAGATCTCTTTCTGAGAGTTTGCTGATTCCTCTATTTTGGTGCTATAGAATGAAGATTGAGCTAATTTAATATTGTAATGGTAGTTTCTGATGGCTACTCTATAGAGTTCCGTGGAGGAAAGACTACAGTCTTTCCTCCAGATTCTTTCTAGCTTCTTACATTCTTTTTTTAAGTCTAGCAGTTGAGGAGTAAACCAGAAATTGAGCTTGCGTTTAGGTCTTTTTACCATCGTCTTAATTGGCAGGGTTGAGTCTAAAGAAGTGGAGATCCAATTGTTAAAGGAGTCTATAGATTCAAAAATGGGTTCATTAAAATTAGGGAGTGAAGAACAAAGAATATTCTGCCATTTTTTAAGGTCAAGTTTTGACCATTGACAACGGATAGTTTTTTTAAACGTTTGGTGGCAGGAGGAAGCTTCACGGAAAGGTGTAAATGAGATTAGATAGTGATCTGTCCAGATGAGAGGCAAAGGAGTGTGAAAAGAGAGATCCAAAAGATTGCTAAAAATGAGGTCAATAGTGTGGCCTTTGTAGTGGGTAGGTCCTGTAATGTGCTGAGTAAGATCTAATGCTGCCAAGGTGGATAGGAGCGTTTTGGCGGAAGGACAGTGCGTGTTGTCAATCTGGATATTAAGCCGAGAGCAGGCCCAATCAACCTCTTGTTTCCTCCAATGCTCCATAGCAGTTGGCCATTATGTTTTACTTTGACCCAGTCAACCTGCGTTTGGCCCTTTGTTCTTTTTGGTGCTAGATTGCACTGAAAAAGTAAAAAGTTCATAACTCCGGTTCTACTAATTGGATTTTGTTCATTTCATTGTCATTTTGTTTATTAAAATGTATAGTATTGTTCTAAATTGTTTTTCTTCTCTGAAGGCTTTTTCATTAGAATCAAAAGGCCCCTCTCACAACCAGGGATGAACAAGGCCCGTTTAGAGGCAACACTGGAAAAAAGTTACTGAATGAGCATCTTAAGGGGGCCCTGGAAGCGACTTCCGCTGTCCACGTATGCCTTGACCTTTCAAGCATATCACAGAGATATGGGACCTCATTCCCAGCCTAGCATTTGACATTGCCCTCTTCACCTAAACATGGCTTAACCCATCATCCAACCCCGACATTGCCACAGCAGTACCGGAAGGATACAAGATCATCCACAGGGACTGTAGCAACAAACCCAGAAGAGGAAACACCATTATCCACAAAGAAACCATCCAATGCACCATCAGTACAGATGACCTCACCCCTACATGGAATACCTCAAGTTCAAACTCCAACCCAATGGCAAGGGACCATTAGAGGCACCCTTGCCTTCTGGCCACTGATACCAAGCCCCAGCTTCTGCAACTCCATCACCGACTTCCCTTGATTCCCTTGCCATCAACTAAAATGACTACATCTTCCTCGACGACCTCAATTTCCACTTTGATGACCACAGCGACGCCAACACCACCAACCTCCTCAAATGCACAAACAACATAGGAGCCACCCACCTCCTCCATGACCCTATGCACATCGCAGGACACACACTCAACCCCATATTCACCTCAAGCAATCATGTCACTTGCAGCCACACCACCAAACTCATCTGGACCAACCACTTCATCATCCACTTCAACATCACCAACACACAGACCACCGCCCACACCAGAGAGAGACCCTCCCATAACAAGTGGGTCAAAATAAACAAAGCCCAATAGACCGATGCTCTCAACTGCTCCTACCTGGACTCTGCCACATCCCTTGACCAGAGAGTTCAGAACTTCAATGCATTGCTCACTATCTGACCAGGAAAGCTGTCCCTATCAAGGGCAACCTGAGCCCACTGACTTCCTCAACTTACACAGCCCCACCGCTAATGGTACAGAACCCCGATTAACCACCTGGAACATCCTCACCACCCAGGAAACCACACCCTCATGCACATCATCCACTCAGGAGCACCAAATGAAACCTGTCCATACCACAACTTCAACCTCAGAAAAGACAAAATTAGGACTCACCTCCCGGCTCAACACCTCTATAATCACAGCTATGTTCCCAGAAGACTGGAAGTACACCAAGATCAAACCTTTACTCAAAAAACCATCAACTGACCTCAATGAACCCAGGGATTACCGGCCCATATCATTGCTCCCCTTCCAGGTCAACGTATTGGAAAATGCAATCAACAATAACTCTCCACCCATCTCGAGCAACATGACCTTCTCGCCTCCTCCCAGTCGGAATTCTGCTATAACCACAGCACCAAGACTGATCTAATTGCAGCTGCAGATGACTCCTGAGCCCTTCTTGATCAATGAGAGATGGGAGTCCTGATCCTCCTCAACCTCGCGACACGGTATCCCACCACAGGCTGATCACCAGACTACACAATATCAGTGTCCAAGGGAACTCCCTCAGATGGATCACTTCTCAGCTCACTGGAAGAACCCAGAAAGTCCACCAACCCCCATCTACCTCCAAACCCAAGAACACATCTGTGTGGTCCCTCAGGGCTCATCCCTCAGCCCCACCTTCTTCAATACCTCTCCTTCTCTAGGGATCGCACTATAAGCAGAGACAGATTCCATAGCTCTATGATAAGTGTCTCCAGCTAGATGTGAGAGAACTGCCAGAAAGTTAACACCAACAAACAGGGGTTCTGATCTTCAGCAAAACCTGCACCTTCTGGAATGACTCTTGGTGGCCTGCAGAACCAGGATCAGCACCCTCCCCATCTGATCACATCAAGAACCTCAGCATCACCATCAAAAGCAAACTGACCATGAAATCTCAGGTCAACGCAGTCCCATCAGCCTGCTTCTTCACACCACAAACAAGACTCATCCTTGACTTCCCCCAACGGACCCACATTTCCCCCCTTCTCAAGGAACTCCACTGGCTCCCATTATAGAAAAGGTGCCAATTCAAACTATTGACCCACACATACAAAGCCCTTCTCAACCTGGGACCTGTCTACATCAGCCACCACCTGAACTTCCACCAACCGACCAGATTACTCCAATCTGCCACCCTATCAATCACCCACACTCCTGGCATCCACATAAGCACTAGTGGAGGATGCTCCTTCTCCTACCTCATAGCGAAAGCTTAGAATGATCTCTCCCTGCAACTCTGCACCTCCCCATCTCTTCTGGAATTCTGAAAAGCACTCAAAACCTGTCTCTTCGACTGAGCCTATTGTACCCTGCAAGCACCTGGATACCCTTACTGAATGATTTTTACTTCTTAGAAAGTGGGTTTCTTAACTTAATGGGAGTTTATCCCTCGTCTCCAACAACCTTAAGAGTTAGGAACTAAGGGCCTGATCATCGTACAGTTGCAATTTGCAAGCCAGTCACAAACAGGCTTTTCAATCACAAAAAGGCAAGATGCCGTAAATCCCTAGTTTGAATCAGTAGCAAAATTTGCCTAGCGAACCTAATAGATTGGGTAATAGTGAAATGCAAATTTAGAATGTGACTACCAGATTCTGAATTATCAATCTACTATTCCTTTCCATAGC
This sequence comes from Pleurodeles waltl, assembly GCF_031143425.1. Lineage (NCBI taxonomy): Eukaryota > Metazoa > Chordata > Amphibia > Caudata > Salamandridae > Pleurodeles > Pleurodeles waltl. The sequence continues at coordinate 1,672,471,066 of NC_090444.1, read as the reverse complement.
CAATAGTTAGTTACAAAATAAGAAAGTGCACTCCAAAAATACCAATAAGTCAAAACTGGTGGTAATCATGGGCAAAATTGTATAAAGTATGCACAATGAATGTAAACCACCACTGTACATACCCACTCTGACATGTTGTGTTACTTGATGACTTTCATGGATTACGCAGATACAAAATGCAAATGGAGTTGCATAAACAAGTTAACGTATTACTTATGTGAAAAAATGGATTATTAGTTGGGGTGGAAAGTAGTCCAGCACAAGTAATAATGTTGCTATTCTTCTTAGGTCCAGTAAAGGTTTCTGTAAATAAAAATGAGCATTACCCTTGGTAGCTATGGAACCTAGCAGACAAGCTTATCTTAAACAAATGTGTAAAGCATTTAGAAGTAACAGAACACTTAAAAAGTCAAAAACACAACACAATTTGAGAACAATTATTAAACTGAATGACATAAAAACAACAAAAATCCAAGAAGGGCAACCGAAGATATGAATGTTTAAAGTTCAAATTTCAAAATAGCTCCAAAAAGCATCAGGCACCAACTGCAGTTATCTGGTTGCACTTGACTGTTACCTAGAAATGATTTAAGGCCGATGTCTAAGGAGCACAAGTTGAATACAGAAACAACATTAGTCTTAGTCAGATGTATTACCTTCTGACTTAGGGCATGATTTAGAGTTTGATGGATGGGTTACTCCGTCACAAACTCAGAAGATAATCCATCTGCCATATTATGATTTCCATAGGATATAATGGGATCATAATACAGTGTACGGTATATCCATCATGTTTGTGGCAGAGTAACTCCATCTGCCAAACTCTAAATCAAGCCCCTAGTCTCTGAAAAAAAATTCAAATATCTAACAGGGGAGCAGAATGTGTAAGAGATGGGCTTCAGGAGGCAGGATATCCTTGTTACAAGGTCGCAGTGAAGCTGTTGAATATTGGTGGAGAAACCCTGGGTGGGAGAAAATCAAAAGGTACCTTGCCAGCTGGATAACGTAGGCGCCTTTGTCCGATGAAGATTTCTATGTTCAGATTTAGTCACTTTTTTGGAGTTTGAATTCTGGCAGCAGGGTAAAGCTGCAAGCTGTAGTCAAACAGGGCTAGACACGTACTCTGTGATGTCCCGCTGAAAAGATTGGACAGTGCAGATCATTTCTGAGTGGTAACAGCTGAACTCTTTGGCCCATCAGCATCACACATCTGTGAGTGGATTTGGCAAGCCTGTCCCTGTCCTCTAGAGTTCCTTGGAGCCAAAACGTTTCTAAGTCCCCGGTCTTTCAGAATGTTAGGAGGAGTGCACCATGACACAGCCAAAGGTTGCAGAACCTCAGGATCAGCACTTGGGGGCCAAGACTGACTCCCGCCGAAGCCACTAGGAGGGTCCATGGCAGGCCCAGTTGGAACGGGCTAGCTGGGTTCTTCAGGAAAAAGGATTCTACCAACTTGTTGTGCATCTGTAGCTTAACAAGAGGTCATCCAACTGACCCTAGGAATCCACTTTGTCCTGAATACAAGAGGGAGCAGGTCCAGCCTTTCAGGTCTCCTCACAGGTCTCAATTGCAGGTATAGTCCTTCTTCAGTCTTTCAGTGGTCCAGTAGTATTCTGAAGAAGTTGCCTTTGTGCGCCACATTTATGCCTGACACTAGCCTGTGCACGGGGGTGACTCCTGGCTCCCTAACAAAGAAGGAAAAAGTTCCCAGTGGTAACCCTACCTCTCTTTGCTGCAGTTTCTATGTGCCCTACTATAAACAATCCCACAGTGCTCCTGTCCACCCAAAACAAATATAACAGAATCTTTCTTCTCCTGTGCAAAGCTCCTGTGTCCCCCTGACAGGTGTGGCCATAGAATTGAGCAACCCCTCATCTGTGGTCACTCACAACCAGTTCTGAGTGCAGCTACTTTTCGACCGAGATTTGTGCCGGGCTGATTAGAGGGACAGAGGGTTGCAAACCTGAATTTACGCTACAACTGTCTGTGACAGCGTGGGCTTGTTTGAAGATAAATAAGCTCTGGGGCACAGCCCAGATTGTCATACTGTCAACGAAACAGAAACCATCCCCATACCCAATGACTTTGTCTCAGCTCTGGGAGAAAGTTCAGTCCTGTTCATACCTCTTGATGCCCTTAGAGCAATGAGGAGTATCCACTCCAGTCCATAGACCGAGAGGAATGTATTTGTTGGAAATGGCCCGTCCTGCAGGGTCACCCCCAGACGTTTTGCCTTCTAGTTTTCTGACCTTTCTTTTGTTGGTGTTAGGAATCTTCCTCTTTGCCAGTGCTAACCAGTGCTAAAGTGATTATGCTATCTTCTTAAAATATGGTAATATTGGCTGATCTACAATTGACATATTTAATTTATTTACAATGCCCAAGCAAAATGCACTATTTGTGCCCAGGGCCTGTAAATTAAATGCTATTGGTGAGCTTGCAGTACTAATTGTGCCATCCACTCTGTAGCCCTTTAAACATGGGTCAGGCCTGCCATTGCAGAGCCTATATGTGCAGTTTTAAACTGCAATTTCGACTTGACAAGTGAAAGTACTTGCCAGGCCCAAACCTTCCCTTTTATTAAATGTACGTCACCCCTAGGACAGGCCCTAGTTAGTCCCAAGGGAAGGGTGCAGTGTATTTAAAAGGTAGGGCATGCACTTTTGAATTCTACATGTTCTGGTAGCGAAAAATTGCTAAATTTGTTTCACACTACTGCAAGGCCTATCTCCCTCATAGGTTAACCTTGGAGGTGCCTTGAACTAACGTTTAAGTGTAACTTTCAATTGGAAAAAGATAGAAGTTTGGAATTTGGTGTCTCTGGACTCACAATTTAAAATCACAACTTATGGTGAAGTTGGATTTTGAATTGTAAGTCTGAAAATGACACTTTTAGAAAGTTGGCATTTTCTTACTTTAGCCATTCTCTGCCTATGTCTCTGGATACATGTCTGAGTTGGATGACAGCTGGGCTTTGTGCACTCCCTCTAGGCAGACACACACAAACGGTGATGACGTTTGACAGTTGGATCCTGATGGCCCATCACCAGGCTGATGGGCCAGTCCCCGGCTTGATGGGGGCGGAACTTAGCACTGCCTCACAACTGAATAGGGCTGTGGATCATCATACCCAAAGTGCTGCATAACCCCCTGTAGAGTGTCCAGAGCCAGAGATGAAAGGGCAGGGCACTTGTGATCCTCAAAGGTCTCTTTGATGTCTCCCCCACTTCAAAGGCTCAACTGGATATAAGTACTGGACATCCCAAAATCAGATCTCTACTAGAACTTGCCAGGAAGAAGGACTGCTGTGCTGCCAGGAGGGATTGCCACTCTGCAACTGCATTGCTGTGTTGGGCTACTGCTTGCAGTGTGCTGTGCTGTAGGAGGGACTTACACTTTGCTGCTTGCTTTGCTCTGTTTGGCCTGCTGCTTCTGGCCTGAAGTGAGAAGGAATTTACCTGTTCTTTATATCCTTGAATCCAAGATTCTCAAAGGGCTTGTTGACTTGCCCCCTGTTCTCCTGCAGTCTCAGGGACATCAAAGACTGCCTGCAACTCTCCTGGTGCTGCTGGACTCTGCCATCTGTGTGTCCCACCCTTGTCTGGGGTGCCCTTCCCAAGTCCTGGTGCTCAGAAGTGGGTTCTGCAGCTGATTTCTGCAAAAACTGATGCGTCAACTTCGGTGCATGAGAAATTCGGCTGCATCGCTCCTTCGACACAGAAACTGTTTGACAAGAGTGGATTCACAGCCTGTGCTGTATGACGATGATGCTCTGCATGGCTCGACAATGACACATTGCATTAACTTCAGTAGATCCCGATGACACAGTGACCCAGCTGTGTGGGAAATACCGCTGAATCGAGCCCTCAACGTCAATGCGTTGCTCCGTCAAAGGTACTGTTTTAGCAGACCCCCCGTGTGGGTTCTGTAGCCAGTCTACCCTACATCGTGGACGGCCTGGATTTTGGATTTGCACCTGTCTCTGGCAGCCTCAAGGAACCTTTTGACTGCGAATGACTTCTAAGCACTATTTTGGATTTAATCTTTAAAAATTCCTGTCTCGACCTCTACTTATTGGATTTTTGTTGTTTTTGGTCTTGTGTTGCTCAGATAAATATTCTCTATTTTTCTAAACTAGAATGGAGTCTTCTTGTGGTGTTTTCCCTGTAATTTAAGTGTTGCATAAATACTTTACACATCGCCTCTTAAGTTAAGCCTGACTGCTTTGTGCCAACCTACCAGAGGATGAGAACAGGTTAATTTAGGTTGTGTATGTGACTTACCCTGACTAGGATTGTGGTCCCTACTTGGACAGGGTATGTACCATTACCAACTAGAGATTACATTTTTCACAGCATTGTAATGCAGAATTACTGAATACATTCATCCACTCTGCCTGCTAAATTAATCTACAGTTGTTTTTAATTTAACATGACTGGAAGAGGATGCAATCCTTCTGTGTTTAATAATCACTGCAAATAAAGTTAAATCTGTAGTGTTTTTGAAACATAGAGGGACTGGTCCCTCTTTCAGCTCTGTATAAGCCACTGCACAGCAGGGCATTCCCCGCAGCATCCCTAAATACTTATGTAAGGGTTCTGCGTGGTAGTGCCCAGAGCGCCTCCCTTCACCTCCTACATGGTGCCTACAGCCCTCCCCCTATAGCACTCAGGGATCCATATCTTCTGCTGCTATCCAAGTGCCCCACCCATTCTCAAACTTGTGTTGGCATCCCCAGACCTGATACACCAGTTATTCAGCACCCATGCACCTCTCTAGTTTTGCTTACCAGGCTTTTAAAGGTGGAATCCTATCCCACTGCCAGTGTCTGATGATATCTCGGAGGACTACCATCAGTGCAACATTTCAGAACAAGAGGGTGCATTGCATTGATTCAATGTTTGTTCCCTTACATTGCCAAAGTCACCAGTTGTGGTGTGAGTTCCAGTGTAAAGTTTAGGTCCTCTGATATCCGGCCACCCACACCCCTCCAAAAACCTCGAATCTTGCAGCATTCCCAGAGCGTATGAAGCAGTGTACCGCTCTACCAGAAGCCCCCTTGGCAGAGATCATTGTCACCACGTCATACAATACAGCTGGGTCCTTGTGATGTATGCTCTGAGAAGTAATTTTATCTGGAGGAGTTGGGGTCCTAACCGTATGGCCACCTCCCATGGGTAGCAACACACCACTACCCAGTCATCAACCTCCAGTTGACCAAGGTCTCTTTCCCATTTGTCCCTGAGGCTGTCTAGTGGGGGGGGGGGGGACTATTGTGTAGAAGTTTTGAGTATATGTTGAACACTGTGTCGTGGATCAGTGGGAAACCTGATTTAATAATAATGTTGGCACCTTTGATTGATTTACATGAAATTTGGTAGATTTGTAGCATTTATTAGCCCACTCTTGACTTTCTCAGGTTTGTGGAGGCCCATCAAGGATTGGGAGCAAGAAGTGTTCATCTGCTAAGGTGCCCTTGTTTGATGAATCAACACATATTTTTGGCATACTGTTGGCAGGTTTAGCTCATTACTGGTAATGTCACCTTTTGAGCAGTTCCAAAGGGGAAATGCAAACATAAATGGAAGGGCAGTTAGAATGTCATGCACTTATAACTTTGGCATAGTTTATTTATTCTATATGAAATTTGGTAGTTAGAAAATTAAACCAGGTACAAGCTCTTCAACTAAGCCCTGCTGCACATAATCAAAAGTGGTAAAGGGCCTGTTCAAAGGCTGTGCACAGAAAAGTATAAGCAAGCCATGTGCAGTGGGGGCTGAATGGCCATGGCGATTTGGGCCTACAGCCAACCCCAGCAATGCACAGCTAAAGGTATGCACAGCATGGTTTGGTCAACTACAGCAGATTAAGAGCAAGGCCTGGCCACAAGACATGCTGCTAATGGCCAAATGCAGTGTTCTGTGGGCGTTGAAATGTAAGTTGGCAATTGGTGAAACGTGCTCTCCTAGTATCAAGGGAAAAGCACAGTAGAGTGCACAAACAAGCAATGTCAGTCCTCATGTCAGTGCTGCAGCAGTGACAGGACCAATCGGTATTGATCTCAGAATCCAGAAACTGACCTTAAAGAAAGTCTTTAGGGTACAGTACCTGAGTGAACCAAACGGGCCATCATTATGTCTTCAATGGACCCAGGGGTCCGTAGGGGCCAGCGCACAGGCTTGAAGTGAAGCCTAGGCCAGGCACTGAACTGGTTCACAAAATTGGCAGCTCTTAATTTTCCCTTCTGTCAGAGATTGGAGACACATCACTGCTATGGAAGGCAAAGTGGGCCACGTACACTGATAGTATATACCTAAGTGTAGGCTAGATATTTTCTCCTCATGGGTAATGACCACAGATAAAATACTGGTTTCCCCCAAGCACTTTTTAATTCTTGTGGCATGCCTGTGCAAAACCTTAGTGTTAGACCTGACAGCCTTAGGGTGGTCCTCCCCCAAACATTTTGCATTCCTCTCCCATTTTTACTCATGTCATTTTTGCTGGCCTTACCACTCTGCATAAGTTATCACTGCTAACCAGTGCTAAAGTGTATGTGCCCACTCCTTAAAGCATGGTAACATTGGCTTATCCTCAATCACCATATTTAATTAACTTGTAAGTCCCTAGTAAAGTAAAGTGGCACTACATCTGCCCAGGGCTTGTAAATTAAATGTTACTATTGGGCCTGCAGCACTGATTGAGGCACCCACATACTTAGCCCTTTAAACATGTATCAGGCCTGTCATTGCAGCCTGCGTGTGGAGTTTTAACTGCCCTTTCAAGCTGGCATAATAAACCTTTATCCAGGCCCAAACCTTCCTTTTTAAATCAGATAGGGCAGCCCTGGGGTAGCCCCTAGACAGCCCACGGGGCAGGGTAAAGTGTGTTTAGAAAGGTGGACATGTGTGTTTGAGTTTTACAGGTCCTAGTAGTGAACAACCCTTACATTTGTTTTTCACTACTGTAGGGACTATCTATTCCATACACTGACTTTGAAGTTACCTTATTACATTTAATAAGCTGTGATTTACAAATGGAACCAGATAGATAGTTCAATTTGATGTTGTTGGAATTGTAATGAAAAATCCTAACATATGATAAAGTCGGATTTTACATTAGAACTTTTAAAATGCCACTCTTCGAAAGCTTGCATTTTCCTGCCTTAGCCATTTAGTGGCTGTAGCTTGTACCTGGATCTCTTGCCTAGGTGTAATTGACAGTTGAGCTTTGTGTATTCCTCCTAAATAGCCACATACTCTAGGCAGTTTATGTGTGTCTGGATGGGCCATCACTGCCTGGATGGGAGGGAGGAGTTGGGCACGGCCCTACTTACACTTGAATAGGCTGTGTCCTGCCCACACAAACAAAAAGGTTGCATACCCCCTGTAGTTAATCTGGAGCCAGGACAGGGAAGGAAGGATGCCCAGGGACTTCAAAGAGGAACCTCTAGAAGCCTTCTCCCTCACTTCCAAGGTAACACTGGGTATATATACTGGACATCAAACATAGCCCCTTCAATACACTTCTAGACCTGTGGATACTCTACCAGGAAGAAGGACCACTGAGCTGCTGAATCAAGGACAGAAGGTTTCAACAATCTTGACCCTGCACCTGGACTATGCCATCAATGAGTCTACCCTGCCAGGTTGGGCCAGCCCAAACCTGGACCCTTATAAGTAGACCTAAGGTGCTCTGCCAGCCTCTGTGGACCTCGTGCATCTGACGCATCTCTTTTGCTGTGTGGTGCAACCCCAAGCAGAACAAACACATTGCTACTATTGCTTGGATCGGACCTGCTACACAGACACTTATCAGCCTGTTGCTGCATTGGAACCGTCCCTGGGTGACACATCCTTGGCACAGGCCCTTGCATCCTTCATCAGCGGCAGCCTTGATATTAATGCTGGACTCAGCATTGCAGCATAGTAGCTTTTCAGAACTGAAGCATTGCCTGACTGTGCAGTACATCCTCGACTCCGTACCTCTCATTACAAGCCCTGGTCCATAGGGTCCTCAATGATGGTGCAGGACCTCACACCAGACACATCACTCAGGCTGCATGACGTATCTTTGAAACGGATCCTAGTAACGCTCTGCAAAAAGGATTTATAGTACTTTGTTCCACAGGCCTAACTGGGTCCCTTTAGTCGGCCCATGATCCAATGCGGTTGGTCTGAAATTGTGACTTTGTCCCAGTAAAACATGACCAGATAACCACAGTTGGTGCTTTCTGCCATTTGGCGCTATTTTCACTAAAATCTTTAAAATATAATATTTTCGGTTCTGCTGATTAGATTGTAGCAGTTTTAGTCTTTTTTATTTACTAAAACATACTTATTTTTCTGAGCTGGTGTAGGGGCTTTTTGCGGTGTGTTTTCACCATGTTACTGTTTGAAGTCTTCCACAAATACTTTACACATTGCCTCTAGGTTAAACTTGAACGTTCTGTGCTGAGCTACCTGAGAGTTGAGCACAAGTCAATTTATGGTTTGCTTGTGGCTTGTGGTTTCAACCCCCTCAACCAGTAACCCAATTTCTTACAATTAGTAAAAAAGCAGCTGCATGTTGAGAATAGAGTGTTGCTGCTAGTTTCTGTTTTCATTAATTTCTTTTAATGAAACTATTGAGTGAAAATATGTGTGAGTTGAGTGGTACTAGCCCTGGTGACATCAGGATAATTCAGGGGTGACAGGCTTAAATTGGCACTTACTAATGTTTGCATAGGGATTCACAATTAAGAACACAATTCTATACCACACCCATGGGCTTTTGTTATATATGGCAAATCGTTGATATGTTTTGCACCATGGGAATGCGCACACAGAACATTCCTACATATATTGCTAAGTGGTTAGACCCAAATATTTGCGCACTGTTTTTGTGTTATGCTATTTAATACTGTCCTGACACTTGTCAGAAACAATCTCTGCAATGCTCCTTTTGACCTGATTGAATATTATGTGGCTGATTGACAATAATGTGGAAATATTGACATGAGCATATGAAGATACATGGACAGTATTTCATCCACAAGCTCTAAATAGTATCGTTTTATGGGAAGGACATCAGGTGGAAACTACAAAAGATAGACATGGCTCCTAGATGGTTTAGCCGCCATGACATTCCTGACTCCAGCGGTAACAGTGGGAGTGAAGAGATATCAAAATGCCAGCCATGGGCAGAAGCAGCTTATGTCTAAATGGTGTCTCTGCATCTAAGACTTGTGTAGGTTTCTGAATTTTCCAAATTCAGTCTCTAGGTATGAAGGAGGTAAACCAATGACTTTCCTAGTTTCTCTTGCATATGCCTGTCATCTCTAACTCTGTTCAGAATGCACACTCAACAACACTAGACATGGGCATGAACTAGTGGTAGCTAGTAGTAACGGCCCCAAGGTTAGGGGATATGAATTTTTCAAACTTTCCTATTTTTTTACCACAGGAAATGTGTTCCTCTACATCTCAGCTACTCCTTTTCTGTCTATCTTTTTAGGTGCAAGTTTACCCATTGATTTTGAGGGCAAAATGATTGCCACTGGTTTGCTGGTGTATGATTTAGTAGTTCCTCTCGGGGAACATTCTTTTTTCCACCCATAGTACTAGCTGTAAATAAATCCAACTATCTGGTAGATTTTCCACCATTATAAGGAAAATATGCACATTGTGAGTCCTTCAGATCCCGAGTCTGTAAATTAGGGATGTCATTTGTGCAATCACTTTTCACTTTGATACTCCTAGCAAGCATTAATGCACTATGAGTATTCTCTCTACTGTTCTTAGACAGACATAGTGCACATCACACATGGAGCATTGAAATCTGCTGCAGACCTAGGTGGGGGTACACTGTTTTTTAAAAACAATATGAATCATGTCAGTGGTGTCTCAGGCATGCCAAAATTCAGCATTATTACTGAGTGCAAACATGTTCTTGGAATCGTAGATAAATGAGGAGTCAAAAAATGAAAGAGTTTAATTTAAAAAGGGCATATGGAGCATTTCTGAAAAGGTGGGACCATTAGGAATCCAAATGTGGAAGTCATGTTATTTATCAAGTCACTCTTAAAGTGCAGGTTCCAGGAATACACTAATTCTTGGGAATTTTGGCAAACGTTGGTACACCTGGGCACCCTGGGCAGTTTCCCCATCTCTCGCGTGTAGTGTTGCCGAAGAGATGTCAGCGTATTCGTATCACTTGGTTCTATGTGGCACATTGTTCTCTAACCTATTGATTGTAGCTGTTCGAAAATTATATAGCCTCTCCTTTGTTAGCGTGTATGGTCTTCATAAGTATATTTCAGACATTGGACAATGTGATTGCACCAGTAAGGTACATTTCTGTGTCTGAAATTACCGGATTATTTTGATTGCAGTGTAATGTTGCACCGATATTTGGCCAGTTGATGAAAGATGTAATTTTTACACGTCACTTGATTTACATGACATGTATGAACTTGATTTAGAATGTGAATATAGATTGCAAAGGTTTTCCAGGGGCACCATCCAGGACACTGCTGCCCTTTTAAGGGTCATAAATACTCAAACACAAATAATAGCAAATGTGTTTCCGTTGGGTTTGTATTACTTTCTTAACGCAACCCAGCGCAAAGTATTCTACTGGGATTCACCAACTATCACAAATCGAAATGTGGTTGGTCTGGAATCCAAAGTACTTCAACAAGCACAATGCGCTGCCTTGCCTTACTTTGGGCCATATGTACGAACACATTTTCCCATAGACACAGAATGGGCAAAACTGCTTGCTACATCTGGCACTTTGTGTCAACTGTGGGCGGAGCAAAGGCAATTCCATTATAACCACCCCTGGGTTTTGATGCTAAATTCCTGTCTATAAAGAACTGCAGACAGTGATTTGCACCAAAATCCTGCACCTCTCAGCGCAGGCGTAACGAGAACTGTTTTCATTGCTCCTTATTTTTCCGTCATTGCAAGTATTCTGCAGGTTGCACCACAAATACAACGAGAAAAATGCCTTAAAGATTAGCTTTTGTGCGGCAAGGGACCCATTTCCTGCACAAAAACTATGCTGATCACAACACAGATGACGTGTAGTCTGGCACAAACATGCGCTTTTGACATTTCAATCACTCCAACACTCCAAAAATAAAGGTTTACAAATTCCTGTTTGTACAGTGCTATACTATACTGATATCAGTGCCCGAATAATTCATTTATAAACACTGAAAAGAACTCAAAGTTTAAATTTAGCAGTATTCAACTTTGGAATATGGTCATTTGAAAAAACTTTTTTTTTCAGATCATCAATTAGGTATGTACATCATTCAAATGCTGCCCAGGCTGAGTTGAAGGCTCCGCTGAAACGTGTGGAGGCTTATTCACAAAAATAGAAGTAAATATACACTTGAACATTTGAAACTATTTGAAAGTGTGCCCAATTGTAGATTTACAATTTTTTATAATTCACAAATTCCTCTTGGAATTCCTTGGGAAATCACAAGGTGTATAAACCAGGATACCATTTATTTATGTATGGAGATCTCTGTGGTGGATTACTCCACACAAGGGAAATGGAATCCCCTATTCAACTGCACATTTTCTTTTCTCTGTGCTGAAAATGTTTTTCAGTTTAGAGTAGCCCCTTCTTCTGCACCCCAATCCAATTTGAGGATAATCCATTGTCCTTTCAATCTCAGAATAAGAATTTATACCAGCACTTTTCTGAAGAAAATATACAATCTTTTCCAGACAGCATAGTGGAACGATAGTAGTTTGGGAAAGATTGCAAGTATATTTATTTGTGGAAGTTCACAAGCTTCCAATACTAGCCACTTCTTCAAACATCCTCAATCTCACTCTTGGAGTTGGATTTAAGGATACAGACTTTTCTGCATTAATGGCAGAGATGTCCACACCCATAAAAGGGCTTATGTCTACCAAGAGTCCCTTTGTGAATTTCTGTCAAAAAGAACAATTTGTTTGTAAACTTACATTTAGGGACAAATTCATCTTTGTGACTAGAACTGCTAATGTGCTGCTGGTCAACAGTTTGAATCTCATCAAGGATGACTCCACCATCCATTTTTCAGAGTTATGCGAATTGTGTGTCGAACAACAGGTACAACTAACTTGCTTATTACATCTTAAAAACTTCCTAGTGTTATATAAAAAGCCCATCATTATTATCCTTCAACATTAGTCCTAAAAATTTTTTGTGTTTTTTGTGCTATTTAAATCCCCCAAATAAATAAATAGATTTTCAGTGCATACCCTCCAGGAAATTCAAATTAACTAACTACAAAGGCTTTCTGTGGGATCCAGCTGATTCCATCTGGGTTTTTGAATACATAATAAACTGCTATGAAAACAATTCCAGTTAACTCTACTTGCATTTCGGAATTGTTTAATGAGGACTAATGGTGTTTTGATTTATCTTGATATGTGTCTTTTAGATCTTCCCATGCTTTTTATTTGCTTGGTACAATGGTCTGACCATAGTAAGGCAGAATCAAGAACAAACAAAACTAGAATTCCCAAACTCCCAAATGGAACCTAGGGCGTAAATGACAGTTTTTCAGAGGACTGTATCAAGTGAATGTGCAATGCAAAGACAATTATACATAAATCAATAAAGCACAGGTGGGGCTATGCTGCACAAATAATTCATAATCACATCAAAATTGACTATACCACATCAGTGTCATCTTCTTTACTATTACATTATCTGCACATAAGTAATGGATGGATTTCTTACTGATAACCTACATTACTCCATACTCTCCCTCTCTTGTCCTAGTGCTTACTGAATGAGGGAAGGCCCTCCTTCTCGGTCCGGCACCCCATATCCAATCCCTTAAAACATTTGGCATTATCTCTCATGAACTGAGCTTGACATAATTGTTAAATATCACATATAAATACGTTTTTGTAATGCTATCCTTTTGTCTGAAAAATAAGGCTTGTAATTTCTTTAAATCTAGTTATTTTACATTAAAACACAAATTTGAGAGGTGCAGCATGGCCACAAGCAAGTGATAAGGCATTTTCTGTGCCCATAATAGTGTGCCTTACTGTCAGTACCGTCCATCACATGACTGTCACTTGACTGTAAATTACTCTGGTGCTGTTGGATGTTTATTGCTCCCATAAATGGGGACAAAAGATGATTAGGTGTGACAGGATGACCCATCCTGGCAGGATGGTGGGTGGAGGAGTTGTGTCTAGTGATGAGTTACACTTCTGAAGAAATTGCCTGTAGAACACACAAAGGACTTGGCACTAGCCTTTTGTCACCCCAGACATTTGGAAGCTAAGTTCAGGAAGGGCAAGTGTATAGCCTAGGTTTTGCTCCCTACACAAAGGTTGACACTGGGGATAATAGGTGGCATTCTCACATCCCAATTCGGATCGGTTCTGTACTTGTCGAAGACTCAGAAGATGTACTGCCCTGCTGCCATGCTGCTGGAAGGACTTCTCTGCCTGCTGCTGAAAGGACTGGCCTGCTGCCTGCTGCCCTGATGCTAAAAGGACTGCCCTTCTGCACCCATGCTGGAAGGACTACCCTACTCCCCTATTTTCTGAAGAAGGAAGACTAGACCTGTTCCTTGAATCCAAGACCACCAAAGTGACTCTAAGAGCTAGCTGGCTGGTCTCCTGTGTGAGCTACAGGCATAGAACAAGCTCCAGAGACCCTGCAACCTAATTGCCTGCTGCTGCTGGTCACTGCTGGAGTGCCCCCTAATGTCTTGGACCTATGGTGTGGTGCTAAAGGGGCCTCCTTCCAAAACCCAAAACTGTTGTGATAACCAACCAGAGACCAGGATATACCTACAGGCCGATCTGGCGAAGGTGCCTCACTAGTGGAATTGACTTTGCCACAGCTCCCCCCATGTTCTTCTCTGTAGCAGCAGATCCCTTTCAACAGGACCTCGTCCCAGTGGGGTATTTTGAGCTCCAAAAAAAAAAGTAAGTCCAAAGACAAAAAGATTCACTGGGTTCGACAAAACCAGCACCCCAGCAATGACAACTACCTCCTCAGCATGAAAATCCAGCTTTTCTCACCCTGAGCATTTCCCTCCATCGGCTTCACTGAGCCTCCATCCAGTGACTTCCTGTCATTAAAGACTCATCCTCGGATGCAGTCTGGTGCCTTATCCCGTTGAAAATCTGCCTCCCAAGAACTTTTATGAAATTACTTTTAAGTCTGAAGGTAGTTTAGTTTAGTTTAGTTTAACAGATTTACAAAGCGCATAGCTACTCGAAGGCTTCCCAGCACTAAAAAGGAAGTGACAACTCCGACACAGGAAGTAAACTATATGAAGTGAAAAAAGGTTAGGTCAGATAAAGGATGGTCTTTAAGTTTTTCCGGAAGGGTAGTTCCAAGGGTTCTTGCTGGAGTTCTAGAGGTAAGGAATTCCAAAGACGTGCTGCCTTGACTGAAAAGGAGTTACCTCCCCATGATGACCTCTTAAACTGTGAAATGTGAACTAGCTGGGTGGTAGAGGATCTCAGAGTTCTTGTAGGGATAAAAGGGGAGATGCTTTGTTCGAGGAAGTGGTGACCTTTGTTATGCAGGGCTTTATGTATCATGCAGAGGGCCTTAAAATGAATCCACTGTGTTATTGGTAGCCAATTAAGGGAAGCTAAGGCAGATTTGGCTGATTGATGCCTGGGTAGATTCATGAGTAGTCTTGCGGCCGCATTTTGCAGAACCTGAAGTTTCTTCACTACTTAATCAGAACTAAGAAAAAGGGAGCTACCATAATCCAATCGAGAGAGTATCATGGCCTGGATGAGAATTCTTCTAGCTAGAGAGGGTAACACCTTAAAGATTTTTCTTAGAGTTCTAAGGAGGCCAAAGCAGGATGAATAAATCTTTTTAGATTGCTGCTCCATTGTGAGGCGACAGTCCAGCCAGAAGCCAAGGCTCTTAATATGATCCTTGGGGAGCGGAAAGTTGCTGAAGACCTCTGGGTACAATGCCGGAAGATTAGAAGGGCACCATTCCCTACAACCATCACCTCTGATTTTCTGTCATTGAGTTTCAGTTTAGACATGTTCATCCAATTGCCAATGTCAGCGAGGCAAAGAGAAAGATTTGTCAAGGAAGGATCCTTGGCGTTAGAAAGGGATACCACTAATTGGGTATCGTAAGCATATGTGACCACCGAAAGATTATATGGTTTTACAACTTTAGCTAGGGAAGAAAGATAGATTTTAAAGAGAGTGGGGCTCGAAGAGGAGCCCTGAGGAACACCACAAGTAAGGGGGAATAAATCGGACAGGAAGGAGCGATCAAAAACTTGAAAGGTTCTACCGTTCAGGAATGAGAAGAACCAAGCTAATGCTGTGCCTTCTAACCCTATATTAGAGAGCCTATGGAGGAGGGTATTATGATCTACAGTGTCTAAAGCGGCACTGAGATCAAGTAAAATGATGGCTGTGTGCCCTCCATGATCTAACAATTGACAGGTGGTTTCAGTGACTGCCAGAAGGGCTGATTCTGTGCTATATTAGAGTCTGAATCCCATTTGGGTGTAGTCTAAGAGTTCATAGTCCTCGAGAAAGCATGTAAATGTGCTTTTCCACGATTTTGGCTAGGATTGGAAGGAGAGCGATAAGCCTATAATTGCTGAGCAAAGTAGGGTCAAGTTTTTTTTTTTTCAAAAGAGGTTTAATGACCGCATGTTTAAGGGATTGTTGCAGAGATCCTGAGGTTAGAAGGTGATTAAGAATACTTGTCAGGGGTGGAAAAATAATGTCGGAGGCCAATGCCAGAGAAGTAGGAGGGGCGGGATCTGGGGGGATCCTGACTTAATATTATAAAGGAGATTCATAACCGAAGTTTCTGTTAAAGGCTGAAAAACTGCAAATGAGATCGATGAAGGCTGGGAGTTGGCGAGCTGATCGCTAATGGCTTCATGGATGGGTATAGTTGTAAAGGAAGAGTATATATCAATAACTTTTTCCTGAAAGAAGACCACCAGTTTATTGCTGTGCTCAATAGAAGCCTCTATAGGCGACTCATCAGAGGATATATGGGTAAGTTCTTTGAGAATGTGAAAGATCTCTTTCTGAGAATTTGCTGATTCCTCTATTTTGGTGCTATAGAATGAAGATTGAGCTAATTTAATATTGTAATGGTAGTTTCTGATGGCTACTCTATAGATTTCCGTGGAGGAAAGACTACAGTCTTTCCTCCAGATTCTTTCTAGCTTCTTACATTCTTTTTTTAAGTCTAGCAGTTGAGGAGTAAACCAGGAATTGAGCTTGCGTTTAGGTCTTTTTACCATCGTCTTAATTGGCAGGGTTGAGTCTAAAGAAGTGGAGATCCAATTGTTAAAGGAGTCTATAGATTCAAAAATGGGTTCATTAAAATTAGGGAGTGAAGAACAAAGAATATTCTGCCATTTTTTAAGGTCAAGTTTTGACCATTGACAACGGGTAGTTTTTTTAAACGTTTGGTGGCAGGAGGAAGCTTCACGGAAAGGTGTAAATGAGATTAGATAGTGATCTGTCCAGATGAGAGGCAAAGGAGTGTGAAAAGAGAGATCCAAAAGATTGCTAAAAATGAGGTCAATAGTGTGGCCTTTGTAGTGGGTAGGTCCTGTAATGTGCTGAGTAAGATCTAATGCTGCCAAGGTGGATAGGAGCGTTTTGGCGGAAGGACAGTGCGTGTTGTCAATCTGGATATTAAGCCGAGAGCAGGCCCAATCAACCTCTTGTTTCCTCCAATGCTCCATAGCAGTTGGCCATTATGTTTTACTTTGACCCAGTCAACCTGCGTTTGGCCCTTTGTTCTTTTTGGTGCTAGATTGCACTGAAAAAGTAAAAAGTTCATAACTCCGGTTCTACTAATTGGATTTTGTTCATTTCATTATCATTTTGTTTATTAAAATGTATAGTATTGTTCTAAATTGTTTTTCTTCTCTGAAGGCTTTTTCATTAGAATCAAAAGGCCCCTCTCACAACCAGGGATGAACAAGGCCCGTTTAGAGGCAACACTGGAAAAAAGTTACTGAATGAGCATCTTAAGTGGGCCCTGGAAGCGACTTCCGCTGTCCACGTATGCCTTGACCTTTCAAGCATACCACAGAGATATGGGACCTCATTCCCAGCCTAGCATTTGACATTGCCCTCTTCACCTAAACATGGCTTAACCCATCATCCAACCCCGACATTGCCACAGCAGTACCGGAAGGATACAAGATCATCCACAGGGACTGTAGCAACAAACCCAGAAGAGGAAACACCATTATCCACAAAGAAACCATCCAATGCACCATCAGTACAGATGACCTCACCCCTACATGGAATACCTCAAGTTCAAACTCCAACCCAATGGCAAGGGACCATTAGAGGCACCCTTGCCTTCTGGCCACTGATACCAAGCCCCAGCTTCTGCAACTCCATCACCGACTTCCTTTGATTCCCTTGCCATCAACTAAAATGACTACATCTTCCTCGACGACCTCAATTTCCACTTTGATGACCACAGCGACGCCAACACCACCAACCTCCTCAAATGCACAAACAACATAGGAGCCACCCACCTCCTCCATGACCCTATGCACACCGCAGGACACACACTCAACCCCATATTCACCTCAAGCAATCATGTCACTTGCAGCCACACCACCAAACTCATCTGGACCAACCACTTCATCATCCACTTCAACAGAGAGAGACCCTCCCATAACAAGTGGGTCAAAATAAACAAAGCCCAATAGACCGATGCTCTCAACTGCTCCTACCTGGACTCTGCCACATCCCTTGACCAGAGAGTTCAGAACTTCAATGCATGGCTCACTATCTGACCAGGAAAGCTGTCCCTATCAAGGGCAACCTGAGCCCACTGACTTCCTCAACTTACACAGCCCCGCCACTAATGGTACAGAACCCCGATTAACCACCTGGAACATCCTCACCACCCAGGAAACCACACCCTCATGCACATCATCCACTCAGGAGCACCAAATGAAACCTGTCCATACCACAACTTCAACCTCAGAAAAGACAAAATTAGGACTCACCTCCCGGCTCAACACCTCTATAATCACAGCTGTGTTCCCAGAAGACTGGAAGTACACCAAGATCAAACCTTTACTCGAAAAACCATCAACTGACCTCAATGAACCCAGGGATTACCGGCCCATATCATTGCTCCCCTTCCAGGTCAACGTATTGGAAAATGCAATCAACAATAACTCTCCACCCATCTCGAGCAACATGACCTTCTCGCCTCCTCCCAGTCGGAATTCTGCTATAACCACAGCACCAAGACTGATCTAATTGCAGCTACAGATGACTCCTGAGCCCTTCTTGATCAATGAGAGATGGGAGTCCAGATCCTCCTCAACCTCGCGACACGGTATCCCACCACAGGCTGATCACCAGACTACACAATATCAGTGTCCAAGGGAACTCCCTCAGATGGATCACTTCTGAGCTCACTGGAAGAACCCAGAAAGTCCACCAACCCCCATCTACCTCCAAACCCAAGAACACATCTGTGTGGTCCCTCAGGGCTCATCCCTCATCCCCACCTTCTTCAATACCTACATAACACCCCTGGCCAACAATGTCAGATCCCAGAGACTCAACATCATCTCATACACAGACGACACTCAACTTATCCTCTCCTTCTCTAGGGATCGCACTATAAGCAGAGACAGATTCCATAGCTCTATGATAAGTGTCTCCAGCTAGATGTGAGAGAACTGCCAGAAAGTTAACACCAACAAACAGGGGTTCTGATCTTCAGCAAAACCTGCACCTTCTGGAATGACTCTTGGTGGCCTGCAGAACCAGGATCAGCACCCTCCCCATCTGATCACATCAAGAACCTCAGCATCACCATCAAAAGCAAACTGACCATGAAATCTCAGGTCAACGCAGTCCCATCAGCCTGCTTCTTCACACCACAAACAAGACTCATCCTTGACTTCCCCCAACGGACCCACATTTCCCCCCTTCTCAAGGAACTCCACTGGCTCCCAGTATAGAAAAGGTGCCAATTCAAACTATTGACCCACACATACAAAGCCCTTCTCAACCTGGGACCTGTCTACATCAGCCACCACCTGAACTTCCACCAACCAACCAGATTACTCCAATCTGCCACCCTATCAATCACCCACACTCCTGGCATCCACATAAGCACTAGTGGAGGATGCTCCTTCTCCTACCTCATAGCGAAAGCTCAGAATGATCTCTCCCTGCAGCTCTGCACCTCCCCATCTCTTCTGGAATTCTGAAAAGCACTCAAGACCTGTCTCTTCGACTGAGCCTATTGTACCCTGCAAGCACCTGGATACTCTTACTGAATGATTTTTACTTCTTAGAAAGTGGGTTTCTTAACTTAATGGGAGTTTATCCCTCGTCTCCAACAACCTTAAGAGTTAGGAACTAAGGGCCTGATCATCGTACAGTTGCAATTTGCAAGCCAGTCACAAACAGGCTTGTCAATCACAAAAAGGCAAGATGCCGTAAATCCCTGGTTTGAATCAGTAGCAAAATTTGCCTAAAGTATGCACAATGAATGTAAACCACCACTGTACATACCCACTCTGACATGTTGTGTTACTTGATGACTTTCATGGATTACGCAGATACAAAATGCAAATGGAGTTGCATAAACAAGTTAACGTATTACATATGTGAAAAAATGGATTATTAGTTGGGGTGGAAAGTAGTCCAGCACAAGTAATAATGTTGCTATTCTTCTTAGGTCCAGTAAAGGTTTCTGTAAATAAAAATGAGCATTACCCTTGGTAGCTATGGAACCTAGCAGACAAGCTTATCTTAAACAAATGTGTAAAGCATTAGAAGTAACAGAACACTTAAAAAGTCAAAAACACAACACAATTTGAGAACAATTATTAAACTGAATGACATAAAAACAACAAAAATCCAAGAAGGGCAACCGAAGATATGAATGTTTAAAGTTCAAATTTCAAAATAGCACCAAAAAGCATCAGGCACCAACTGCAGTTATCTGGTTGCACTTGACTGTTACCTAGAAATGATTTAAGGCCGATGTCTAAGGAGCACAAGTTGAATACAGAAACAACATTAGTCTTAGTCAGATGTATTACCTTCTGACTTAGGGCATGATTTAGATTTTGATGGATGGGTTACTCCGTCACAAACTCAGAAGATAATCCATCTGCCATATTATGATTTCCATAGGATATAATGGGATCATAATACAGTGTACGGTATATCCATCATGTTTGTGGCAGAGTAACTCCATCTGCCAAACTCTAAATCAAGCCCCTAGTCTCTGAAAATGAATGTGTAAGAGATGGGCTTCAGGAGGAGGGATATCCTTGTTACAAGGTCGCAGTGAAGCTGTTGAATATTGGTGGAGAAACCCTGGGTGGGAGAAAATCAAAAGGTACCTTGCCAGCTGGATAACGTAGGCGCCTTTGTCCGATGAAGATTTCTATGTTCAGATTTAGTCACTTTTTTGGAGTTTGAATTCTGGCAGCAGGGTAAAGCTGCAAGCTGTAGTCAAACAGGGCTAGACACGTACTCTGTGATGTCCCGCTGAAAAGATTGGACAGTGCAGATCATTTCTGAGTGGTAACAGCTGAACTCTTTGGCCCATCAGCATCACACATCTGTGAGTGGATTTGGCAAGCCTGTCCCTGTCCTCTAGATATCCTTGGAGCCCAAAAGTTTCTAAGTCCCCGGTCTTTCAGAATGTTAGGAGGAGTGCACCATGACACAGCCAAGGGTTGCAGGACCTCAGGATCAGCACTTGGGGGCCAAGACTCACTCCCGCCGAAGCCACTAGGAGGGTCCATGGCAGGCCCAGTTGGAACGGGCTAGCTGGGTTCTTCAGGAAAAGGGATTCTACCAACTTGTTGTGCATCTGTAGCTTAACAAGAGGTCATCCAACTGACCCTAGGAATCCACTTTGTCCTGAATACAAGAGAGAGCAGGTCCAGCCTTTCAGGTCTCCTCACAGGTCTCAATTGCAGGTATAGTCCTTCTTCAGTCTTTCAGTGGTCCAGTAGTATTCTGAAGAAGTTGCCTTTGTGCGCCACATTTATGCCTGACACTAGCCTGTGCATGGGGGTGACTCCTGGCTCCCTAACAAAGAAGGAAAAAGTTCCCAGTGGTAACCCTACCTCTCTTTGCTGCAGTTTCTATGTGCCCTACTATAAACAATCCACAGTGCTCCTGTCCACCCAAAACAAATATAACAGAATCTTTCTTCTCCTGTGCAAAGCTCCTGTGTCCCCCTGACAGGTGTGGCCATAGAATTGAGCAACCCCTCATCTGTGGTCACTCACAACCAGTTCTGAGTGCAGCTACTTTTCGACCGAGATTTGTGCTGGGCTGATTAGAGGGACAGAGGGTTGCAAACCCGAATTTACGCTACAACTGTCTGTGACAGCGTGGGCTTGTTTGAAGATAAATAAGCTCTGGGGCACAGCCCAGATTGTCATACTGTCAACGAAACAGAAACCGTCCCCATACCCAATGACTTTGTCTCAGCTCTGGGAGAAAGTTCAGTCCTGTTCATACCTCTTGATGCCCTTAGAGCAACGAGGAGTATCCACTCCAGTCCATACACCGAGAGGAATGTATTTGTTGGAAATGGCCCATCCTGCAGGGTCACCCCCAGACTTTTTGCCTTCTAGTTTTCTGACCTTTCTTTTGTTGGTGTTAGGAATCTTCCTCTTTGCCAGTGCTAACCAGTGCTAAAGTGATTATGCTATCTTCTTAAAATATGGTAATATTGGCTGATCTACAATTGACATATTTAATTTATTTACAATGCCCAAGCAAAATGCACTATTTGTGCCCAGGGCCTGTAAATTAAATGCTATTGGTGAGCTTGCAGTACTAAATGTGCCATCCACTCAGTAGCCCTTTAAACATGGGTCAGGCCTGCCATTGCAGAGCCTATATGTGCAGTTTTAAACTGCAATTTCGACTTGACAAGTGAAAGTACTTGCCAGGCCCAAACCTTCCCTTTTATTAAATGTACGTCACCTCTAGGACAGGCCCTAGTTAGTCCCAAGGGAAGGGTGCAGTGTATTTAAAAGGTAGGGCATGCACTTTTGAATTCTACATGTTCTGGTAGCGAAAAATTGCTAAATTTGTTTCACACTACTGCAAGGCCTATCTCCCTCATAGGTTAACCTTGGAGGTGCCTTGAAGTAACGTTTAAGTGTAACTTTCAATTGGAAAAAGATAGAAGTTTGGAATTTGGTGTCTCTGGACTCACAATTTAAAATCACAACTTATGGTGAAGTTGGATTTTGAATTGTAAGTCTGAAAATGACACTTTTAGAAAGTTGGCATTTTCTTACTTTAGCCATTCTCTGCCTATGTCTCTGGATGCATGTCTGAGTTGGATGACAGCTGGGCTTTGTGCACTCCCTCTAGGCAGACACACACAAACGGTGATGACGTTTGACAGTTGGATCCTGATGGCCCATCACCAGGCTGATGGGCCAGTCCCTGGCTTGATGGGGGCGGAACTTAGCACTGCCTCACAACTGAATAGGGCTGTGGATCACCATACCCAAAGTGCTGCATAACCCCCTGTAGAGTGTCCAGAGCCAGAGATGAAAGGGCAGGGCACTTGTGATCCTCAAAGGTCTCTTTGATGTCTCCCCCACTTCAAAGGCTCAACTGGATATAAGTACTGGACATCCCAAAATCAGATCTCTACTAGAACTTGCCAGGAAGAAGGACTGCTGTGCTGCCAGGAGGGATTGCCACTCTGCAACTGCATTGCTGTGTTGGGCTACTGCTTGCCGTGTGCTGTGCTGTAGGAGGGACTGACACTTTGCTGCTTGCTTTGCTCTGTTTGGCCTGCTGCTTCTGGCCTGAAGTGAGAAGGAATTTACCTGTTCTTTATATCCTTGAATCCAAGATTCTCAAAGGGCTTGTTGACCTGCCCCCTGTTCTCCTGCAGACTCAGGGACATCAAAGACTGCCTGCAACTCTCCTGGTGCTGCTGGACTCTGCCATCTGTGTGTCCCACCCTTGTCTGGGGTGCCCTTCCCAAGTCCTGGTGCTCAGAAGTGGGTTCTGCAGCTGATTTCTGCAAAAATTGATGCGTCAACTTCGGTGCATGAGAAATTCGGCTGCATCGCTCCTTCGACACAGAAACTGTTTGACAAGAGTGGATTCACAGCCTGTGCTGTGTGACGATGATGCTCTGCATGGCTCGACAATGACACATTGCATTAACTTCAGTAGATCCCGATGAAACAGTGACCCAGCTGTGTGGGAAATACCGCTGAATCGAGCCCTCAACGTCAATGCGTTGCTCCATCAAAGGTACTGTTTTAGCAGACCCCCCGTGTGGGTTCTGTAGCCAGTCTACCCTACATCGTGGATGGTCTGGATTTTGGATTTGCACCTGTCTCTGGCAGCCTCAAGCAACCTTTTGACTGCGAATGACTTCTAAGCACTATTTTGGATTTAATCTTTAAAAATTCCTGTCTCGACCTGTACTTATTGGATTTTTGTTGTTTTTGGTCTTGTGTTGCTCAGATAAATATTCTCTATTTTTCTAAACTAGAATGGAGTCTTCTTGTGGTGTTTTCCCTGTAATTTAAGTGTTGCATAAATACTTTACACATCGCCTCTTAAGTTAAGCCTGACTGCTTTGTGCCAACCTACCAGAGGATGAGAACAGGTTAATTTAGGTTGTGTATGTGACTTACCCTGACTAGGATTGTGGTCCCTACTTGGACAGGGTATGTACCATTACCAACTAGAGATTACATTTTTCACAGCATTGCAATGCAGAATTACTGAATAAATTCAGCCACTCTGCCTGCTGAATTAATCTGCAGTTGTTTTTAATTTAACATGACTGGAAGAGGATGCAATCCTTCTGTGTTTAATAATCACTGCAAATAAAGTTAAATCTGTAGTGTTTTTGAAGCATAGAGGGACTGCTCCCTCTTTCAGCTCTGTATAAGCCACTGCACAGCAGGGCATTCCCCGCAGCATCCCTAAATACTTATGTAAGGGTTCTGCGTGGTAGTGCCCAGAGCGCCTCCCTTCACCTCCTACATGGTACCTACAGCCCTCCCCCTTCAGCACTCAGGGATCCATATCTTCTGCTGCTATCCAAGTGCCCCACCCATTCTCAAACTTGTGTTGGCATCCCCAGACCTGATGCACCAGTTATTCAGCACCCATGCACCTCTCTAGTTTTGATTACCAGGCTTTTAAAGGTGGAATCCTATCCCACTGCCAGTGTCTGATGATATCTCGGAGGACTACCATCAGTGCAACATTGCAGAACAAGAGGGTGCATTGCATTGTTTCAATGTTTGTTCCCTTATATTGCCAAAGTCACCAGTTGTGGTGTGAGTTCCAGTGTAAAGTTTAGGTCCTCTGATATCCGGCCACCCACACCCCTCCAAAAACCTCGAATCTTGCAGCATTCCCAGAGCGTATGAAGCAGGGTACCGCTCTGCCAGAAGCCCCCTTGGCAGAGATCATTGTCAACTCATGTCATACAATACAGCTGGGTCCTTGTGATGTATGCTCTGAGAAGTAATTTTATCTGGAGGAGTTGGAGTCCTAACCGTATGGCCACCTCCCATGGGTAGCAACACACCACTACCCAGTCATCAACCTCCAGTTGACCAAGGTCTCTTTCCCATTTGTCCCTGAGGCTGTCTAGTGGGGGGGGGGGGACTATTGTGTAGAAGTTTTGAGTATATTTGGAACACTGTGTCGTGGATCAGTGGGAAACCTGATTTAATAATAATGTTGGCACCTTTGATTGATTTACATGAAATTTAGTAGATTTGTAGCATTTATTAGCCCACTCTTGACTTTCTCAGGTTTGTGGAGGCCCATCAAGGATTGGGAGCAAGAAGTGTTCATCTGCTAAGGTGCCCTTGTTTGATGAATCAACACATATTTTTGGCATACTGTTGGCAGGTTTAGCTCATTACTGGTTTGAGCAGTTCCAAAGGGGAAATGCAAACATAAATGGAAGGGCAGTTAGAATGTCATGCACTTATAACTTTGGCATAGTTTATTTATTCTATATGAAATTTGGTAGTTAGAAAATTAAACCAGGTACAAGCTCTTCAACTAAGCCCTGCTGCACATAATCAAAAGTGGTAAAGGGCCTGTTCAAAGGCTGTGTACAGAAAAGTATAAGCAAGCCATGTGCAGTGGGGGCTGAATGGCCATGGCGATTTGGGCCCAGGGCCAGAACCTACAACCAACCCCAGCAATGCACAGCATGGTTTGGTCAACTACAGCAGATTAAGAGCAAGGCCTGGCCACAAGACATGCTGCTAATGGCCAAATGCAGTGTTCAGTGGGCGTTGAAATTTAAGTTGGCAATTGGTGACACGTGCTCTCCTAGTATCAAGGGAAAAGCACAGTAGAGTGCACAAACAAGCAATGTCAGTCCTCATGTCAGTGCTGCAGCAGTAACAGGACCAATCGGTATAGATCTCAGAATCCAGAAACGGACCTTAAAGAAAGTCTTTAGGGTACAGTACCTGAGTGAACCAAATGGGCCATCATTATGTCTTCAATGAACCCAGGGGTCAGTAGGGGCCAGCACACAGGCTTGAAGTGAAGCCTAGGCCAGGCACTGAACTGGTTCACAAAATTGGCAGCTCTTAATTTTCCTTCTGTCAGAGATTGGAGACACATCACTGCTATGGAAGGCAAGGTGGGCCACGTACACTGATAGTATATACCTAAGTGTAGGCTAGATATTTTCTCCTCATGGGTAATGACCACAGATAAAATACTGGGTTCCCCCAAGCACTTTTTAATTCTTGTGGCATGCCTGTGCAAAACCTTAGTGTTAGACCTGACAGCCTTAGGGTGGTCCTCCCCCAAACATTTTGCATTCCTCTCCCATTTTTACTCATGTCATTTTTGCTGGCCTTACCACTCTGCATAAGTTATCACTGCTAACCAGTGCTAAAGTGTATGTGCCCACTCCTTAAAGCATGGTAACATTGGCTTATCCTCAATCACCATATTTAATTAACTTGTAAGTGCCTAGTAAAGTAAAGTGGCACTACATCTGCCCAGGGCTTGTAAATTAAATGTTACTATTGGGCCTGCAGCACTGATTAAGGCACCCACATACTTAGCTCTTTAAACATGTATCAGGCCTGTCATTGCAGCATGCGTGTGGAATTTTAACTGCCCTTTCAAGCTGGCATAATAAACCTTTATCCAGGCCCAAACCTTCCTTTTTAATGCAGATAGGGCAGCCCTGGGGTAGCCCCTAGACAGCCCACGTGGCAGGGTGAAGTGTGTTTAGAAAGCTGGACATGTGTGTTTGAGTTTTACAGGTCCTAGTAGTGAACAACCCTTACATTTGTTTTTCACTACTGTAGGGCCTATCTATTCCATACACTGACTTTGAAGTTACCTTATTACATTTAATAAGCTGTGATTTACAAATGGAACCAGATAGATAGTTCAATTTGATGTTGTTGGAATTGTAATGAAAAATCCTAACATGATAAAGTCGGATTTTACATTAGAACTTTTAAAATGCCACTCTTCGAAAGCTTGCATTTTCCTGCCTTAGCCATTTAGTGACTGTAGCTTGTACCTGGATCTCTTGCCTAGGTGTAATTGACAGTCGAGCTTTGTGTATTCCTCCTAAATAGCCACATACTCTAGGCAGTTTATGTGTGTCTGGATGGGCCATCACTGCCTGGATGGGAGGGAGGAGTTGGGCACGGCCCTACTTACACTTGAATAGGCTGTGTCCTGCCCACACAAACAAAAAGGTTGCATACCCCCTGTAGTTAATCTGGAGCCAGGACAGGGAAGGAAGGATGCCCAGGGACTTCAAAGAGGAACCTCTAGAAGCCTTCTCCCTCACTTCCAAGGTAACACTGGGTATATATACTGGACATCAAACATCGCCCCTTCAATACACTTCTAGACCTGTGGATACTCTACCAGGAAGAAGGACCACTGAGCTGCTGAATCAAGGACAGAAGGTTACACAATCTTGAACCAGCACCTGGACTATGCCATCAATGAGTCTACCCTGCCAGGTTGGGCCAGCCCAAACCTGGACCCTTATAAGTAGACCTAAGGTGCTCTGCCAGCCTCTGTGGACCTAGTGCATCTGACGCATCTCTTTTGCTGTGTGGTGCAACCCCAAGCAGAACAAACACATTGCTACTATTGCTTGGATCGGACCTGCTACACAGACACTTCTCAGCCTGTTGCTGCATTGGAACCGTCCCTGGGTGACAGCTCCTTGGCACAGGCCCTTGCATCCTTCATCAGCGGCAGCCTTGATGTTAATGCTGGACTCAGCACTGCAGCATAGTAGCTCTTCAGAACTGAAGCATTGCCTGACTGTGCAGTACATCCTCGACTCCGTACCTCTCATTACAAGCCCTGGTCCATAGGGTCCTCAATGATGGTGCAGGACCTCACACCAGCCACATCACTCAGGCTGCATGACGTATCTTCGAACGAATCCTAGTAACGCTCTGCAAAAAGGATTTATAGTACTTTGTTCCACAGGCCTAACTGGGTCCCTTTAGTCGGCCCATGATCCAATGCGGTTGGTCTGAAATTGTGACTTTGTCACAGTAAAACATGACCAGATAACCACAGTTGGTGCTTTCTGCCATTTGGCGCTATTTTCACTAAAATCTTTAAAATATAATATTTTCGGTTCTGCTGATTAGATTGTAGCAGTTTTAGTCTTTTTTATTTACTAAAACATACTTATTTTTCTGAGCTGGTGTAGGGGCTTTTTGCGGTGTGTTTTCACTATGTTACTGTTTGAAGTCTTGCACAAATACTTTACACATTGCCTCTAGGTTAAACTTGAACGTTCTGTGCTGAGCTACCTGAGAGTTGAGCACAAGTCAACTTATGGTTTGCTTGTGGCTCGTGGTTTCAACCCCCTCAACCAGTAACCCAATTTCTTACAATTAGTAAAAAAGCAGCTGCATGTTGAGACTAGAGTGTTGCTGCTAGTTTCAGTTTTCATTAATTTCTTTTAATGAAACTATTGAGTGAAAATATGTGTGAGTTGAGTGTTACTAGCCCTGGTGACATCAGGATAATTCAGGGGTGACAGTCTTAAATTGGCACTTACTAATGTTTGCATAGGGATTCACAATTAAGAACACAATTCTATACCACACCCATGGGCTTTTGTTATATATGGCAAATCGTTGATATGTTTTGCACCATGGGAATGCGCACACAGAACATTCCTACATATATTGCTAAGTGGTTAGACCCAAATATTTGCGCACTGTTTTTGTGTTATGCTATTTAATACTGTCCTGACACTTGTCAGAAACAATTTCTGCAATGCTCCTTTTGACCTGATTGAATATTATGTGGCTGATTGACAATAATGTGGAAATATTGACATGAGCATATGAAGATACATGGACAGTATTTCATCCACAAGCTCTAAATAGTATCGTTTTATGGGAAGGACATCAGGTGGAAACTACAAAAGATAGACACGGCTCCTAGATGGTTTAGCCGCCATGACATTCCTGACTCCAGCGGTAACAGTGGGAGTGAAGAGATATCAAAATGCCAGCCATGGGCAGAAGCAGCTTATGTCTAAATGGGGTCTCTGCATCTAAGACTTGTGTAGGTTTCTGAATTTTCCCAATTCAGTCTCTAGGTATGAAGGAGGTAAACCAATGACTTTCCTAGTTTCTCTTGCATATGCCTGTCATCTCTAACTCTGTTCAGAATGCACACTCAACAACACTAGACATGGGCATGAACTAGTGGTAGCTAGTAGTAACGGCCCCAAGGTTAGGGGCTATTCATTTTTCAAACTTTCCTATTTTTTTACCACAGGAAATGTGTTCCTCTACATCTCAGCTACTCCTTTTCTGTCTATCTTTTTAGGTGCAAGTTTACCCATTGATTTGGAGGGCAAAATGATTGCCACTGGTTTGCTGGTGTATGATTTAGTAGTTCCTCTCGGAGAACATTCTTTTTTCCACCCAGAGTACTAGCTGTAAATAAATCCAACTATCTGGTAGATTTTCCAACATTATAAGGAAAATATGCACATTGTGAGTCCTTCAGATCCCGAGTCTGTAAATTAGGGATGTCATTTGTGCAATCACTTTTCACTTTGATACTCCTAGCAAGCATTAATGCACTATGAGTATTCTCTCTACTGTTCTTAGACAGACATAGTGCACATCACACATGGAGCATTGAAATCTGCTGCAGACCTAGGTGGGGGTACACTGTTTTTTTAAAACAATATGAATCATGTCAGTGGTGCC
Source organism: Pleurodeles waltl (assembly GCF_031143425.1). NCBI lineage: Eukaryota > Metazoa > Chordata > Amphibia > Caudata > Salamandridae > Pleurodeles > Pleurodeles waltl. The sequence goes on along the minus strand of NC_090444.1, from coordinate 1,672,441,815 downwards.
TCAGGCATGCCAAAATTCAGCATTATTACTGAGTGCAAACATGTTCTTGGAATCGTAGATAAAAGAGGAGTCAAAAAATGAAAGAGTTTAATTTAAAAAGGGCATATGGAGCATTTCTGAAAAGGTGGGACCATTAGGAATCCAAATGTGGAAGTCATGTTATTTATCAAGTCACTCTTAAAGTACAGGTTCCAGGAATACACTAATTCTTGGGAATTTTGGCAAATGTTGGTACGCCTGGGCACCCTGGGCAGTTTCCCCATCTCTCGCGTGTAGTGTTGCAGAAGAGATGTCAGCGTATTCGTATCACTTGGTTCTATGTGGAACATTGTTCTCTAACCTATTGATTGTAGCTGTTCGAAAATTATATAGCCTCTCCTTTGTTAGCGTGTATGGTCTTCATAAGTATATTTCAGACATTGGACAATGTGATTGCACCTGTGAAGTACATTTCTGTGTCTGAAATTACCGGATTATTTTGATTGCGGTGTAATGTTGCACCGATATTTGGCCAGTTGATGAAAGATGTAATTTTTACACGTCACTTGATTTACATGACATGTATGAACTTGATTTAGAATGTGAATATAGATTGCAAAAGTTTTCCAGGGGCACCATCCAGGACACTGCTGCCCTTTTAAGGGTCATAAATACTCAAACACAAATAATAGCAAATGTGTTTCCGTTGGGTTTGCATTACTTTCTTAACGCAACCCAGCGCAAAGTATTCTACTGGGATTCACCAACTATCACAAATCGAAATGTGGTTGGTCTGGAATCCAAAGTACTTCAACACAGCACAATGCGCTGCCTTGCCTTACTTTGGGCCATATGTACGAACACATTTTCCCATAGACACAGAATGGGCAAAACTGCTTGCTACATCTGGCCCTTTGTGTCAACTGTGGGCGGAGCAAAGGCAATTCCATTATAACCACCCCTGGGTTTTGATGCTAAATTCCTGTCTATAAAGAACTGCAGACAGTGATTTGCACCAAAATCCTGCACCTCTCAGCGGCAGGCGTAACGAGAACTGTTTTCATTGCTCCTTATTTTTCCGTCATTGCAAGTATTCTGCAGGTTGCACCACAAAAAAAACGAGAAAAATGCCTTAAAGATTAGCTTTTGTGCGGCAAGGGACCCATTTCCTGCACAAAAACTATGCAGATCACAACACAGATGACGTGTAGTCTGGCACAAACATGCGCTTTTGACATTTCAATCACTCCAACACTCCAAAAATAAAGTTTTACAAATTCCTGTTTGTACAGTGCTATACTGATATCAGTGCCCGAATAATTCATTTATAAACACTGAAAAGAACTCAAAGTTTAAATTTGGCAGTATTCAACTTTGGAATATGGTCATTTGAAAAAACTTTTTTTTCAGATCATCAATTAGGTATGTACATCATTCAAATGCTGTCCAGGCTGAGTTGAAGGCTCCGCTGAAACATGTGGACTCTTATTCACAAAAATAGAAGTAAATATACACTTGAACATTTTAAACTATTTGAAAGTGTGCCCAATTGTAGATTTACAATTTTTTATAATTCACAAATTCCTCTTGGAATTCCTTGGGAAATCACAAGGTGTATAAACCAGGATACCATTTATTTATGTATGGAGATCTCTGTGGTGGATTACTCCACACAAGGGAAATGGAATCCCCTATTCAACTGCACATTTTCTTTTCTCTGTGCTGAAAATGTTTTTCAGTTTAGAGTAGCCCCTTCTTCTGCACCCCAATCCAATTTGAGGATAATCCATTGTCCTTTCAATCTCAGAATAAGAATTTATACCAGCACTTTTCTGAAGAAAATATACAATCTTTTCCAGACAGCATAGTGGAACGATAGTAGTTTGGGAAAGATCGCAAGTATATTTATTTGTGGATGTTCACAAGCTTCCAATACTAGCCACTTCTTCAAACATCCTCAATCTCACTCTTGGAGTTGGATTTAAGGATATAGACTTTTCTGCATTAATGGCAGAGATGTCCACACCCATAAAAGGGCTTATGTCTACCAAGAGTCCCTTTGTGAATTTCTGTCAAAAAGAACAATTTGTTTGTAAACTTACATTTAGGGACAAATTCATCTTTGTGACTAGAAATGCTAATGTGCTGCTTGTCAACAGTTTGAATCTCATCAAGGATGACTCCACCATCCATTTTTCAGAGTTATGCGAATTGTGTGTCGAACAACAGGTACAACTAACTTGCTTATTACATCTTAAAAACTTCCTAGTGTTATATAAAAAGCCCATCATTATTATCCTTCAACATTAGTCCTAAAAAATTGTTGTGTTTTTTGTGCTATTTAAATCCCCCAAATAAATAAATAGATCTTCAGTGCATACCCTCCAGGAAATTCAAATTAACTAACTACAAAGGCTTTCTGTGGGATCCAGCTGATTCCATCTGGGTTTTTGAATACATAATAAACTGCTATGAAAACAATTCCAGTTAATTCTACTTGCATTTCGGAATTGTTTAATGAGGACTAATGGTGTTTTGATTTATCTTGATATGTGTCTTTTAGATCTTCCCATGCTTTTTATTTGCTTGGTACAATGGTCTGACCATAGTAAGGCAGAATCAAGAACAAACAAAACTAGAATTCCCAAACTCCCAAATGGAACCTAGGGCGTAAATGACAGTTTTTCAGAGGACTGTATCAAGTGAATGTGCAATGCAAAGACAATTATACATAAATCAATAAAGCACAGGTGGGGCTATGCTGCACAAATAATTCATAATCACATCAAAATTGACTATACCACATCAGTGTCATCTTCTTTACTATTACATTATCTGCACATAAGTAATGGATGGATTTCTTACTGATAACCTACATTACTCCATACTCTCCCTCTCTTGTCCTAGTGCTTACTGAATGAGGGAAGGCCCTCCTTCTCGGTCCGGCACCCCATATCCAATCCCTTAAAACATTTGGCATTATCTCTCATGAGCTGAGCTTGACATAATTGTTAAATATCACATATAAATACGTTTTTGTAATGCAATCCTTTTGTCTGAAAAATAAGGCTTGTAATTTCTTTAAATCTAGTTATTTTACATTAAAACACAAATCTGAGAGGTGCAGCATGGCCACAAGCAAGTGATAAGGCATTTTCTGTGCCCATAATAGTGTGCCTTACTGTCAGTACCCTCCATCACATGACTGTCACTTGACTGTAAATTACTCTGGTGCTGTTGGATGTTTATTGCTCCCATAAATGGGGACAAAAGATGATTAGTTGTGACAGGATGAGCCATCCTGGCAGGATGGTGGGTGGAAGAGTTGAGTCTAGTGATGAGTTACACTTCTGAAGACATTGCCTGTAGAACACACAAAGGACTTGGCACTAGCCTTTTGTCACCCCAGACATTTGGAAGCTAAGTTCAGGAAGGGCAAGGGTATAGCCTAGGTTTTGCTCCCTACACAAAGGTTGACACTGGGGATAATAGGTGGCATTCTCACATCCCAATTCGGATCGGTTCTGTACTTGTCGAAGACTCAGAAGATCTACTGCCCTGTTGCCATGCTGCTGGAAGGACTTCTCTGCCTGCTGCTGAAAGGACTGGCCTGCTGCCTGCTGCCTGCTGCCTGCTGCCCTGATGCTAAAAGGACTGCCCTTCTGCACCCATGCTGGAAGGACTACCCTACTCCCCTGTTTTCTGAGGAAGGAAGACTAGACCTGTTCCTTGAATCCAAGACCACCAAAGTGACTCTAAGGCTAGCTGGCTGGTCTCCTGTGTGAGCTACAGGCATAGAACAAGCTCCAGAGACCCTGAAACCTAATTGCCTGCTGCTGCTGGTCACTGCTGGAGTGCCCCCTAAGGTCTTGGACCTATGGTGTGGTGCTAAAGGGGCCTCCTACCAAAACCCAAAACTGTTGTGATAACCAACCAGAGACCAGGATATACCTACAGGCCGATCTGGCGAAGGTGCCTCACCAGTGGAATTGACTTTGCCACAGCTCCCTCCATGTTCTTCTCTGTAGCAGCAGATCCCTTTCAACAGGACCTCGTCCCAGTGGGGTATTTTGAGCTCCAAAAAAAAAAGTACGTCCAAAGACAAAAAGATTCACTGGGTTCGACAAAACCAGCACCCCAGCAATGACAACTACCTCCTCAGCATGACAATCCAGCTTTTCTCACCCTGAGCATTTCCCTCCATCGGCTTCACTGAGCCTCCATCCAGTGACTTCCTGTCATTAAAGACTCATCCTCGGATGCAGTCTGGTGCCTTTTCCCGTTGCAAATCTGCCTCCCAAGAACTTTTATGAAATTACTTTTAAGTCTGAAGGTAGTTTAGTTTAGTTTAGTTTAACAGATTTACAAAGCGCATAGCTACTCGAAGGCTTCCCAGCACTAAAAAGGAAGTGACAACTCCGACACAGGAAGTAAACTATATAAAGTGAAAAAAGGTTAGGTCAGATAAAGGATGGTCTTTAAGTTTTTCCGGAAGGGTAGTTCCAAGGGTTCTTGCTGGAGTTCTAGAGGTAAGGAATTCCAAAGGCGTGCTGCCTTGACTGAAAAGGAGTTACCTCCCCATGATGACCTCTTAAACTGTGAAATGTGAACTAGCTGGGTGGTAGAGGATCTCAGAGTTCTTGTAGGGATAAAAGGGGAGATGCTTTGTCCGAGGAAGTGGGGACCTTTGTTATGCAGGGCTTTATGTATCATGCAGAGGGCCTTAAAATGAATCCACTGTGTTATTGGTAGCCAATTAAGGGAAGCTAAGGCAAATTTGGCTGATTGATGCCTGGGTAGATTCATGAGTAGTCTTGCGGCCGCATTTTGCAGAACCTGAAGTTTCTTCACTACATAATCAGAACTAAGAAAAAGGGAGCTACCATAATCCAATCGAGAGAGTATCATGGCCTGGATGTGAATTCTTCTAGCTAGAGAGGGTAACACCTTAAAGATTTTTCTTAGAGATCTAAGGAGGCCAAAGCAGGATGAATAAATCTTTTTAGATTGCTGCTCCATTGTGAGGCGACAGTCCAGCCAGAAGCCAAGGCTCTTAATATGATCCTTGGGGAGCGGAAAGTTGCTGAAGACCTCTGGGTACAATGCCGGAAGATTAGAAGGGCACCATTCCCTACAACCATCACCTCTGATTTTCTGTCATTGAGTTTCAGTTTAGACATGTTCATCCAATTGCCAATGTCAGCGAGGCAAAGAGAAAGATTTGTCAAGGAAGGATCCTTGGCGTTAGAAAGGAATACCACTAATTGGGTATCGTAAGCATATGTGACCACCGAAAGATTATATGGTTTTACAACTTTAGCTAGGGAAGAAAGATAGATTTTAAAGAGAGTGGGGCTCAAAGAGGAGCCCTGAGGAACACCACAAGTAAGGGGGAATAAATCGGACAGGAAGGAGCGATCAAAAACTTGAAAGGTTCTACCATTCAGGAATGAGAAGAACCAAGCTAATGCTGTGCCTTCTAACCCTATATTAGAGAGCCTATGGAGGAGGGTATTATGATCTACAGTGTCTAAAGCGGCACTGAGATCAAGTAAAATGATGGCTGTGTGCCCTCCATGATCTAACAATTGACAGGTGGTTTCAGTGACTGCCAGAAGGGCTGATTCTGTGCTATATTAGGGTCTGAATCCCATTTGGGTGTAGTCTAAGAGTTCATAGTCCTCGAGAAAGCATGTCAATGTGCTTTTCCATGATTTTGGCTAGGATTGGAAGGAGAGCGATAAGCCTATAATTGCTGAGCAAAGTAGGGTCAAGTTTTTTTTTTTTTCAAAAGAGGTTTAATGACCACATGTTTAAGGGATTGTTGCAGAGATCCTGAGGTTAGAAGGTGATTAAGAATACTTGTCAGGGGTGGAACAATAATGTCGGAGGCCAATGCCAGAGAAGTAGGAGGGGCGGGATCTGGGGGGATCCTGACTTAATATTATAAAGGAGATTCATAACCGAAGTTTCTGTTAAAGGCTGAAAAACTGCAAATGAGATCGATGAAGGCTGGGAGTTGGCGAGCTGATCGCTAATGGCTTCATGGATGGGTATAGTTGTAAAGGAAGAGTATATATCAATAACTTTTTCCTGAAAGAAGACCACCAGTTTATTGCTGTGCTCAATAGAAGCCTCTATAGGCGACTCATCAGAGGATATATGGGTAAGTTCTTTGAGAATGTGAAAGATCTCTTTCTGAGAGTTTGCTGATTCCTCTATTTTGGTGCTATAGAATGAAGATTGAGCTAATTTAATATTGTAATGGTAGTTTCTGATGGCTACTCTATAGATTTCCGTGGAGGAAAGACCCTGTCTTTCCTCCAGATTCTTTCTAGCTTCTTACATTCTTTTTTTAAGTCTAGCAGTTGAGGAGTAAACCAGGAACTGAGCTTGCGTTTAGGTCTTTTTACCATCGTCTTAATTGGCAGGGTAGAGTCTAAAGAAGTGGAGATCCAATTGTTAATGGAGTCTATAGATTCAAAAATGGGTTCATTAAAATTAGGGAGTGAAGAACAAAGAATATTCTGCCATTCTTTAAGGTCAAGTTTTGACCATTGACAACGGGTAGTTTTTGTAAACGTTTGGTGGCAGGAGGAAGCTTCACGGAAAGGTGTAAATGAGATTAGATAGTGATCTGTCCAGATGAGAGGCAAAGGAGTGTGAAAAGAGAGATCCAAAAGATTGCTACAAATGAGGTCAATAGTGTGGCCTTTGTAGTGGGTAGGTCCTGTAATGTGCTGAGTAAGATCTAATGCTGCCAAGGTGGATAGGAGCGTTTTGGCGGAAGGACAGTGCGTGTTGTCAATCTGGATATTAAGCCGAGAGCAGGCCCAATCAACCTCTTGTTTCCTCCAATGCTCCATAGCAGTTGGCCATTATGTTTTACTTTGACCCAGTCAAACTGCGTTTGGCCCTTTGTTCTTTTTGGTGCTAGATTGCACTGAAAAAGTAAAAAGTTCATAACTCCGGTTCTACTAATTGGATTTTGTTCATTTCATTGTCATTTTGTTTATTAAAATGTATAGTATTGTTCTAAATTGTTTTGGGATTCTTCTTGCGTTGTATTATTACTTTATTACAGTTTGTGTGCTACATAAACACTTTACATTTGTCTCTAAGTTAAGCTTAACTAGTTTTGCACCAAGCTGCCAAAGGTTTAAGCGTAAGTTAATTTAGTGACATTTTGTGGTTCACCCTGACAAGGTCTGTTTTTATTAATTGAGTTAGGCGTACATCCTTCTCAAATAAATCGATTTCCTACACATTTTTTTAATTATCAGTGCAGGATTTTGGAGTGGGAATACTAAATGAAACCTTTTTACTGTCCATCACCTTCCCCAAAATGGCTTTGAATGGAGTGGTTATAGAAAAAGTTACTCCTTTGGTATCCTACACTTTCCCCAAATGGCTTAGATTGGAGTGGGAATAGTAAATATAAAATCTTTGGTGCCCAAAGCCTTCCTCTAAATGGCCTGCATTGATTGGAGTGGGAATGCTAAATGTAAGTCATATAGGCCCTCATTCTGACCTTGGCGGTCTTTTCGCAAGACCGCCGAGTTATCGCCGCGGTAAAGACCGCCGACCGCGGCGGTATGCCGCTGCGCGTATTCCGACCGCTGGGAGCGTTCCGCCGGAATACCGCCAGCAGCCACACTGGCGGTCGGCGGGAAAGTGGAGACTGGTCAACCTCCACCGCCACGCCAGCAGAACACCGCCCCCAGAATTACGACCCACATTTCTGTGTGGCGGTCTTCTGTTGGCGGTCTTCTGTTGGCGGTCACGTCCCTATGGCTCCCGTCGCCTCCCGGAGGACCAACGCACAAGGTAAGTTGATCGTCCGTGAGGGGAGGGGGTGGGGGGGTGTTATGTGATGTGTGCGTGCATGGGGGTGTGCGTGTGAGTGTGTAGAGGGGATGTGTGAGTGCGTGCATGCGGGCGGGGAGTGCTGTTGTGCCTATGGGCAATGTGTGTAGTTCGGCAGGTGCGCATGTCGGCATGTATGTGTGCGGGTATGTGTCCCCGTTGTGTATGTGTGTGTGTAGGGGGTGTGTATATGTGCATGTTGGGGGTGTGTGCATGTCGGGGTGCGTGTTTGTGCATGTCGGGGTGGGGGTGGGGAGGGGGTTCGTACCACCTCTGGGGGGTGGCAGGGGGGTGGAGGGTGTGGGGGGAGGACTCGGGGGGGCAGTGGGGGGTGGGGGAGACCCCTATCAGTGCCAGGGAAGGAATTCCCTGGCCCCGATAGTGCCTACCGCCATGGTTCGCATGGCGGTTCCCGAACGCCAGAAACCGTGGCGGTAAGCAGGGTCATGATATCGTTGGCGGTCTTGGGTCGACCGCCGGACCGGAGTACGCAGACTCCAGCCCGTCGGTCATGACCGCCGTGGCTGTCGGAGTGGGGAAGTGGCGGTCGGTCGCGGCGGTGACCGCCGCGGTCAGAATGCCATTTTTAATACCGCCGGTCTGTTCGCGGTCCGACCGCCGCCTCTCCGCCGACCGCCAAGGTCAGAATGAGGGCCATAGTTTCCAATAAATGGCTTATATTGGAGTGGGAATAATAAATTAGACCCACCCATCAGGTGTCCTACACCTTCCCCTCAGTAGCTGAGATTGGACTCAGTTCAATGCCTCTTTAATTACCCCTTCAATTACCCCAGTTCAATTACCCCTTCAGTGCCCAACACCTTACTTAAAATAGTTCAGGTTTGAATGGGAATACTAAATATTACCCCTTTAGTGTCCAACGCCTTCATCTAAATGGCTTAGATTGGAATAGAAATACTAATTGTTAATTCTTTACTGCCCAACAACTTTCCCTAGAAGAGGGAATAGTAATTTGGGCGTTTTTTAGTGTAGAACATAATGAATAAAATGGGTTCTATAGTAGTGGGGGGTTTATTTTGTATCATTTTCGATTAAAGTATAAGTAGTAGATGTAAACATTTAAGTATTGCATTTTCACATACATTATGAATAATAAATGTTTTACAAAGACATTTGCAACACAATTTAGCAATTTATTTTATTTGTACATTTAATTATAATTAAAGGTTTACATATTTTTAAACATAGATATTGTCACATATACAAATAATATTTAAAAACACATTGTTTAGACATATTTGAAATACAAAATATGTTACATATTACAATATATATATTTACAATTTTTGGTAGTGGGCTGTAGGGAACTAGTGCTTGCCTCTTTTAAATCTTGTAGTACATGCCTTACTTCAATATTGGTGACATTTACAGAGTAGTTGTGTTATGTCACACTAATAAGAACATTGCTCTTGTAGTAGCCCTCCAATAAAAAGCATTAGAGTAATATTTTGTACATGTTCAACTGACATTGTGGGTGCTCCTGCTTTCTTGACTGTATGTTTAGGCTATGTGGGAAAGTAACTGTTTGCCTCTCTGTTATGTGATGTATCTTGCTCTTTCTTGCATTAAGTCTGAAAATATTTTAATAACATTTGATTATACTGTAATAGTTCAATTGAAGCTTGACATGTGCATCAAACATTATGAGAATTGTTCCGCATGTCATACTTACATATGTGTTTGTGTTGGTAATTGCAGTTTTTTTTTGTTTCACTTTGAAGGTGGTTCTATTTGGATCAGGTAGCTTCTTTTCTGTTGGGGGAAAAATTGGTTTTAGTTTTATGTTGCATGTTTGTTTGTTGGTAGTTTGTGGGGGTGATGGGCTTTTAGTTTTATTTATTTACGTTTAAAGTTTAGTTGTCATTTAGAACTCCTTGAAATGTACTTACTTTTGATGTGCCATTCTGCAGGTTTTTGATAGGTGGATTTTATTGGTGGTTCCGTAGTTTGTCCATGGTGCTGTAATATGTCTGTTGTTCCTACAATTTGGTACATAAATAAAAATAGAGTGTTTTGTTAGTTATTTGTGTATTTAACTTTTTTAAGTTATTATTGAGTATGTTTAAATAAATGTTTTATTTATTTCAGAAGGAACTTGTATGTTTCTTTCAATTTTCTTTTCAGATTTTCTATTGGTAATGTGGCAGAGTCAAACTTAGGCTTTTTGGTGTGGTAAGTGTTCAAATGTTGTGCTCCTTTCATATAGCATTGTTAATTAATTGTGTGTTTTTAATGGCTAGTTTGCTTTATGGTTCTCATTATTATAAGTGTTAGTTTATTTTGATTTTTTTCAGTCTTTTTCTTTTATGTAGATGTTAATTGGTGTTTCCATTTTAATATTAAATAAATGTTTACATTTATTTGTGTTATTTTTTATGTATGATTCATGTTTATAATTTAATTTATTGTTGTTTCATTTTTATAATACATTATTTGTATTGTGTCAAGTGCTTTAGGTTCTTATTTACATGATGTGCTGAAGTGTATATTTATTTTTGTGTGTTAAACGTTTACTTTAGTGTTACAAAATTAATATTTGGTGCCAAATTATTAAAGTTTATAGAGTTTAATTTTAGTTTTTATTTAACTTTAAATATAGTTTATATATTGTTTTATTATATTTTGATCAATGTGTTGAGATCTTCACACAGTCAATGTTGTGTGCTAAGATATTTTTACCATTTTATATATTTTTCTAAAGTTAACAATATTTTTGTTCATGATATTTATGTCAACAATATAAATAGGAACATATATTTTTAACAGCGGCATTTTGGTTATCTGTATTTCTGTTTGTGTTACTTAAGTATAGGAAGGTGATATTTTTGTAAATCATATTTAATTTCCAATATTTGTGTGAATCAATATTGTTTTCATTCATATTATTGCCCTCATAACGACTTTGGCGGTCTTTTTTGCAAAACCACCCTGCTGGTGACTGCCAAAAGACCGCCAGTGATGGCGGTACAGTAACCACTGTATTATGTGACACAAACTGAAGGCTGCCCAAAAACAGCCACAAATCCGACACCACCAGGCCGACCGAGGGTGGGAGAGAGACGGTCCCACCACCAGCACCACCATGCCAACAACACCCCGCCCTCTACATTGCAACCCACAAATCAGAACGGACGTCATTGCACGGCAGTAAACATTGGCGGTGCGAAACCGCGATTGTCAAAACACCACCTTCACCAGAACCTGACACCACATTGGATAGTCTGAATACCCCACACCTGACACACACCACACACACCTGCTAACTGCACTATATAACACACACTCACACCCCCCCACAATCCTTTGCAACCGCAATTACCAACACAGAGGCCGTGGAGCACACCAACGGAGGACACTGCACATCTAAACCATAGGCACCAACACACATCCCAAACATCACACACCATACAAATGCATCACCAACACAATACCCATATTGCCACTGCACACATACACCAGATACCACCAACACACAAAATCAAACACCCCCACCCACCACCCTACACTGCACCCTACACACACAATACCCCCCCCACAACCACCATGTCCCATCAGAAGCACCCATGTTTCACTGATGATGAATTGAGGGTCATGGTAGATAAAATCGTCAGGGTAGAGCCACAACTGTTCGGAGCCCAGATCCAGTAAACCTCGATATCCAGGAAAATTGAGTTATGGCAGAGGATCGTCAACAGGGTCAACTCAGTGAGCACCCATCCACGCAGAAGGGAGGACATCAGGAACAGGTGGAACGACCTGTGGGGGAAGGTGCGTTCCAGGGCATCTAGGCACCAGGCATCCAGGCACCAGATTGCCATCCCCAAAACTGGCAGTGGACCCCCACTTGCTCCTCCTGATCTTGGACATCACGCATCGTGAAGGCCTAACAGGAATCATTGGAGGACTCGACTCTGGTAAGTCAACATCACACCCAAGGCACCAACCACTCCTGTCCAGCATGCGTCCCCACCACCCAACACACCCTAATCCACTACATCTCACACTTCTGCACCCCATCACCCCAAACACCTCCCCTTCATGCCACACTACTCCACTGCCACTATCCCCACACAGTCCCACCCTAATGCACAGATATCAATCACAATCTCAAACACCAAAACTTACACAATGCATCACTCTCCACACATCAAGAATGCACAGTCCCACTTCACTGTGGAACCCTTGCATGGACAACCATAGCACATGCCATATCTACTGGATCCACAACAGCGTACCAACACATGGCAGTGACAGCAATGCAATCCACAATCCCCAACCTGAAATTTCAAATTGAAACAATGCCACAACATGTCACACGCAAGCAATGTCTGCAGTGCTGAAGCTGTCATTGCCTTCACTGGGAAGCAAGTAAAGCTACTCCAAGCATCAGACGATGAACCAGCAAGTACATATCCACAATGTAACTCCCTCTCTTTCTGTGCACAGGTCCCGCTGCCACTACCATCTGGCACCCATGCCAGAGACAGACAGCCCTCTCCTGGATGAAGGCCCCAGTGGATGTCTGGAAGTTGATGTCTTGCCTGCACCTTCTGGGGCAACAGGTTAGTTCACCACCACAAGCCCCACCCTTGACACATCAGAGTGCCCCTTCCATGTGGCTCCCACAGAACAGTCAACCCTACATCACCACACCTGTGTCCCAAGGACAGGTCAATCAGCAGTGTGACCCACAGTACAGGGACCAGAGTCAAGGTCACACAGCCAAGATGATGAAGGTCCTGGTGCAACTGGGAGTGGGCACACTGTGCCAGGGGCACAGGGGCCAGGGACAGTGGTAGGGCATCTGTGGTCCAAAGGATGGGGCACCCACAGCAAAGGACTGGCCAGGAGGCCATTACCCAAGTCCTGGGAGCATACCACCAGTCACAGGACACTATGGCAAGATCCTCGCAACCGTCCAATAGAACCAGAAGCTGCAGAGGGAACACCACCATGATGCCATGCACCAGTGGCAGACCCTCAATGCCACCATGGCCTCCATTGCAGTGGTACTGAAGGAACTGACCACCATCCTGCGTGCATCCTCCACCCACAAGCAAGCCCCTTTGACTAGCCACAATGCAAATGAGCCCGCCACTTCTGCGGTAGCTAGTGAAATGGAGGCCCTGCCAGAGGACCCGCTGACCACCAGCACTGCCCGTAGCTGAGGAACCCTCACACAAGCAAGGACCTCCATCCAGAAATCATGCAGGATCATGCAGGACCTGATGCCAAGACCAAGACATCTGCTAGGAAGTGAGCCTCTCCTGACATTCTCCCTTGTCTGCCATTGACACATCCTGTTGACTTTCCTCTGTCATGCCTCCATTTATCCATTCCCCCTTGGATACTGGACCTGGAGTGCCTACACCTAGAACAACTACTCTGATAATTACACCCACCATGTCCCCACTCATCACACATTGCACTTGTGAGTAACATTAAATACGTTTCAGCACAGCTACTGACTATGTGTCTTTATTGTAATGAGTAAGAATCACATACATTTGATTGACATTCCATCACAGTCAAACCGTTACCCTGCAAATGTCTGTAAGATAGACAGAAGAGGGAGCAATATGCAGCAAGGTTGATGGTAGGGCAGAGATAATCTGTATACATGTGTCAAGGGAGCCACAAGGCAAGGCAGGAACCACAGTTGCACCACAAAATTGCCATGCAAATAGACCAATGCAGGTAAAACTATCATGATAGGAGACACTGTAGGCCACTCAAAACACATGCTGCACAATGTCTCAATCCCTAGTGTGAGTTAGCATGTGGAATCACACACCATATAGCCATGTTAGGTCTACCTTTCCAAGGCATCCATACCCAATAGTCCTTCCCTCCCTGATAAATTTCACCTAAAGGCAGGTTACACAGGCTGTAGAAGTTGGGTGACACGTTCTCCCATTGTGGACTGTGAGGAATAATAGCAATACTGATGACAACAACATCCTTGGCATGACAATTGCAGTTGTCAAAGCAGTACAGGGAACATAGCACATGGACAAACAATTGCATGAGTGATGCTACACAACAGCACAGTGGAAATAGCACTCACATTTGAATTGAAACACCTCCTCTGATGGCCAAACTGCCCCCCAACCCACCCAGAGGGTGAACTGCACTCAACGCCTCCATCGATGACAGACACCAGGAGGAGCTATGGCACAATGCAGACAGGAGTACAGGTAACATACATCACACATGGCACATACCTGTTTCCCATGGGAAGTACTGTTGAATTAACTCTGCTCTGGAGTCAGCTGCATCCTTATCATCACTCACTAAGTCCCCTTCATCAGCCACTGGTCCAGCTGCCACCTCCTCTACATCCAGCAATGGGATGTGACGTCTCAGGGCCAGATTGTGCAGCATGCAGCAGGGAACAACGATCTGGCAGACCTTAAGTGGTTTGTAGAGTAGGGCACCCATGGACACATGGAGGCAGCGGAATCTGGCCTTTAGTAGGCCAAAGGTCCTCTCGATAATACACCTCTTCCTGCTGTGGGCCTAGCTGAAACAGTGTTTGCCATTTGTTGTAGCAGCCAGGGAAGGTTGGGGGACCCAGAGTCACCTGTGTGCACAAAGGTAGGACACATCTCAATACCAGTGGGGACACAGGGTAGATTTTGAATTGACGTGATATTATAGGGGGACATATCCTATTAGATATACCAATGAGCCATGCCCGGTCCCTCTGTAGTTGTGCCATCATGTGTGGGAAGTTGCTGTTAAGCAGAATGTATGTGTTATGTACAGAACCAGTGAACCTGACCATTATCTGCATGATGTAGTGGTCAGTTAGACACACCACCTGCACATTAGTGGAATGAAAGTTTTTCTGATTCCTGTACATTTGTTCATTCATCCTGGTTGGAACCAAGGCAATGTGGGTGCCATCTACATCCCTTAATAGTGTTCAAATCCCCCCGTTGAGGGGAACATTATGTAGGAGGGCAGAAGTTTGAGCAAAGCACACAGTAAATCCTTCAACACATTGCTGAACATAGGCTGTGACATCCCTACTGCCAAGCACCCTGTCATCTGAAATTACGGCTGTGACATCCCTACTCCCAAGCCCCCTGTCATCTGAAAATACCTTGAGGCAAGGAAGTGGAGTACAGACAACACCTGCACTAAGGGGTGGATGGCATAGGGATGACGTATGTCAGGCAACAGATCAGGCTCCAACTGGCTACACAACTCCATAATGATCTGACAATTCAGACGGTACATCTAAATGACGTGCATCTCTTTCAGGGTAGCCAGGTCGACTAGGGGCCGGTACACAGGGGAATGTCTCATCATCACCATTGCACCGTATCTGGGAACAGGAGAGAGGAGAAGTCAAATGTTGATGTATGCACTGTGTCGACATTGCCAATCTATGCAGTAGTCACTACATATCCTCCATGATGCACATAAAATTAATCTACTATTCACTTTTTGCATGTAAAATGGCAGCTGCCTGTCCCGTATGCACAGGACACTTGGTAGTGACCTCATTCCGCCGGTGTCAGACGTCATGGCAGTAGGCAGTCTGAACCACCATACAAAACCTCATTGGATGACATTATTGCCTATGGGAGACTGGAGCCAATGGTGATCACTGCCGGTCATGTGCCTTGCGGCTGTAACCGCCATTTACTGTTATGTAGCTCATTTGATTCCTGACACTCGTGCAAGCAAGACTTCCACTGGGTGTGCTGCTGTGTTCTGACTCTAGAAGCCAAGATGCTACATCCAGCAGGAGATAGGGCCCCAGCCTTCACCCAGGAAAAGCTGGAGAAGCTTGTGGACAGGGTCCTACCCCTGTATGGACAGTTGTATGTCCCAGAGCAGCAGGTGAGCCTCATGTCACTTTCATGTGTGATTGTGATGTGTGTGAGGAAGAAAGGAGTTGGGACGAGGCAGAAGGAGTGGATGTATGGAGATGGGTGAGGAGTCTGAGCATTAGTGGCATAAGGGCATGTGACTGTGGCCATGAAATGTGTTAGATGTGTGATGTCCACTGCTAACCCTGTAATGCCAATCTACATGACTTTGTCCTTCTGTCTGTGTCACCCATGCAGGTCAGTGCCCATCAAAAGAAAGGGATTTGGCGTGTCATCGCTAAGCAAGTGTGGACCCTGGGGATCCATGCCCGGAGAAGCACCCACTGCAGAAAGCGGTGGGAGGATGTGAAACTCTGAGCCAGGAAGACTGTAGCGACCCAGCTGGGGACGTCCTCTCAACAAGGGAGGAGTGCCCATCAGATCCTGACCCCACTAATGGCCTGCATTTTGGCGATGGCCGACCCTGAGGTGGATGGGCGCTTGAGGGCAGCACAGCAGACACAAGGGGGTAAGTACACACTCACACCTTGATAATGTTCTGCCTATATGGCTTTGGGTTTCCCACTGGTGGAATGATGTAGCGTAGGTCATTGTTAGTAGCACGCTGACTATGGGTATCAGCCACACTGACAGAATTTGTTCATGTGTGCCCATACCATGCAGACAGGGAAATATGTGGGCAGTTACTTCCAATTTGAGAATTGTGTGGTGACCCTCAACAGGGTTCCTGATCCAAGCTCCTAGCATCAGCATCAGTACAAGTGAGGTGTCAGGACATTGCCTTTAGTATCAGCATACCACTGTGAGTGACGTAATTAGTGTGTCCTCAATCAGCTGCCATGTACTGTATGTGTTGATGGGTGCAATGGGGCCAGATGTCACTATCCTATTTGTCAAGAGTGAGCATGCTAACCACCCATGCAGTATTTTGTTGAGTATGGTGTACAGAAAATGTCCCCACACACGACCATGGGAACGTGCCACAAACTGGGCAAGTGTGACTAGGTTGTCCCTCATCAAGTACAGGAGTGCTCCAACATTGACAGTTTCCATCATCATGGCGGTGGTATCCCCCATAGTGTCCTACTGATGTGGCATGTATAGGTGAGGGTATGGCCTGCCATGGCATGGCAGCAGATAATGTTGTTGCTACTCTGTGTGTATGTAGGCTTGGTATTGACCCATTGCACCCTGTCTTTCTCTGCCACCCTCCTCCCTCTCCACCTGTGTCTTTGTGTGCATCAGCATCATCAGGCAAAGGAGAAGGGGCACCAGCGAGTGGGGAAGCTGCTGTCCACAGGACCCAGGAGTCTGATACCAGTAGACCAGTGGGAGGGAGGATGAGGGGAGTCCCACAAGAGAAACAGGATCGACAATTACATCTTCGGATTCTTCCTCTGATGAACGCTCCCTGGCAGTGGTGGGCCCATCTGGAGCCATCCCAGCACCATCCTTGTCCGCCACCACCCTTACCAGCACCGCCCTCCCTGTAGCTTTCCACCCAGTTGCCCATGCCCGCTCACCCAGGAGGGTGGGCATCTCCTTCACTGCAGGCCCCTCTGCCCCAGCCCCAGCCCCAGTCAACCCTGCTGCCCTCAATGAAGAGGATATTGACCTCCTGAGGTCCATCTCTGTGGGGCAGTCAATAATCGTGAATGCCATCAAGGGACTAGCATCATAGATGTAGCAGTCAAATGCCTACCTGGAAGGCATTCACAGTGCCCTGTCTGCTCTGCAGATATTGTTTCAGGCTCTGGCCTCCACATTGATGGCAGCCAGTGTTCCTTCTTCTTCCGTCCCCCCTTCAACTACATGTTCCTCTTCCATCACCCATCTAAGGCACTCATTCATACAAACATGAATCCACATCAACAGACCCAGATCGCAAGGACAAACACAGGCACCACAAAAGACACCAGGGCCATGCACACACACAACATTCAGATGCAGATACAGCAACATCCACTCCCTACACGGTCTTCCCCACCACCTCTCTCCTCACAGGCACTACACCACTTATATCTGTAGACACCACATCATCAGACCCAGATCCTCCCACAAGTGCAGTCATTCCCACCGTCACAATAGCAGACCCAATGCATGCACCCCGTACACCACATGTGCACTCAGCACAACTGTCAACACCACCCCATCCAGCACATCCACCCTACCTGCACACACCACTACAACATACATTGACACATCCCCCTTGGCATCTCCCTGCGTCTCCTCCCCCCTCCTCCCACTACACTCACACATGCAACAGTCACACAGCACACACATGACATCCACGCTTGCACCTGCACCCAAGGCACCTCACTGTGCACACCTCACTACCACTCCCTCTCCCTCCACTCCCGAACGTCACTCCCATTCCCAGTCTTGTGCCCCTAAAAAAATGTTCCTGCATGAGTTTTCCCTGTTCCCTCCCACTGGCCCATTCCCTGTTATCCCAAGCACCCTGTTCCACTCCCAAAACCCCTACCTTCCACTTCCCAAGCCTCCCATAGTGCACTTGGTACCAGCCATGCCCCTCCACCACCTAAGACATCTGTCTCCACCCAGGCCAAGGTTACCTCTCCCAAATCAAAAGCCAAGCCCCGTCCCCTAAAATCTAAATCCAGGATGAAAGCCACATCCCAACATAAAAAGTTGCAGGACACTCCCTCCAAGCCCCCACCTAAGGATCCCCCCTTAAAACCCAAACCCCCGCCTTGGATTCACCCGTGAGGCACCTGCATGCCCCATTGATGCCCCTATCGTGTGGATGCTACTATGCAGTCAGGAGCCATGGAAATTACCCTGTGTGCCTGGGGCACACAATACAGTCGGACTGGCCAGTAGGCCTATTTGTAAGTTTATTCTTTCCTAATTTTGATTGAATATATCTGTACCAGGGACCCCTTAGTGTCTATGGACACATATTTGTCCTGGCTTTCAGCATGTATGCGTTGCATATGTGCAATTTGTTGTGTAAGGTTTGTGTGTGAGTGTGGATATGTGTGAGTGTGTGTGTGCTCGTACGGGTGTTTGGTTGTGTACGAGTGTGGCCGTGGCTAGCCATGCCAGGTGTGTGTGTACTAATGTCATTCCCTCCAGTGTGCACTTACAGTTTGTGTCTTTGTCGCCATCGCTGGTTCTGGAGTCGTATGGCCAGCAAGAGCATTGGGAAGGCTGCCAGTTTGGGTTTCATAGCGCCTGCGGATGTACCCGTGTTCCTGAAGGTCAGTGTCCCCTTTTATGTGGTTTGTTTCCACCAGCCTATTCGTGGTGGGGCAACCGGTGGAAATCCTGGCGGGGTGCAACCTTGTAATATGGTCAGTGGAAACATGGTCTGCTCCACAGGATCCGTGGTGGTGCAACTGCCACCTACACCGCGGCTGTCATAGGACCGCCAAAGTCGTAATGAGGGCCTATATTTTTGATGCCTCAATCCTATAATGAATAAAAGACGTGCATGCTAAACAGTGATTTGTTTTTTGTTTGCTGTATTTGACACTGTGAATCAAAAGAGGGGGTTTACAAGAGTTAAGCTGTGGAGTACCATTCATAAAAAAGCATTTGTAAAGTTATTAGGTCTCTGCTTTTTTAGATATAAGGTGATAGTTTGTATTTGGCCATGCTTGCTGCTGATGCTGTTCAGCATTGTCAAAAATGTTGCTGCCACTGCTGAGCACCACTAGCAAAAACAAAAAAATTAAAACAGTCACTCCGCAATGATATCCCCCCACCTTATTACAAGTTACATTATATCCTATGGAACTTGTTGTACCACAGGCAGGATATCTGTCACATTTGTGACAGAGTAATCCCTCCTCCAAGGTTGTAATCAGGCCCTTTGTTTTTTAACTACATATAGTTTACCATTCCAAGATGACAGACACCCATCTTGGAGCAGTGAATAAAAAAAAAACATGAAAAGTGAGCTAAAGCACTTTTAAGAGACAATGGCACCCTGGTAGCAAACTGCTGAACAACTCAACATACTGAGCACAGTGAGCAACGAAGGAAGGGGATCAACGGAGAAGGTTAAGGGAAATAGTTTGATGAAAAATAGAAAAAACTGCCAAGCAGAAACGGATAAGAAGCAGAGGATTTGTAGGTAACAGAGTAACACTGGTTGTGGGGGGGGGGGGTGGAGATGTGAGGTGGAAAGCAATACATGGAAGTATTCAAAGAAAAAGAAAACAGTTTCCTAGATGTATGGAATAGAAGGATGCAAGTCTTCCAGGTAGAAGAATGGTAAAGAATCTCTCCTCCACGGAAGAAAAAACACAATGAAATGAAGAAAAGGCTTCAAATAAGAAGCACGCAAATGAGACTGATAAGAAAGTCAACCAAATGAAAAACAATAGGATGACACAAAGCCTACCATAAGTATTGGTACTATAAACAATTAGGTGCTCATTACGAGTTTGGTAGTTGGATGAGCTGACTGCCAAAATCGTGGGGATGAGGCAGACATCAACCCCTGCCTCATCCCCCTTAATATTATGATGTTCCCACTGGGCTGACTGGTGGGAAAATAGTATTATACTGTAATGTTCCTGCTGGTCAGCCCTGCAGGAACAGTGCTATGGCATTGGTATTGGCTCCCTTAAGGGAGCCGAGGCCAATACCGTAGCACTACAACTCTTGGAAAGCAGACAGTGTGCATTCTGAGGGTGTTGGGCAGGAGGGCCCCAGCACTGCCCAAGACATATTCATGGGCAGTTCAGGAACGCCCCCCGTGGCCCACAGCACTGGGTTTCTGCCAGCCTTTTCATGACGGGGTCTCCATCATTAAAATGCTGGCAGAAACTGGACTTGTGATCAGTGTGGCGGAACTGAACTCAGCACTGCTGTGGCTGTCCACGACTCAGGTCTTATTGTGGCAGTAAGACTGCCTGGAGTGTGGCGGTCTGACCGCCACTGTGGCATTGGCGGTCTGAGGACCGACAATGTCGTAATGAGGCCCTAAGTCTTGGACACCAGACAGCTAAAAGCTGCCTGTATGCAAGATCTAAAAAGAAGAAAGCAGAAAAAAAACAATTGAAATAAATGGTAAACTTTTGGCACAATTCTTGGGGAAACTGAATAGTTCAGCTCTGAGGCCCTTCCTCCAGTTAAAACTATTGTGAAAATATTAAAATGTGTGCTGAGTAAAAGTGCAAGTGGTCCCATGTGTTGTAAGTCCACTTAATGGTTAAATTGTCAAAACTTATGAATCCACAAAAAACAGCATCTGGCCCAGTGTGGCCAAGAGCCCCCTGAAATGGTGATCCCAGCTGCAACCCATGCAGGCATGTTAAGAGACTCTGAAAAAGTCATAGAAGCCCTTACCTTTTGTTCATCATTTCTACAGGTACTAGAAGCAGTCAACTGATTCTCTTGCACAACACTGCTCTGTTCATCTGTGAGGAGCGTAGGAATTCCTTTGAGTCACATGCATCTTTTTGGGGGAACTCAAGACTCCAAGGGTTATGAGCCATGACACCATTTGCACTCCCAGGTTGCTGCAGGACATCTGTATCTGCCTCTTCTCATTTCTTGTTTTTACCAACTAATTTCTTTGATTTGCGGCATAGGTACTAGGGGGTGAACTGGGAGCATATATACACTGAAACCATACTTCCTGAAACCAACATATACATTTGGAGGAATTAATTGAAAAAGCGCAGTTTTAAAAGTAGAACTTATGGAGTAAATGGCGCCCAATAAAATGTTAATTGTGTGTGTGTGTGTGTGTGTGTGCACGCATAAATGAGTGTGATGGCATCAGGTTTTATGTAGTAAATAATATGCTGAAAAAAATATGTTGTATATAGCTTCCGTTGTAAGCCTTTGGCATAAATAATTGAATCAGAATCTAGTGGCATCACAATGGAGTAAACCAAGATGAATAACCATTGTTGCGACTTCACCCAGGGTAAGCACTCACTTTCCCTTTTGCCACTATTTAGAAAGTCATCCTTTTTGCTCTGATCACCCCCATTTGTTCACTGACACTGGTGTTTACTGACTCTGAAAGTGCCCTGGGCTCTGCTAACCAGGCCCAGGGGCAGTGTTGTGTCCTTAAAAAGTATACAGTGATTGGTATAGTTCTAATTGGCCAACACAAGTTACCTGTAAGTCTCTAGTATATGGTAGGGAATGTAGGTTTAGAGACCCCAGTGGACGTAATGCACTTAAGTGGGCACTAAGGTGTTGATGTGTCTGGAAGCCATGCCTGGCTTGCAGGCTGGCTTTAACCCCTTCTGTGCCGCGGACGTAGTGGTTACGTCCTGCGGCACAGTGCTGCTGTGCCGAGGACGTAACCACTACGTCCTCGGCACACAGCCCAGAGGGAGCGCTCTCGCTCCCTCTGTGGGGTTCCCCCCCACCCCCCCAAGTCAGGAATGGAAGGGGAAGACCTTCCCCTCCCACCCCCGACCCCCCCCAACCCCCCCTGTGACGTCAGCGCGCGAGCGCGCGCTGATTAGTCACAGGGTCTCCCCCATCTCGCTGGAAGCAGAGCTTCCAGCGCGATTGAAAAAGAAATGCTTTTGCATTTCTTTTTCAATCCCATGGGGGAGGCCCCCAGAGGCTTCAAAGGGAAGGAAATGTATTTCCTTCCCTTTGAAGTCTCTCACAGGTTTCAAAAGCTGGATTGCTTGCAATCCGGCTTTTGAAACCCCACTAGACACCAGGGATTTTTTTTTTCTTTCTTGAAATTGGCAAAAGGGAGCGACCCCTTGGGCAAGGGTCGCTCCCAGGGGGGCATTTTTTTAGGAAGGCCTTTTCTGCCCCCCCTGGGGGCAGAAACCTCTAGGCACCAGGGACCATTTTTTTTTTTTTTCTTTTTTTTGTGATGAATTCTTTTTTTTTTAGGTGGGGAGCGATCCCTTAGGCAAGGGTCGCTCCCTTACGGGGCAATATATATTTAGGCCATTTCTGCCCCCCTTGGGGGCAGATTGGCCTATTTTGATAAGGCCAATCTGCCCCCAAGGGGGGCAGAAACCATTAGACACCAGGGAGTTTGTTTTTGCGCGCGAATGTCACGCAACAAAGCGACCCCTTTGGCAAGGGTCGCTCCCAGGGGGGGCAATTTTTTAGGAAGGCCTTTTCTGCCCCCCCTGGGGGCAGATCGGCCTATTATTAGGCCGATCTGCCCCCAGGGGGGGAAGAAACCTCTAGGCGCCAGGGCAAATTTTTTTTGTGTGTTTTTTTTTTTTTTTCTTTTTTTTTTTTTTAGAGATGGGGAGCGACCCATCAGGCAAGGGTCGCTCCCCTGGGGGGCAAATTGTATTTAGACCATTTCTGCCCCCCTGGGGGCAGATTGGCCGATTTTAGGTCAATCTGCCCCCAAGGGGGCAGAAACCACTAGGCACCGGGGATTTGTTTTTTGGCGCCAATGTCACGCAGGGGGAGCGACCCCGTAGGCAAGGGTCGCTCCCGGGGGGGGGGGTGGGGGGGCAAATTTATTTTAGGCCATTTCTGCCCCCCCCGGGGGACAGATCGGCCTATTATTAGGCCGAACTGCCCCCGGGGGGGGGCAGAACACTCTAGGCGCCAGGGCAATTTTTTTTTTGTGTTTTTTTTTTTTGTTGTTTCTTTTTTTAGAGATGGGGAGCGACCCATCAGGCAAGGGTCGCTCCCCTGGGGGGGCAAATTGTATTTAGACCATTTCTGCCCCCCTGGGGGCAGATTGGCCAATTTTAGGTCAATCTGCCCCAAGGGGGCAGAAACCACAAGGCACCGGGGATTTGTTTTTTGGCGCCAATGTCACGCAGGGGGAGCGACCCCGTAGGCAAGGGTCGCTCCCGGGGGGGGGTGTGCCGGTTGGGGGGGCAAATTTATTTTAGGCCATTTCTGCCCCCCCGGGGGACAGATCGGCCTATTTTTAGGCCGAACTGCCCCCGGGGGGGGGGCAGAACACTCTAGGCGCCAGGGCAATTTTTTTTTTGTGTTTTTTTTTTTTTTTGTTTCTTTTTTTAGAGATGGGGAGCGACCCATCAGGCAAGGGTCGCTCCCCTGGGGGGGCAAATTGTATTTAGACCATTTCTGCCCCCCTGGGGGCAGATTGGCCAATTTTAGGTCAATCTGCCCCCTAGGGGGCAGAAACCACTAGGCACCGGGGATTTGTTTTTTGGCGCCAATGTCACGCAGGGGGAGCGACCCCGTAGGCAAGGGTCGCTCCCGGGGGGGGGTGTGGGGGTTGGGGGGCAAATTTATTTTAGGCCATTTCTGCCCCCCCGGGGGACAGATCGGCCTATTATTAGGCCGAACTGCCCCCGGGGGGGGGGGGCAGAACACTCTAGGCGCCAGGGCAATTTTTTTTTTTGTGTTTTTTTTTTTTGTTGTTTCTTTTTTTAGAGATGGGGAGCGACCCATCAGGCAAGGGTCGCTCCCCTGGGGGGGCAAATTGTATTTAGACCATTTCTGCCCCCCTGGGGGCAGATTGGCCAATTTTGGGTCAATCTGCCCCCAAGGGGGCAGAAACCACAAGGCACCGGGGATTTGTTTTTTGGCGCCAATGTCACGCAGGGGGAGCGACCCCGTAGGCAAGGGTCGCTCCCGGGGGGGGGTGTGGGGGTTGGGGGGGCAAATTTATTTTAGGCCATTTCTGCCCCCCCGGGGGACAGATCGGCCTATTTTTAGGCCGAACTGCCCCCGGGGGGGGGGCAGAACACTCTAGGCGCCAGGGCAATTTTTTTTTTGTGTTTTTTTTTTTTGTTGTTTCTTTTTTTAGAGATGGGGAGCGACCCATCAGGCAAGGGTCGCTCCCCTGGGGGGGGCAAATTGTATTTAGACCATTTCTGCCCCCCTGGGGGCAGATTGGCCAATTTTAGGTCAATCTGCCCCCTAGGGGGCAGAAACCACTAGGCACCGGGGATTTGTTTTTTGGCGCCAATGTCACGCAGGGGGAGCGACCCCGTAGGCAAGGGTCGCTCCCGGGGGGGGGTGGAGGTTGGGGGGGCAAATTTATTTTAGGCCATTTCTGCCCCCCCGGGGGACAGATCGGCCTATTATTAGGCCGAACTGCCCCCGGGGGGGGGCAGAACACTCTAGGCGCCAGGGCAATTTTTTTTTTGTGTTTTTTTTTTTGTTGTTTCTTTTTTTAGAGATGGGGAGCGACCCATCAGGCAAGGGTCGCTCCCCTGGGGGGGCAAATTGTATTTAGACCATTTCTGCCCCCCTGGGGGCAGATTGGCCAATTTTAGGTCAATCTGCCCCCAAGGGGGCAGAAACCACTAGGCACCGGGGATTTGTTTTTTGGCGCCAATGTCACGCAGGGGGAGCGACCCCGTAGGCAAGGGTCGCTCCCGGGGGGGCGGTGGGGGTTGGGGGGGCAAATTTATTTTAGGCCATTTCTGCCCCCCCGGGGGACAGATCGGCCTATTATTAGGCCGAACTGCCCCCGGGGGGGGGCAGAACACTCTAGGCGCCAGGGCAATTTTTTTTTTGTGTTTTTTTTTTTGTTGTTTCTTTTTTTAGAGATGGGGAGCGACCCATCAGGCAAGGGTCGCTCCCCTGGGGGGCAAATTGTATTTAGACCATTTCTGCCCCCCTGGGGGCAGATTGGCCAATTTTAGGTCAATCTGCCCCCAAGGGGGCAGAAACCACTAGGCACCGGGGATTTGTTTTTTGGCGCCAATGTCACGCAGGGGGAGCGACCCCTTAGGCAAGGGTCGCTCCCGGGGAGGTGGTGGGGGTTGGGGGGCCAAATTTATTTTAGGCCATTTCTGCCCCCCCGGGGGACAGATCGGCCTATTATTAGGCCGAACTGCCCCCGGGGGGGGGGGGCAGAAACCTCTAGGCGCCAGGGGAATTTTTCTTTTTTTTCTTTTTTTTTTTTTTTTAGAGATGGGGAGCGACCCATCAGGCAAAAGTCGCTCCCCTGGGGGACAAATTGTATTTAGGCCATTTCTGCCCCCCTTGGGGGCAGATTGGCTGAGTTTAGGTCAACCTGCCCCCAAGGGGGCAGAAACCACTAGGCACCGGGGATTTGTTTTTTGGTGCCAATGTCACGCAGGGGGAGCGACCCCGTAGGCAAGGGTCGCTCCCGGCGGGGGAGGGTGGGGGTTGGGGGGGCAAATTTATTTTAGGGCATTTCTGCCCCCCCCCCCCTGGGGCCGGCTGAGCTACAGGCCAAACACCACAGGTAGGCACCTTGCAAAAAACACCTCTGTTTTCTGTGAAAAAATATGTTGTGTCCACGTTGTGTTTTGGGCCATTTCCTTTTGTGGGCGCTAGGCCTACCCACAGAAGTGATGTACCATTTTTATCGAGAGACTTAGGGGAACGCTGGGTGGAAGGAAATTTGTGGCTCCTCTCAGATTCCAGAACTTTCTGTCACCGAAATGAGAGGAAAAAGTGTTTTTTGGGCCAAATTTTGATGTTTGCAAAGGATTCTGGGTAACATAACCTGGTCAGAGCCCCGCAAGTCACCCCATCTTGGATTCCCCTGGGTTTCTAGTTTTCAAAAATGCACTGGTTTGCTAGGTTTCCTCAGGTGTCGGCTGAGCTACAGGCCAAAATCCACAGGTAGGCACTGCTTTTTATAAAAAAATGTGATGTGTCCACGTTGTGTTTTGGGCCCTTTCCTTTCGTGGGCGCTAGTCCTACCCACACAAGTGAGGTATCATTTTTATCGGGAGACTTGGGGGAACGCTGGGTAGAAGGAAATTTGTGGCTCCTCTCAGATTCCAGAACTTTCTGCCACAGAAATGTGAGTAACATGTGTATTTTTAGCCAAATTTTGAGGTTTGCAAAGGATTCTGGGTAACAGAACCTGGTCCGAGCCCCGCAAGTCACCCCTCCTTGGATTCCCCTAGGTCTCTAGTTTTCAGAAATGCACAGGTTTGGTAGGTTTCCCTAGGTGCCGGCTGAGCTAGAGGCCAAAATCTACAGGTAGGCACTTCGCAAAAAACACCTCTGTTTTTTTCCAAAATTTAGGATGTGTCCACGTTGCGCTTTGGGGTGTTTCCTGTCGCCGGCGCTAGGCCTACCCACGCAAGTGAGGTATCATTTTTATCGGGAGACTTGGGGGAACGCTGCGTAGAAGGAAATTTGTGGCTCCTCTCAGATTCCAGAACTTTCTGCCACAGAAATGTGAGTAACATGTGTATTTTTAGCCAAATTTTGAGGTTTGCAAAGGATTCTGGGTAACAGAACCTGGTCCGAGCCCCGCAAGTCACCCCTCCTTGGATTCCCCTAGGGCTCTAGTTTTCAGAAATGCACAGGTTTGGTAGGTTTCCCTAGGTGCCGGCTGAGCTAGAGGCCAAAATCTACAGGTAGGCACTTTGCAAAAAACACCTCTGTTTTTTTCCAAAAATTAGGATGTGTCCACGTTGCGCTTTGGGGTGTTTCCTGTCGCCGGCGCTAGGCCTACCCACGCAAGTGAGGTATCATTTTTATCGGGAGACTTGGGGGAACGCTGGGTGGAAGGAAATTTGTAGCTCCTCTCAGATTCCAGAACTTTCTGCCACAGAAATGTGAGGGACATGTGTTTTTTTAGCCAAATTTTGAGGTTTGCAAAGGATTCTGGGTAACAGAACCTGGTCCGAGCCACACAAGTCACCCCTCCTTGGATTCCCCTAGGTCTCTAGTTTTCAGAAATGTACAGGTTTGGTAGGTTTCCCTAGGTGGCGGCTGAGCTAGAGGCCAAAATCTCCAGGTAGTCACTTTGCTAAAAACAGCTCTGTTTTCTGTGATGTGTCCACGTTGTGTTTTGGGGCATATCCTGTAGCGGGCGCTAGGCCTACCCACACAAGTGAGGTATCATTTTTATCGGGAGACGTGGGGGAACGCTGGGTGGAAGGAAATTTGTGGCTCCTCTCAGATTCCAGAACTTTCTGCCACAGAAATGTGAGGAACATGTGTTTTTTTAGCCAAATTTTGAGATTTGCAAAGGATTCTGGGTAACAGAACCTGGTCCGAGCCCCGCAAGTCACCCCTCCTTGGATTCCCCTAGGTCTCTAGTTTTCAGAAATGCACAGGTTTGGTAGGTTTCCCTAGGTGGCGGCTGAGCTAGAGGCCAAAATCTACAGGTAGTCACTTTGCTAAAAACAGCTCTGTTTTCTGTGATACGTCCACGTTGTGTTTTGGGGCATATCCTGTCGCGGGCGCTAGGCCTACCCACACAAGTGAGGTATCATTTTTATCGGGAGACTTGGGGGAACGCTGGGTAGAAGGAAATTTGTGGCTCCTCTCAGATTCCAGAACTTTCTGCCACAGAAATGTGAGTAACATGTGTATTTTTAGCCAAATTTTGAGGTTTGCAAAGGATTCTGGGTAACAGAACCTGGTCCGAGCCCCGCAAGTCACCCCTCCTTGGATTCCCCTAGGTCTCTAGTTTTCAGAAATGCACAGGTTTGGTAGGTTTCCCTAGGTGCCGGCTGAGCTAGAGGCCAAAATCTACAGGTAGGCACTTTGCAAAAAACACCTCTGTTTTTTTCCAAAATTTAGGATGTGTCCACGTTGCGCTTTGGGGTGTTTCCTGTCGCCGGCGCTAGGCCTACCCACGCAAGTGAGGTATCATTTTTATCGGGAGACTTGGGGGAACGCTGGGTGGAAGGAAATTTGTAGCTCCTCTCAGATTCCAGAACTTTCTGCCACAGAAATGTGAGGGACATGTGTTTTTTTAGCCAAATTTTGAGGTTTGCAAAGGATTCTGGGTAACAGAACCTGGTCCGAGCCACACAAGTCACCCCTCCTTGGATTCCCCTAGGTCTCTAGTTTTCAGAAATGTACAGGTTTGGTAGGTTTCCCTAGGTGCCGGCTGAGCTAGAGGCCAAAATCTACAGGTAGTCACTTTGCTAAAAACAGCTCTGTTTTCTGTGATATGTCCACGTTGTGTTTTGGGGCATATCC
Organism: Pleurodeles waltl; assembly: GCF_031143425.1. Classification (NCBI taxonomy): domain Eukaryota; kingdom Metazoa; phylum Chordata; class Amphibia; order Caudata; family Salamandridae; genus Pleurodeles; species Pleurodeles waltl. The sequence continues at coordinate 1,672,413,271 of NC_090444.1, read as the reverse complement.
TGTCGCGGGCGCTAGGCCTACCCACACAAGTGAGGTATCATTTTTATCGGGAGACGTGGGGGAACGCTGGGTGGAAGGAAATTTGTGGCTCCTCTCAGATTCCAGAACTTTCTGCCACAGAAATGTGAGGAACATGTGTTTTTTTAGCCAAATTTTGAGATTTGCAAAGGATTCTGGGTAACAGAACCTGGTCCGAGCCCCGCAAGTCACCCCTCCTTGGATTCCCCTAGGTCTCTAGTTTTCAGAAATGCACAGGTTTGGTAGGTTTCCCTAGGTGGCGGCTGAGCTAGAGGCCAAAATCTACAGGTAGGCACTTTGCAAAAAACACCTCGGTTTTTTTCCAAAATTTAGGATGTGTCCACGTTGCGCTTTGGGGTGTTTCCTGTCGCCGGCGCTAGGCCTACCCACGCAAGTGAGGTATCATTTTTATCGGGAGACTTGGGGGAACGCTGGGTGGAAGGAAATTTGTAGCTCCTCTCAGATTCCAGAACTTTCTGCCACAGAAATGTGAGGGACATGTGTTTTTTTAGCCAAATTTTGAGGTTTGCAAAGGATTCTGGGTAACAGAACCTGGTCCGAGCCACACAAGTCACCCCTCCTTGGATTCCCCTAGGTCTCTAGTTTTCAGAAATGCACAGGTTTGGTAGGTTTCCCTAGGTGGCGGCTGAGCTAGAGGCCAAAATCTACAGGTAGTCACTTTGCTAAAAACAGCTCTGTTTTCTGTGATATGTCCACGTTGTGTTTTGGGGCATATCCTGTCGCGGGCGCTAGGCCTACCCACACAAGTGAGGTATCATTTTTATCGGGAGACGTGGGGGAACGCTGGGTGGAAGGAAATTTGTGGCTCCTCTCAGATTCCAGAACTTTCTGCCACAGAAATGTGAGGAACATGTGTTTTTTTAGCCAAATTTTGAGATTTGCAAAGGATTCTGGGTAACAGAACCTGGTCCGAGCCCCGCAAGTCACCCCTCCTTGGATTCCCCTAGGTCTCTAGTTTTCAGAAATGCACAGGTTTGGTAGGTTTCCCTAGGTGGCGGCTGAGCTAGAGGCCAAAATCTACAGGTAGTCACTTTGCTAAAAACAGCTCTGTTTTCTGTGATATGTCCACGTTGTGTTTTGGGGCATATCCTGTCGCGGACGCTAGGCCTACCCACACAAGTGAGGTATCATTTTTATCGGGAGACGTGGGGGAACGCTGGGTGGAAGGAAATTTGTGGCTCCTCTCAGATTCCAGAACTTTCTGCCACAGAAATGTGAGGAACATGTGTTTTTTTAGCCAAATTTTGAGATTTGCAAAGGATTCTGGGTAACAGAACCTGGTCCGAGCCCCGCAAGTCACCCCTCCTTGGATTCCCCTAGGTCTCTAGTTTTCAGAAATGCACAGGTTTGGTAGGTTTCCCTAGGTGGCGGCTGAGCTAGAGGCCAAAATCTACAGGTAGGCACTTTGCAAAAAACACCTCGGTTTTTTTCCAAAATTTAGGATGTGTCCACGTTGCGCTTTGGGGTGTTTCCTGTCGCCGGCGCTAGGCCTACCCACGCAAGTGAGGTATCATTTTTATCGGGAGACTTGGGGGAACGCTGGGTGGAAGGAAATTTGTAGCTCCTCTCAGATTCCAGAACTTTCTGCCACAGAAATGTGAGGGACATGTGTTTTTTTAGCCAAATTTTGAGGTTTGCAAAGGATTCTGGGTAACAGAACCTGGTCCGAGCCACACAAGTCACCCCTCCTTGGATTCCCCTAGGTCTCTAGTTTTCAGAAATGCACAGGTTTGGTAGGTTTCCCTAGGTGGCGGCTGAGCTAGAGGCCAAAATCTACAGGTAGTCACTTTGCTAAAAACAGCTCTGTTTTCTGTGATATGTCCACGTTGTGTTTTGGGGCATATCCTGTCGCGGGCGCTAGGCCTACCCACACAAGTGAGGTATCATTTTTATCGGGAGACGTGGGGGAACGCTGGGTGGAAGGAAATTTGTGGCTCCTCTCAGATTCCAGAACTTTCTGCCACAGAAATGTGAGGAACATGTGTTTTTTTAGCCAAATTTTGAGATTTGCAAAGGATTCTGGGTAACAGAACCTGGTCCGAGCCCCGCAAGTCACCCCTCCTTGGATTCCCCTAGGTCTCTAGTTTTCAGAAATGCACAGGTTTGGTAGGTTTCCCTAGGTGGCGGCTGAGCTAGAGGCCAAAATCTACAGGTAGTCACTTTGCTAAAAACAGCTCTGTTTTCTGTGATATGTCCACGTTGTGTTTTGGGGCATATCCTGTCGCGGACGCTAGGCCTACCCACACAAGTGAGGTATCATTTTTATCGGGAGACGTGGGGGAACGCTGGGTGGAAGGAAATTTGTGGCTCCTCTCAGATTCCAGAACTTTCTGCCACAGAAATGTGAGGAACATGTGTTTTTTTAGCCAAATTTTGAGGTTTGCAAAGGATTCTGGGTAACAGAACCTGGTCCGAGCCCCGCAAGTCACCCCTCCTTGGATTCCCCTAGGTCTCTAGTTTTCAGAAATGCACAGGTTTGGTAGGTTTCCCTAGGTGGCGGCTGAGCTAGAGGCCAAAATCTACAGGTAGTCACTTTGCTAAAAACAGCTCTGTTTTCTGTGATATGTCCACGTTGTGTTTTGGGGCATATCCTGTCGCGGGCGCTAGGCCTACCCACACAAGTGAGGTATCATTTTTATCGGGAGACGTGGGGGAACGCTGGGTGGAAGGAAATTTGTGGCTCCTCTCAGATTCCAGAACTTTCTGCCACAGAAATGTGAGGAACATGTGTTTTTTTAGCCAAATTTTGAGATTTGCAAAGGATTCTGGGTAACAGAACCTGGTCCGAGCCCCGCAAGTCACCCCTCCTTGGATTCCCCTAGGTCTCTAGTTTTCAGAAATGCACAGGTTTGGTAGGTTTCCCTAGGTGGCGGCTGAGCTAGAGGCCAAAATCTACAGGTAGTCACTTTGCTAAAAACAGCTCTGTTTTCTGTGATATGTCCACGTTGTGTTTTGGGGCATATCCTGTCGCGGGCGCTAGGCCTACCCACACAAGTGAGGTATCATTTTTATCGGGAGACATGGGGGAACGCTGGGTGGAAGGAAATTTGTGGCTCCTCTCAGATTCCAGAACTTTCTGCCACAGAAATGTGTGGAACATGTGTTTTTTTAGCCAAATTTTGAGGTTTGCAAAGGATTCTGGGTAACAGAACCTGGTCCAAGCCCCGCAAGTCACCCCTCCTTGGATTCCCCTAGGTCTCTAGTTTTCAGAAATGCACAGGTTTGGTAGGTTTCCCTAGGTGGCGGCTGAGCTAGAGGCCAAAATCTACAGGTAGTCACTTTGCTAAAAACAGCTCTGTTTTCTGTGATATGTCCACGTTGTGTTTTGGGGCATATCCTGTCGCGGGCGCTAGGCCTACCCACACAAGTGAGGTATCATTTTTATCGGGAGACGTGGGGGAACGCTGGGTGGAAGGAAATTTGTGGCTCCTCTCAGATTCCAGAACTTTCTGCCACAGAAATGTGAGGAACATGTGTTTTTTTAGCCAAATTTTGAGGTTTGCAAAGGATTCTGGGTAACAGAACCTGGTCCGAGCCCCGCAAGTCACCCCTCCTTGGATTCCCCTAGGTCTCTAGTTTTCAGAAATGCACAGGTTTGGTAGGTTTCCCTAGGTGGCGGCTGAGCTAGAGGCCAAAATCTACAGGTAGTCACTTTGCTAAAAACAGCTCTGTTTTCTGTGATATGTCCACGTTGTGTTTTGGGGCATATCCTGTCGCGGGCGCTAGGCCTACCCACACAAGTGAGGTATCATTTTTATCGGGAGACGTGGGGGAACGCTGGGTGGAAGGAAATTTGTGGCTCCTCTCAGATTCCAGAACTTTCTGCCACAGAAATGTGAGGAACATGTGTTTTTTTAGCCAAATTTTGAGGTTTGCAAAGGATTCTGGGTAACAGAACCTGGTCCGAGCCCCGCAAGTCACCCCTCCTTGGATTCCCCTAGGTCTCTAGTTTTCAGAAATGCACAGGTTAGGTAGGTTTCCCTAGGTGGCGGCTGAGCTAGAGGCCAAAATCTACAGGTAGTCACTTTGCTAAAAACAGCTCTGTTTTCTGTGATATGTCCACGTTGTGTTTTGGGGCATATCCTGTCGCGGGCGCTAGGCCTACCCACACAAGTGAGGTATCATTTTTATCGGGAGACATGGGGGAACGCTGGGTGGAAGGAAATTTGTGGCTCCTCTCAGATTCCAGAACTTTCTGCCACAGAAATGTGAGGAACATGTGTTTTTTTAGCCAAATTTTGAGGTTTGCAAAGGATTCTGGGTAACAGAACCTGGTCCGAGCCCCGCAAGTCACCCCTCCTTGGATTTCCCTAGGTCTCTAGTTTTCAGAAATGCACAGGTTTGGTAGGTTTCCCTAGGTGGCGGCTGAGCTAGAGGCCAAAATCTACAGGTAGTCACTTTGCTAAAAACAGCTCTGTTTTCTGTGATATGTCCACGTTGTGTTTTGGGGCATATCCTGTCGCGGGCGCTAGGCCTACCCACACAAGTGAGGTATCATTTTTATCGGGAGACGTGGGGGAACGCTGGGTGGAAGGAAATTTGTGGCTCCTCTCAGATTCCAGAACTTTCTGCCACAGAAATGTGAGGAACATGTGTTTTTTTAGCGAAATTTTGAGGTTTGCAAAGGATTCTGGGTAACAGAACCTGGTCCGAGCCCCGCAAGTCACCCCTCCTTGGATTCCCCTAGGTCTCTAGTTTTCAGCAATGCACAGGTTTGGTAGGTTTCCCTAGGTGGCGGCTGAGCTAGAGGCCAAAATCTACAGGTAGTCACTTTGCTAAAAACAGCTCTGTTTTCTGTGATATGTCCACGTTGTGTTTTGGGGTATATCCTGTCGCGGGCGCTAGGCCTACCCACACAAGTGAGGTATCATTTTTATCGGGAGACGTGGGGGAACGCTGGGTGGAAGGAAATTTGTGGCTCCTCTCAGATTCCAGAACTTTCTGCCACAGAAATGTGAGGAACATGTGTTTTTTTAGCCAAATTTTGAGGTTTGCAAAGGATTCTGGGTAACAGAACCTGGTCCGAGCCACACAAGTCACCCCTCCTTGGATTCCCCTAGGTCTCTAGTTTTCAGAAATGCACAGGTTTGGTAGGTTTCCCTAGGTGGCGGCTGAGCTAGAGGCCAAAATCTACAGGTAGTCACTTTGCTAAAAACAGCTCTGTTTTCTGTGATGTGTCCACGTTGTGTTTTGGGGCATATCCTGTCGCGGGTGCTAGGCCTACCCACACAAGTGAGGTATCATTTTTATCGGGAGACGTGGGGGAACGCTGGGTGGAAGGAAATTTGTGGCTCCTCTCAGATTCCATAACTTTCTGCCACAGAAATGTGAGGAACATGTGTTTTTTTAGCCAAATTTTGAGGTTTGCAAAGGATTCTGGGTAACAGAACCTGGTCCGAGCCCCGCAAGTCACCCCTCCTTGGATTTCCCTAGGTCTCTAGTTTTCAGAAATGCACAGGTTTGGTAGGTTTCCCTAGGTGGCGGCTGAGCTAGAGGCCAAAATCTACAGGTAGTCACTTTGCTAAAAACAGCTCTGTTTTCTGTGATATGTCCATGTTGTGTTTTGGGGCATATCCTGTCGCGGGCGCTAGGCCTACCCACACAAGTGAGGTATCATTTTTATCGGGAGACGTGGGGGAACGCTGGGTGGAAGGAAATTTGTGGCTCCTCTCAGATTCCAGAACTTTCTGCCACAGAAATGTGAGGAACATGTGTTTTTTTAGCGAAATTTTGAGGTTTGCAAAGGATTCTGGGTAACAGAACCTGGTCCGAGCCCCGCAAGTCACCCCTCCTTGGATTCCCCTAGGTCTCTAGTTTTCAGCAATGCACAGGTTTGGTAGGTTTCCCTAGGTGGCGGCTGAGCTAGAGGCCAAAATCTACAGGTAGTCACTTTGCTAAAAACAGCTCTGTTTTCTGTGATATGTCCACGTTGTGTTTTGGGGTATATCCTGTCGCGGGCGCTAGGCCTACCCACACAAGTGAGGTATCATTTTTATCGGGAGACGTGGGGGAACGCTGGGTGGAAGGAAATTTGTGGCTCCTCTCAGATTCCAGAACTTTCTGCCACAGAAATGTGAGGAACATGTGTTTTTTAGCCAAATTTTGAGGTTTGCAAAGGATTCTGGGTAACAGAACCTGGTCCGAGCCACACAAGTCACCCCTCCTTGGATTCCCCTAGGTCTCTAGTTTTCAGAAATGCACAGGTTTGGTAGGTTTCCCTAGGTGGCGGCTGAGCTAGAGGCCAAAATCTACAGGTAGTCACTTTGCTAAAAACAGCTCTGTTTTCTGTGATGTGTCCACGTTGTGTTTTGGGGCATATCCTGTCGCGGGTGCTAGGCCTACCCACACAAGTGAGGTATCATTTTTATCGGGAGACGTGGGGGAACGCTGGGTGGAAGGAAATTTGTGGCTCCTCTCAGATTCCATAACTTTCTGCCACAGAAATGTGAGGAACATGTGTTTTTTTAGCCAAATTCTGAGGTTTGCAAAGGATTCTGGGTAACAGAACCTGGTCCGAGCCACACAAGTCACCCCTCCTTGGATTCCCCTAGGTCTCTAGTTTTCAGAAATGCACAGGTTTGGTAGGTTTCCCTAGGTGGCGGCTGAGCTAGAGGCCAAAATCTACAGGTAGTCACTTTGCTAAAAACAGCTCTGTTTTCTGTGATGTGTCCATGTTGTGTTTTGGGGCATATCCTGTCGCGGGTGCTAGGCCTACCCACACAAGTGAGGTACCATTTTTATCGGGAGACTTGGGGGAACATAGATTAGCAAAACAAGTACTATTGCCCCTTGTCTTTCTCTACATTTTTTCCTTCCAAATATAGGAGTGTGTGTAAAAAAGACATCTATTTGAGAAATTCCCTGTAATTCACGTGCTACTATGGTCACCCCGGAATTCAGAGATGTGCAAATAACCACTGCTCCTCAACACCTTATCTTGTGCCCTTTTTGGAAATGCAAAGGTTTTCTTGATAGCAATTTTTTACTCCTTATATTTCAGCAAATGAATTGCTGTATACCCGGTATAGAATGAAAACGCACTGCAGGGTGCAGCTCATTTATTGGCTCTGGGTTCCTCGGGTTCTTGATGAACCTACAAGCCCTATATATCCCCGCAACCAGAGGAGTCCAGCAGACGTAACGGTATATTGCTTTCGATAATCTGACATTGCAGGGAAAAGTTACAGAGTAAAACGTAGAGAAAAATTGATGGTTTTTTCACCTCAATTTCAATATTTTTCTTTTTCAGCTGTTATTTTCTGTAGGAAACCCTTGTAGGATCTACACAAATGACCCCTTGCTGAATTCAGAATTTTGTCTACTTTTCAGAAATGTTTAGGTTTCTGGGATCCAGCATTGGTTTCATGACCATTCCTGTCACTGACTGGAAGGAGGCTGAAAGCACAAAAAATTGCACAAATGGGGTATGCCCCAGTAAAATGCCAAAATTGTGTTGAAAAATTGGGTTTTCTGATTCAAGTCTGCCTGTTCCTGAAAGCTGGGAAGCTGCTGAGTTTAGCACCGCAAACCCTTTGTTGATGCCATTTTCAGGGGAAAAACCACAAGCCTTCTTCTGCAGCCACTTTTTCCAATTTTTTTGAAAAAAACGAAATTTTCACTGTATTTTGGCCAATTTCTTGGCCTCCTTCAAGGGAACCCACAAAGTCTGGGTACCTCTAGAATCCCTAGGATGTTGGAAAAAAAGGACGCAAATTTGGCTTGGTTAGCTTATGTGGACAAAAAGTTATGAGGGCCTAAGCGCGAACTGCCCCAAATAGGCAAAAAAAGGCCCGGCACAGGAGGGGGAAAAGGCCTGGCAGCGAAGGGGTTAAAGTAAAACTGAGTCAAGATTCAACTTGAAAATTAAAAGTAATTGCTAAGTCAAAACTATCTCTTTATTACATTTGTCTCTTACAGGTATAAAGAAGATCTGTATCCCGGAGAAGACAGGACTGGAAGGGGGCTGGGGAGATAAACTGGACTTCAAAGGTAGAAGAACATATGTTACAAGATCCAGGCCAGTCCCCACTTCCTTGATCCCCAGCCAGATGGGAGTCCCCTATTTAGATTAGGAGAGGGGCTGGAAGGGGAGTGTAGGTAAAAGTTAGCCACACCTGTGGGTAAGGTTAGCCAGGCCAGGCCTACAGGAAAGAATTTCACTATTTTGATTTTTTGAAGAACTGTGCATTCTGGGACAAAGATATGCCACACTTCACATGAAGTGGTCACAGCAGAGGGTGGTAAATTGAACAACATTATTTGGGGTTCCCCCCTCTTGCCAGTCCAGAATGTGGAATAAATATAGAAAATCTCTAGCAGCCCATCAGAACACTGCCTGGAACAACAAGAGAAGAAAGACTGCCCTGCTGGACCCTTGGAATGTAGCAAAGAAGGCTTGCATTGAGAAAGTCTAAACCTGTTGCACTCTCAAGGCTCCACCAAAGAAAGGTCTGTGCCTGTCTTAAAGGAAAAGGAGTGGACTTCCTGAGCAGCAGTGGGTAGAAAAGTGCGGGAAGAAGTTATCCGCAAGTCCGAAGAGAGGATCACCCCAGCTGACTAGTGCCAACTGAATATATTCTGGATTGTGAAGGTGCATTGTGGAAAACTGCGTCCTAGCACCCAAGTGGCAATCCAAAGCTTCAGAACGCTTGGACAGCACTAGAGGACACTTCTCTCCCCAACGGAACCAAGAGCTTGTGGGTCCATCTGCAAGGGGTTCCTGACCCATATGATGTACCTCTTAGGTCGTAAGCCCCTGGAGTGGTTCCTGAGCTCTTTAATTCAAGCTTTTGGTGTCTTCGTGATGACGAACAGGCCAGTTTGCAGTGAACCATGTTGTTTGCACAAAGAAGCAGCGCAAGCCGAAGCAAGCTTGTATCTTTACCCAGCAGACATCAGTTGTTGACGTGGATCAGCACTGCAAGGCTCCAGCCCTTCTATTCGCAATGCCCAGCCAGTTCTTTGTGCCTGCTGACCATTACTAGTGACACTCTCCCTGTTCTCGGGGAACTTCTATCCCGCAAACGGGACTCTTGGCACAAAACTTGAGAAGGTAAAACTTCATGAAGACTAATCTGGGACTGTATCAAACGCATGTTCCTTTGTGATTGGCTTGAACTTGTAAATTTGACCAGGTAGAGCGCGACCAGATAGACGCAGTTGGTGCTTTATGCTTTTCAGCACTATACCACGGTTTATTCTTTAAAAAATCATATCTCCGGTTCCGATTTTTGTTGTTTTTATGCCATTTTAAAGATATAAATATTTCCTTTTTTTTAAATTGGTGTTGAATTTATAATTTGTTGTGCCTTTTACTAATATACTGTTTTGGTGATAATAAATGCTTTACATTTACCTGCCTTCTAAGTTAAGCCTGACTGCTCATTGCTAAGCCCCCCAGTGTTGAGCAAGGATTAATTTATTGAAACTTGACTGGACCTTATTAGTGATTGTGGTTCATACCTCCACTTACTAATAATCCACTTACCTACACTCCCTCAAAGGAGGATTATGTGGTCTCAAAAGGAGTAAGGATCAGTGGCAGGTGGCAACATTTTTATGACTTTTTTTACAGTTTATATATGTAAGCTATTACTCCTCTGCCCTTGCCTACATGTTGGAAGCAGGAGCAGATGATCCGGAGAAAATGTACAACTAAATATAACATGCATAGTGTAAATTATTGGAATGTTTTTCACTCTCTTTGTCTATTTGATATTGTTCAGACCCCTTCAAAGAAAACCATCACAATAATACACAGTTTTTCATCTATAATTCTATGGATTCTTTCTCCTCCTGCTGCTCTATCACGTCAACCTCAAGGCCAGAGCTCTGCTCAAAATCCATCACCTAGTACACATCTGTGTTAGGGGGAACCATTAACTACCTCAATCAATAATGAACTTAATACACAAACACCAAAAGTTACTCTTCTGAAACCACCTTCATTTCAAGGGCTCTAGTCACACTCCAGCACAAAACAGGGAAGACCACCTTTGAGAGCACTTAGCACGACATTGATAGTGAATACCAATTAAAGGTGATACCAAAAAAATGATAAAATGATGACCATTGAGCGGGTGCCAATACAAAAAATATTAGTCAGCTCCAACATGTCCCTCTTGGTGGCCATGCAGTCTTTGAAAAAGCGGTCAATGAGATGAATGCTTGGAAAAAAGAAGTGACTGGCAAGTCAAAAGTTCAGCCTTTCTATCCTCCCGATCAGAGGTGCTGGGATGAAGGGTGCGGGGAGAGAGTGGGTGCTGCAGTAACCCCATAAAACATGAAGAGTAGGGCCAGAGAATGAACAATAAAAGGGCCCTTCAAATGTTTGTCCTCTGGCAGCATTTGTTGTGTTTTCAAGGACAAATTGTCACACATCCTCTGTGCCTTTGCTGAGGTGATGCTACTGGCCAGCACTGCCCGCCCTAAAACTGTTTCAGCACCACTGCTGTGCAGGCCGGTAAATGGAGTGCTATGAGTGGATAGGACTAACATGATTTATTTACAGTGCTTAAAAACAGTAGAAGAGCAGTACGAAGCACTATTAAAAAACACGGATTATCATTATGTAAAGTTAATGACAGATTTCCAAGAACTGTGATCCGATCTGGATAAGGCATCTTCTATACCTTTGCTTGCTATCCAACATTAAACACACTCCATTCTTCGATTCTCGAGGGCTATATCTGTTACCAAGTCATTGTGTGTGTGTTGGCAACTAAGGGGGTTTGTTGCAAAGAAAAGACTTCAAGGGAAGACGTCAGAACCTGGCACCCCCAGTGACTTCAGAGCCACAGGCGCGGATGCCTGTCACCACTGTTCTTCTGGGACATGTTATATGGCACGAGGACTGAGTAATGATATGCCAAATGCCCTGTGAGTCACTCACTATGACCGACTGTGTTTACATTACAAATACGAAAGTGATGACTTCAGATTTAGATTTGGCTGGCAGTGCCCATACGGCCGTTGTGTTTTCAAAGACTATACCACCTGCCACATATGGCTGCGCTTTTTTATGACGATTTTATCCATCTCTGCACATTGCATAGACAGGTCAAGAGAGCGCAACAAGGCGCTCCCAAAGGTCCTAGTACCTTCATATTACAAGGTCGCATAGTTGTAAATGTGCTAAATTTCATTTGCAGGCTGCCTAAGTTAAAACACAATTTTCAAACAGAGTTTTTGCAGGATATTTTTTAAATTGCTGCCTTGTGATTTTTCAGAGTTTATGTCCTTTTCAAGCACTTTTGTTCTATATAATTGTTTACAAAATGTGAGTTCAGTAGGGAGAACGTGTTTCTTCCTAGCGTTTGCTTATTTTGACATATTCTTTTTGCAACATTGATAAAGACTGCCTCAGGATGCTGAACGTCTTGTCCGCTGTTGGATTCTTAAAAGAAGCTTCAATTAGAATTTGGAAATAATATTAAAAATAGGCGGCTATACTATAAAAGACAAGTTGAGATCACAAAGATGGGAGGTAAAGAACACATTTTTAAAGTTTATTTATGAAAAGATCTTTGTTCCCCGTGTCAATAGATGCTTTTACTGATCAACATTTACATTATTCAAGTGCCTCAGAAAACCAAGTAAATAAATACAAATTAAACACAATATATGAAATTAAATGCAACGCTTGGGACTGGATACACCTGCACTCCAGTTGTATCTTTACTAGTTATAGGTTAGCACACTCTCTTTTTTGTTACACTGCATCCATTTTTCTATGTACTTCGGTTTTTTTCCTATAATGCGCTCTTGCATTTCTCAAAGCACATAATTTCACAGTCTACTTTGGACATATACTAGTTATTACTTCTTCCTTGCTCGTCGGTCACAATGTATCTATTGTCATCGTGGTGACAATGTACACACAAAAACTGGATTCAATCTTTCAGGAAGCACTCGTCATCTCTCCCACTCTACCCACTGTACATCCCATCCCTTCTGGTTCATGCCAACTGCAATAATGATTCTAGGTTGATGAGGCTGAATATAGATTTTCCATACCTCATTGAGATACCTCATCTTAGTCTCAAGTCATCTTATCGATCACCACACCATTATTCCTTCTTATTCCCAACATTTGTTTGCTAGTTCCCACCTAAATATTAGATGTCACCGCACAGGGATTCAAGAACCACCCTCCCAGGTAGGTCCACAGCCAGGACACTGATCACCACGTCCTACCCCTGGACAGGAAGCGTGGAGAAAAGAATTCTAGCAAGGGATATCCCTGGTATAGGTGGGGTGGAAATGAGCTCTCCCTTAAGTAGAGAAACATTTGATAGGGAGGGAACAACTAATAAACAATAAAGAAAATACAATGACCTGGCACTGTGTCTTCATCACTCCTGCAAGCAATTATGGATGCGCTCTCAAAGAAACAGCGAGAATGCTACTACACCTCAGATATATCCTGCCGCTGTTAGCTGCCATAGCTATGGTCTTGGACTGTGTTTCCTCCAAGCTGCACTAATTACATAGTCTATGTTAGACCTGACAGCCTTAGGGTAGTCACCCCTAACTTTTTGCCTGCCTCCCTCCACTTTGTGGACACTGTTTTTGCTGGTTTTTAGACTCTGCGCACTTTACCACTGCTAACCAGTGCTAAAGTGCATATGCTCTCTCCCTTAAAACATGGTAACCTTGAATCATACCTGATTGGACTATTAATTTACTTATAAGTCCCTAGTAAGGTGCACTTTATGTGCATAGGGCTGGTAAATTAAATGCTACTAGTGGGCCAGCAGCACTGGTTGTGCCACCCACTTAAGTAGCCCCTTTTCATTGTCCCAGGCCTGCCATTGCAAGGCCTGTGTGTGCAGTTTCACTGCCACCTCGACTTGGCATTTACAAGTACTTGCCAAGCCTAGAACTCCCCTTTTTCTACATATAAGTCACCCTTAATGTGTGCCCTAGGTAACCCCTAGAGCAGGGTGCTGTGTGGTAAAAGGCAGGACATGTACCTGTGTAGTTATATGTCCTGGTAGTGTAAAACTCCTAAATTCGTTTTTACACTACTGTGAGGCCTGCTCCCTTCATAGGCTAACATTGGGGCTGCCCTCATACACTGTTGAAGTGGCAGCTGCTGATCTGAAAGGAGCAGGAAGGTCATATTTAGTATGGCCAGAATGGTAATACAAAATCCTGCTGACTGGTGAAGTCGGATTTAATATTACTATTCTAGAAATGCCACTTTTAGAAAGTGAGCATTTCTTTGCACTTAAATCCTTCTGTGCCTTACAATCCACGTCTGGCTGGGCTTGGTTGACAGCTCCTTGTGCATTCACTCAGACACACCCCAAACACAGGGTACTCAGCCTCACTTGCATACATCTGCATTTTGAATGGGTCTTCCTGGGCTGGGAGGGTGGAGGGCCTGCTCTCACACAAAGGACTGCCACACCCCCTACTGGGACCCTGGCAGACAGGATTGAACTGAAAGGGGACCTGGTGCACTTCTTAGCCACTCTTTGAAGTCTCCCCCACTTCAAAGGCACATTTGGGTATAAAATAGGGCCTCTGCCCTACCTCATCAGACACTTGCTGGAGAAGAAACCTGAACCAGAAACTACATCCTGCCAAGAAGAACTTCCTGGCTGCTCAAAGGACTCACCTGTCTGCTTTCTACAAAGGACTGCTGCCTTGCTGTTGGCCTGCTGCCTTGCTGAACTCTTGTCTGGCTGTGAAAGTGCTCTCCAAGGGCTTGGATAGAGCTTGCCTCCTGTTCCCTGAAGTCTCAGGACCAAAAAGACTTCTCTCTTTCACTTGGACGCTCCGTGCGCCGAAATTTTCGACGCACAGCTTGTTCCGCGGCGAGAAAAACACCGCAGACCGACGCTGATCGACGCGACGCTCTTGGGACGACCGAAAATCCGACGCACGGCTTCGCAAGGACAACGCCGCCCGACCTCTAGAGGAGAAATCGACGCAACGCCTGCCGTGAGATCGTAATTTCGACGCGCAGCCCCGCAGAACGACTGCAGCCGGAAAACAAGCAGGAAAATCCACGCACAGACCCGGGACATCTGGTAATCCCCGCGATCCATGAAAAGAGACTGTTCGCGTGCTGGAAAACGACGCACGACTTCCCCGCGTGGAAAATAACGACGCAAGTCCATGTGTGCTGGGGAGAAATCGATGCACACACCCTTTTTCCACGCACCTCTTCTTTTGTGGCCCTCTGAGGAGATTTTTCCACTCCAAACCAGGTACTTGTGCTTGAAAGAGACTTTGTTTATATTCTAAAGACTTAAGACACTGTATATCACTTTTCAGTGATATCCCTACAATTTCCCATTGCAAACTTTATTCTTTTTGACCTACAATTATCCAGATAAATATTATATATTTTTCTAAACAGTGTGTGGTGTATTTTTGTGGTGCTATATGGTGGTATTGTATGATTTATTGCACAAATACTTTACACATTGCCTTCTAAGTTAAGCCTGACTGCTCGTGCCAAGCTACCAGAGGGTGGGCACAGGATAATCTTGGATTGTGTGTGACTTACCCTGACTAGAGTGAGGGCTTTTGCTTGGACAGGGGGTAACCTGACTGCCAACCAAAAACCCAATTTCTAACAGTCTACATCTAGGCTTTCAACCAAGTTTTAAGGAGTGCAGAGCACGGCTGAGGAAATTCAACCATATCTGTGGAGCTCGCAGAGAACGTCATTGCCTGGCAGTGGATCAAACACTTCTGTTCCAGTTGTTTGGGCTTATTCATAAAGCTTTCCACCAGACTGAGAATTCCTGCCTATCTGAATTAAGTTAGCATTAAGGACAACCAAATAGTCAATTAAATTAGAAGGAAAACACCTACTGAAAATGTCACCAAGAAACAGTATTCAACATGGAGGTCTGAAGACTGAAATCAGCTTCCTTTCTCCATGAGACTTATTTCACAATTTTTTCACCATTTTGTAAAGCTCTGAAATCATTCCTCGTCTGCTATGCTCCCCTTGTGAAGGTATGGCCCACAATGACCAGCATAATTCTTCTGCACCATGAAACCTGGTGGTAGTAACACAATTTATAAGAAGCCAAAATCGAATCAAATCACTCTTTAAGATTTATTCTGAAAATGTCCGACATTTTACCACAATTCATACTATTCCATAGATTATACAATCCATTCTCGCAATCAACAAATTAACCCATCTCAGCAACACCGACCCTCCTCTGTGAGGTAATTAAACCTATATAAGAGGATTATCACTCAAAGACTAGTAGGAGACTTTACCAACCTGCAAATGATTGAATTAGTATCCTGTTTTAATTGACCATAATCTATTCCTTCATGAAATTGTCTCTCCAAAAGACAGGTGGAACTTTAAACCCTGAATGAAATTCTCTTTGCTACCCGCTAAAGAATCATGCAACTTTATAGGCGGACTGTAAAATAATGGCTCAAGATTACTTTCTTGACTGAAATTCTAGATTTAAAACCCCAGATATTGAAAGACTTTCGCCTTAATAAAACATCTCCACCATTCTAGATCCTATGTATCCTATCTCATTACTCTATCATCCTTTTTGTTCACGTAAGTAAAATAAGGGTGTTGTAGTTATGATATATAAAAATCACATTTTGAATGTGAAATCTGAATAATTCCTCATTTATCACGTGCAAATTCATAATAACTTCTGTGTTGAATATATACGGATTCTATGGCCACTTAACAGAGTCTGTCTATCCAACAACAAGCTTATCAATGATTTAAACTTGCATTGATGCAATAACAACAATCCCATGTCGTTCCTTCTCCCTGTCTGCCTACACAATAAAGTCTTAATCCACCAATGTTTAAAGACCAGCGGTTCCCAACCTGTGGTCCCAGGATCCCGTGGGGGCCCGTTAAGCCTCCACAGGGGATCCATGACTGCTTAGAAAATTAAATAATACTAACAGATTAGGCCCCCAGCTTTCAGTATTGACTCAGTGGGGAGTCCCCGGATTCGAATTATGATTCAGTTGGGGTCCCCGGGTTCCAGTAGTGATAAAGTGGGGGTCCACAGAAGTCAAAAGGTTGGGAACCTCTGCTATAGACCATGACTATCCTAGGTGAAATTATTGATCCTAATAAATTCATAATGACTGTCTACTAGTTTCTGACCCTATCCCAGTTGAATTTCATTTGCATTTTCCTTGTCCTTGACAAATCTGTGACCATTAGCTAATGCAAAATCTACCTGAGTTAATTTCCAAATTTATTTGGCAAAAGACCATCTGCTTAAGTTAAATCAGGCACCAATCCTAACACTTCTGTCAAAGTGGAAGACCCAGACAAGAAATGTGCGAAATTTGCTACATATTTTCATAAGCAAGTCAAAAATATTGTATCCTGTCTCAGTCTCTCTTACAAAAGATTCCTCTTGAGCCTTTCTGCTACTTCTCATATCTGAAAAGAGATTACCTTGCCAAAGATCTGCACACACACTTAGTGCCACTGTTGACCGAAAAGACCTTAAAAGTTTTTATTGAGTGTCTGGCATTTCTGTTCCTCAGAAAGACTGTTTATCTGTTTTAATAACCTACTGGATGTTCTAAAATGTACGTTTATACCTTGGTTTAGCAGTGAAGCAGCTCTTCTGCAAAGCATTAAGGAAGGCTTACACATCTTTGAGAAGGCAGATTTATGACTGGTGGGTCTACTATTGGTGGTTTTCAACAATGACAGCAGAACATCCTAATACAACCTTCAGAAGACTCCATTACCATGCAAAGGGACACCAACAAATATTTCTTTATCCCTGCTGCCCTATAACAAGAGGTTCCCTAAATCTCCTCTACAGCTCCTATACTCTTCAAACTATACCATGTCCCCCTGGCAGGCATAATAAAGGTTTCTGCAATATTGCCTCAATAATAATGAGATGAAATTGAAGTTTGTGCCAAGGTCTCCTCCCTTAAGGATATCTCCTTTTTGACAAAGGCTATGGACAACACTTTGTCTTGGATGACAGTCCACCATCTAAATCACAACTCCAATAAAAGTGATTTTCTACTCATCTCTGCCTCTCCCTCCCCAACCCTGACCTCACAATAGCTGTCCTGCATACACATCCTAAAAGGTTCATAGTTATCACTAAAAGCTCTAAGTCACTGTGTTTTTTTCCGAAAGTTACCTCAGTCTCCACATGCACATCAAACTAAAACAGCTGCTTCTCCACAAAAAATCTTCTTCCAATCCCTCCTAAGTATCCTGTTCGCACCACTGATTTCCAAGATTGTCTCTCCAGTTGCACCTGCCTAACACAACTTGTCATCTGACACTATTTCCTCTGTTTTCTTTTGATGTCAAGACTGGTATAGTTCCCAAGTACTATTGGATGAGATAGACCATTGTTTGACTCTTTGTATATGTTCTTGGGTATCCATTATTTTTTAACTTTGATATTATCCTTAATAACAACTGCTGAGTGGATCACTTAGAAATAGCATAAGAGTTTTATGTAGCATGGTATAAAACCTTCATTCTTAGAACATTGGATTGCTGTCAGCATCATTGTATGGAGGCTCATGGCCAATTCTGCTCTTGTGTTCCGATGTTTGTCTTTCTGTTTCTCCCTTTTTAATTTACAACATTCTACCTCCAGAGAGTGGAACGTTATAATAAACCTATAGTTTTCTGCCTCATCATATACTGGGTGTTAAAAGCCCTCCCCCTTGGTTAATGACCTTTAAGAACTGTAATAGCAATGGGCAGCAGGCTTTAAAGCAAAGTTAGCTGTCTAGGCACTAGCCTATGCTTTGTATCCATCGGATTGATGCGTCTGACTTGTGAAATGCTGATGCTCTATATGCAGCACTCTGGCCCTCTTGGGTCTTGTTTGCTCTATGCAAAAATGTTAAATAAAATATATCAAAGGGCAGACTGCAAGTGAAGAGGGAACAGCTGCTCAGTGTCTGTATTTTTTATTGTTTTACAGGCCTATAAGAGGAGCAACCTTTTCTTTCATAGCAGATTTTACAAATTGAAAAGTACACACATGGCAGCCCTTCCCTTGCTTCTATCTTCCAATCTTTCAGAAGCCATCCCAAGAAAGCACTCAAATAATTATTCTTATTCATTGTTGTTGAGTACTGTATTTTAGCGCCTTGTTAAAAAGAAACATTTCTCTGCTGGTACAGAATGTAATATTGCTATGTTCTGGTCATGCCTATTTTGAAATGTGGCTGCTCTTCTTATCACTCTCACATTTTAGTCTTCACCCTAGTGTCCGTCCATCCTACTAATTTGTGTAAGAAGAATTTCTATTATTCTCGTAGCACTTCAAGCAGCACTTTTACCCTTTGATAGCACTTTTAATAAAATAAGTTACTATTAACCAATTTCATGGTCCTCAATTTACTGTCTTCAGAATGATGGAAGACTGAATCAGTGGATGTCAGGTTCAAAGAAAAGACCTGCCAATCAATGCTTGTTTCAGGGGCAATAGTTCAACTCATTGAGCTATTCAGACGCTGCTTAAAGTTTAATTTTCATACATTAAATTATAAATGAAGCATTTCTACGAGAAGGGCAATGAATATTCATATGATAATAGGTTAGGTCATAGGTATAAAATGGGTTACATAGAAAGGTGATGATTGAAACAAAGTATAGACAATTCTTTATATTAAACCTTTTTACACTACACATATTAGGGGTGTGCATAGCTGAAGTAACTCTGTGTAGCATATGGATACTGATTTACCCACAAGTTCCGCGAGAATATGCACATTAATGCTAGAAGAGTAATCCTGCTTTCAGCAAAATTTTCATAAAAAAAAAGTGCCTCTTTGCAAGGGACTTGAGGACGCATTTTGCACTAAGAGATAGCTCTAAATGCAACAGAACATGAAAAACAAAATGAACAGCCATTCGTGCACACTAAAAGTGCACTTGGGGTATGATTTTCCTCCAACTTACTCCTGACATATAACACTAGATCCTCTGCGCAAAATGCACCTTGTGTCCAAAATGGACACAAGGATGCTTTTTGTTCTAAGAAAATAGTGCTAAATACCACAGAACGCAAACAACTTTACGAACAGCTCGTCACCCTCGCTAAATGTGCCCTCACAGTAGAATTTTTGTTCCTTTTAATTACGTGAGTGGGGCGGGCGTAATCACGTTAGGATTGGTAATTGTGCATCAACGAATAACAACGAATTACTGAAATTGTACTGATTACTCAGTGTAATTAAAATTACGGCCAGGCCTAACATCTATAGTTTAACACAGGAAAGAGAGAAGATAATACTGGCTAGATACATATGCTTGTTGCTCAAGTGTCGGAGCTGGGATGTGTAATGGAGTTTCAGGTAACAGAGATGAGGGAATTAGTAAAAAGTCCTCATTGGCTGACTGAGCAGTTAATTTGTGGACAGCATAGTGATGAAGCAGAAAATGAAGGTTTTACATTTACTAACACGTAAACGTAGTGTGAAATAATCATGTGTGACTTTAACCGAACTAATAAAGATTGTACGGGGACAAAATGTGCCCTCAGAGTAGTTTGCCAACATTTATAAGCGTGCTTTATATAACGTGGTGTATTAGAATTGCACTAATCCGACATAATCGTAAACGTGTGCTATGATTTGCTTGCTTGAAATGTTTTAGCTTAGCATTACTTTAGCGGAGGCTTTGGCCTAGTTGCCTGGTCTCACGGTTTAGATGCTCGTATTTTTCCAATGTGCTATTAAACGTGTATTTTGCTTGAAGCTGTACTTTTCCACAGAAACCGTTCACATGCTTATCTTAAGGTTTCGTGCCAGCCTGGCATATTTTCTCTTTACTCCAAGGTCGATTTGCAGGTGCGGACAATGGAGGCTCTGAAAGTGAACTAATTGGTCTACAATGTTGCAACGTGCGTACCCATCTCCAAGGATAATGTATGCTTAAGTAAAAGCTTGAGAACTGTCGTTTTTGATTGGACAATTTGAAGCTAACCTATGAACCCTCCAATGGAGACCCTACTGGATTCGAACTGTTGTCTATAAAACCCAGGTGCACAAGGAGAAAGGGGCCATTACCCGGACATCATAGGCCATTGCCATTGCGGCCATTACTCGGACACTACGCCATTTTGTAGACTTCGTAGCTATTATGGCCCACTTTGCTGCGACGCCATTTTGAAAGAGACTTTTGATGCTTTCTCTAATCGAGAGAAAGAGACTTTAATAATTCTTGCCCTAGTGACTTTAACTTTGATTTGATCCCTTTGCATGAAGTAGTAGTTTTACCTTGCCGCCGTGAGGCAATTGCCCCGTCCACCCCTGCCCCTTTGCCCCGTCCCATGCTGATCGAAACGGTACCCATGCTGACCGAAGAACGGTACCTGTGAGACGAAGACTTCCTTGATTGCTGATCGTAATTGGTAAATATGAAAGGAAATTGTAAAATTGCATTGTGTTTCTCTTAGGTAACCAACTGCTGATTTTGATAAGAGCCCTAGTTAGGAGTTTTCTAAATTAATGTTGCTAAATTGTTTTTGCATGAAGTCCCACATGCCGATGCTAATTTGAGGTTAGACGAGGATTCCATATGTTGCACGATGCAATTTGAGATCTTGTTATGCTGACTAAATGTATGCGATTAGTTCATTACAGATTATCGTATTAGTGATTTGCATTGCCATTATCGAATGTCTTGTGATTCAAATGCTTCATAGATTGCACCTGCTTCGCCGTTATGGACAGCTATTAATGTTCATTTATGTTTATCATTTGGTGTTGAGACACATTTACATTGTGCTAGCTTTGTTAATATAGGGAAATAAAATTCACTAACTTTGAATAAACTGGTGTGGTTATTCCTGACTGAAAGGTCAGGGTTCGCCGAAATGTATTCTGGATTAATTGTTAAGTGTTATGTTGATCAGGGCATTGCTTATGTTCGTTATTGATTATTGATTTGACGCAATTGATCGATTAGGAGTACAGAGAGTCCCACTTAGTCAAAAGATTCATCGGCCTAAAGAGCGTCCGAACACAGGTAAATTATTAGTACGGACCGCTCTATCAGTAGATGGTAGCAGAGGACGGTTTCGTCTTTTGGGACCCTGTACTCTTAGAGTACATGGTGTTGAATTAACGGTTACGCATTTCGAGACCTCACTTGAGAAGTTGAATTAGATTTTTCTTGGATAAAATAGATTGACAGAATGAGGATGGGCTAGGTCCACCGCGACTTTCCCGGGATCTCGGAGCTTGCGAATGGAGAGAATGGAGGTGTGGAATCGGCGTTGGCGGTACTAGTGATGGTATGAGTGAAGTTAGGGTTTTGCGCTTGCACAGCTTATTGCCGCAGGGTGTGTGAAAAGGTTGCGAGGATTTTTCTTTTTAGAGGATAGCGGAGGTGCGACTCCGAGCGTAGAAGTAGAGAAGTCGTCGAACTTCATAGAAATAGCGGAGGTGCGGCTCCGAGGGTGAGAGTAGGGAAGTCGTCGAACTTCATGTGCGTGTGGCGCTTTGTGCATAAAAAGGTCCACGTGGTTGTTGTTGTTGAGACGGGCCCTGCGAGGTCAAGAGACTCCGGAGTATGTTGATCCATGTTGTGGTCTGGGCGGTTTAGTAGGTTGATTGGGCGTGGTCAACAAGTCGGTACGTGTGTTAGGGAGTGAAAAAAAAACTTCGACTTCGGGCTTTGACAAGATCCTAAGTGCACTAGAATAGATCATTGACAAGTTGAGAGTAGGTCTGCGGGTCAGATTTGCTTGCGAACGTGGGGACCGAGAAAGACGGAATAGCGGCCGAGGCTAGTGAAAGGTCCCTAAGGTCCTGAAGCGACTGTGTTACCCTTCCTGTAGTAAACCGACAGATCTGTTTTATTTTTTGGTAGCTCGCGATACATGCAAAAAGTTGTTACGGGAGGAGGTGAGTGAAGGAGGACTAGCCGCGAGGCTTTGTCAGCCGCAGTGTGTGTGAGTGTGACGTCACTAGGAGCCGCGTTGGGATAGGTTGGTTGCAGAGAAGGGTCGCGCACGGATTGGACGCAGTCCGTGGGGCTCGATTGGAAGGGGAAAGGCAAGCGAAGAGTATTCCGGGAATTAAAGTCACCTATTGATTACAAACTTTGTGAAATAAAAGACGAGAAAATGAAATTCTTTAAAGCATTCAGGAGTGCGATGAAGGGGGAGTCTTACATTAAAGCGAGCGTAGGAGAGGAAACGCCGCCCGAAGGTACACCAGCTTACATTGTAATGGAAGAGAAGGGGGTAGCTCCGTGTCTTTGGCTAAAGCAATGGCACAAACTGACAGAGAAACATGGGAGCGTAGCGTTCCCGATACATGGGACATTCAATATAAGGATCCTAGAGAATTTGAGATTCACGATGTACGACATGAAGGTGCCTCCAAGGCCAGCCCAGTTTGAGGCTCTGGCAATTTGGGAACTAATGGCTAGACAGCAACAGCAGAAGAAGTTTGAGACCAGGATGAGAAAGGTAGAAAAGACACTAGCGGATGCTAGGTGGGATAATGCGCAGAAGGTGTGGAGGTCAGATGTATTGCAGGGGATAAAATTTTTCCCCGCAATTACTAAGGAAGAAGAGGAGGTAGGTAAGAAAGCTACCTGTAAGACAGACAGGAAGTGTTCAAAGGATAGAGAGGATGAGGAAAAGTTGAGAAGAGAAGAGGAGTTAGAGGATGAGGAGTTAATAATGCAATTGCTGAACGACCATCCACCACCTTATGCAGAGAATGGACAAGGTCCAAGTACCAGTTCTGCCCCTCCGGCACCGGTACAGAACAGTGAAACCCAGAGTTCAGGAGCGTCATCGGGATCTAAGGACCCGAGTTTACTGTTCACCCCGCAGATACCGCAGGTTAGGAGAATATATCCAGATGTGCCCATGTTGAAACCTGCAGAAAATTATCAGCCGCAGGTCCCAAGATATTACAGCAGCGACAATAGTACGGGAATGATTATAGATCCAACCGTAAGGGGAGGACAGAATGGTCACAACCAGACATTGACACAAGCTGAATCAACTCAGTTTTTGATGCCTCAAAAGCAGATGCAGGGGGGAAACGCACATGCTCAAATGACGGGGAGTCAGATGGGCATGCCGGCAATGATGACCCATGGTGTGGGAATGAACATGCCTCAGAACATGGGAAATGGACAGAACCCAGATGCGATATCCCTACCCATTACTGTAGGTCCACCGGTACCTTTGTACAGTCAGCCCAACCTAGGTATGAGCGGTCAGGGATCAATGCTGCAGAATGGGACAGAGAGGAGGTGCATAGAAAACACTCCAGGGATAACTCCGATAGCGGCTCAGCCAAAGGGATCTGGGTCCTTGATGGAGTTTAGTCCCATATGTGCTCAGTCGACACTGGTGAGGTCGAGTCCCCCACTGATAATACCTCTGACATCGAACACTGAAAAGTTGCCGCAACCATCAATGGCAGTCGATGTGAACGCTACACTTATGGGGGTGAATGCGCAACAGCTGACACAGTGGTTCAACAGTTTGAATTCCACACAAAGTTCAGCCAGTGGGAAAGGAGAAGACTATATGAATAGGGTCAGGTTGAACATGGAAGCACAAGAATTGGTGGAAGGGACTATGGGTGTGAATAGGTTAGAGTCCTACACGGAAGAAGAGCTGAGGTATCTATGTCCCAGGATTACAAAGGAAGTGAACAAGGTACATAAAAGTTTGTAGGAAGTAGCGGACAGAAACGGGATTGACATAGGCAAGATGAAACACTTGAGCAGAAGCTATAGGTTGGATTTTGGGGCCACAGATTTTGAACACATGAGGTCAGCAGGCATAAAGGCGCACCTTAGAGAATTGCTGCAGAGTGCACAAGTGTGGAGGTGCTTAGACAAGTGGGAAAGCAGGTGGGTAAAGAGGAAGGAAAAGAGGAGGGACAGTGCTACAGAGCATAATGAGAAAAGACCACAGAGCAGTGATACAGTAACTATGTTACCAATGAGGGAGACAGCAGGGGGAAAATTAGTACATGTACCATGGCACAGAAGCGATATTCAGTCTTTTACGGATGATTTTCCCAAACTGAGGGAGAAACCGATCGAATGGTATCAGCAGACTGATAGGTTTGTGAAGCTTGCAAAATGTCTCTGGGAAGATCTGAACACTCTCTTTGAGATTGTGGTTCCAGCAGATTTGTGGGAGGATTGCAAAAGAGCTGTAGGTTGGCCGACAAGTGAACCAGAAAGAGACAGGGAGACGGGTGCACCATCACCTATGGTGATGAGCTTGTACTATAAGGTGATTGAGCATTTGAAGACGAAGGTACCCGCGAAAAATGTGGATTGGCAGAAGATCGATCGAACTGCCCAAGAGACTAAAGAATCGATTCATAGTTACTATGAGAGGTTGTTGAAGGCGTTCAAGAATTACAGTGGCACGGAAACAATAGAGGCGAAGGACATGCTTCATTTTGTGTTCAGGTTTGTGGAAGGGCTGAGACCGGAGATAAGTCAGATGATAAAGTCGCATTTGATTTGTTGGCAGTCGAAACCGATTGATGAGGTGTTGAATTATGCGAAATACTGTAGCGACGAAATTGAAGTGAAGCAGAAAAGGTTGAAAGAGAAGGTGATGATGATGCAGCTTAAGGCAGCTCAGACAGGTCTGCAAGGTTTACAAGGGATGCAAGGGTTCCAACAGCAGGTACCGCAACAGCAGCCGCAGTTGCAGGGAAACATGGCGTTTCAGCCACAGGCGAGAGGCAGAGGCAGAGGAGGTTTTGTGAATAATGGTCCGGATTTGAACACTGTTGTGACGGGTGTGCAGGCAATGAAGAAGGTGATGCCGTGTCACGTGTGCGGAATTGTCGGTCATTGGAAACGCGAGTGCCCGATGGTGGTGCAGGAAGGTGCAGGTGCAGGTGCAGGTGTTGGTCAGCAAAACAATGATGTCAATGCATTTCAGACAATGAGGGGACCGAAAATGAGAGGTCCAAGCCCAAATTTTCAGACCGTAAATCAATTGCAGGGATTGCAACCTATGCAGCCGCAGCAGATGCAGATGCCCCGTATGCAGATGACGCAAATGCAGCCAATGCAACAGCAGTTACCTATGGTACCTAATCAGCAAATGCAAATACCCTTGGCACCAATGAGTCAGCAACAAGTGATGGTTCCTCCACAGGTCTCGGGTCAGGTAATGAGTACAAATGGCACCGTACAACAGTTCCCATTACACAGTGAGAGTGGAATAAACAATGTATGGGAGAGTGAGAGCTCAGAAGAAGAAGGAGATTGTGTGCTTGCAGCATCCTTGGAAGTTGATCAAAAGGGTCCGTACGTAGAGGGAAGAGTAATGGGTCATCGTGTTTCATTCTTGGTTGACACAGGAGCCACACGTTCAACTGTTAAGAGCAGTGAAGTACCAAATTTGCCACTCTCAGGGAGGACAGTTCAAGTGGTGGGAGTAGCAAACAGGCACCTGACGAACCCAATAACGGATCCAGTACCAGTCAGCATCGGTAACTATCAAGGGGTACATCAGTTTGTGGTATGTGACTCAAGCCCGATAGCACTGTTAGGAAGAGACCTATTGTGCAAATTGGGTTGTTCGATCATGTGTTCGAACGAGGGAATAACAATCCAGACGAGCAGTGATGGGGAAGAAGAGGACAGTATAGAGGGGGATGAGATGGAAACTGTCGATGAAGACTATCCTCTGATTTGTCTTTTCCCGATGATAACTGAAGAAGATATTCCAGCCGAATTACGGGAGACAGTCGGAAAGGAGGTGTGGGACATGACAGGGAAAGAGGTGGGATTGATGAAAGGAGTGGAACCAGTGAAAGTGACTGTAAAGCCCAATGCAATCTTTCCCCAGACCCCACAATACCACATGCCACAAGATACCCTCATGAAAGTTGCCCAACTCATTGACGAATTTGTAAAGCAGGGAGTACTGAAAGAGGTGTTAAGCAGTCCATGTAATTCACCAATAATGGGACTAATAAAGCCAAGTGGAAAAGTCCGACTTGTGCAGGACTTGAGGAAAATAAATGACATCATAGTCAAGTGCTGCCCTGTCGTGCCGAATCCAGCTGTGATAATGTTTCAGATTCCTTGCGATGCCGAGTGGTTCTCAGTCATCGATTTGTCACAAGCATTCTTTTCTGTGCCTCTTCATGAGGACAGCCAATTCCTCTTTTGTTTCAAATTCCTAGACAGAGTATACAGTTGGTGTCGAATTCCTCAAGGGTTTTCTGAGTCACCGTCAATCTTCAATCAGATTCAAAAGAAAGATTTGGAAGCATTAGAATTGCCATTCGAGTCAACCCTAGTACAGTACATTGACGACTTACTGGTTGCATCAAAGACAGAAAGTGGCTGCACAGCCGATACCATTGCTCTCTTGAATCATTTGGGAAGGAATGGACACAAGGTGTCTCCTTCCAAATTACAGTTCTGTCAGAAGAAAGTGAAATACTTGGGTCACCAGATAGAGAAAGGGTCACGGAGAATAATGAAGGAAAGAATAACAAGCGTACTTCAAATGAGTCCACCAAAGACAAGGAGGGAGGTGAGGAAGTTTTTGGGAATGGTGGGCTACTGTCGCCAGTGGATTCCCAACTTCTCGACTCTAGCAAAGCCTTTACTGAAACTGACTCAGAAGGATGTCTTGGATCAAATTGAACTGAAAGGAGATGAGATGGATGCTTTTGTTGAATTGAAAGAATGCATGTGTAGGGCTCCAGCTCTAGGTATGCCTGACTACACAAAGCCTTTCACATTGTTTTGTCATGAACGTGATGCATGTTCTTTGTCTGTCTTGACTCAAGCCCATGGTGGCGTGAACAGACAGGTAGCGTATTTTTCAGCTACTTTGGATGCGGTCGCAGCAGCACTCCCACGGTGTTTGCGCGCCGTAGCAGCAGTTGGTATCAGCCTCACTCAGAGTGAAGGAATAGTGATGGGACACCCAGTAACAGTCATGGTCCCTCACTCAGTTGAGATACTTTTGACCCGCTCCCGAACGCAGCACATGACTGGAGCAAGACTGACAAGGTATGAAACGATAATTCTGGGCTCACCGAATGTGCAGCTGAAAAGGTGCACTACGTTGAATCCAGCAACCTTGCTCCCTGGAGAAAATGCTGAAATTGAGAACGCTGAAGACGTCGAGCATGACTGCCTTCAGGTGACTGAATTTTGCACAAAACCTCGACCGGACATTAAGGATACTAAGCTTGATGAAAATGATCAAATTCTTTTTGTTGATGGTTCATGTCTAAGAGACGGGATGGGGATTTTGAAAGCAGGCTACGCTGTATGTACTGTAACAGGTGTCTTGGAAGCGGGATGGCTTCAAGGAGTCTATTCTGCACAAGTAGCAGAACTTGTAGCCCTTACCAGAGCATGTCAACTGTCTGCATTGATGAAAGTCACCATTTACACTGATAGTCAATACGGGTTTGGGATTGTGCATGACTTTGGACAACTATGGTCCCAGAGAGGTTTCCTGACTTCTTCAGGATCCCCAGTGAAGAACGGGGAAAGGATAAGGGAATTGTTACACGCCATTCAAGTGCCAGCTGAAGTTGCAGTGGTAAAGTGCAGTGCTCATACGAAAGGACAGGACTATGTTTCTCTGGGAAATGCATATGCGGATCAAGTCGCAAGATTTTGTGCCTTGAACTGTATATTACTCAGGGATGAATGGAATTCGATAAGTGAACCAGAACTCGAACCAGCTGAAGCATTTGCCTTAAAGGTCGTAGATACAATAGATGAATTAAAAGCATTACAAAATAATGTCAGGGAGGATGAAAGAGATTCCTGGATTAAATCACAATGTATAAAGAGACAAGACGAGTTATGGGTTTCACATGAGGGAAAATTTGTTTTGCCAAATAGTCTCTTATCACAGCTTGTGCGGTTCTATCATGGGCAAGCTCACCTAGGGAGAGATGCCATGATAAGATTGTTCAAAACTGATTGGTTTAACCCCAGATTTCGTCAAGCTGCAGAAGCAGTTTGCCATCGATGTGTCACTTGCCAGCAAATGAACCCAGGAAAGGGAACAGTTGTGAACGCGAGCCATATTGGTAGGGCAAGCGGGCCTTTTAGTCGTATGCAGATGGACTTCATTGAGATGCCTGTGCATGGAGGTCTGAAATATGTGTTGGTGATTGTGTGCATTTTTAGTCACTGGATTGAGGCATACCCCACACGTAGAAATGACAGCCTTACAGTTGCCAAGCTATTGTTGAGGGAGTTGATACCACGTTTCGGATTCCCGATCTCTTTAGAATCAGATAGGGGAAGTCACTTCAATAACGAGGTGATAAAGTTACTCTGCGAAGCGCTGAACATTGAGCAAAAGCTGCACTGTAGCTATCGCCCTGAAGCATCAGGACTGGTGGAGCAGATGAATGGTACACTGAAATCGAGAATGGCGAAAATATGTGCATCGACAAATTTGAAATGGCCTGACGCATTGCCCTTAGTGCTAATGTCAATGAGAAACACCCCTGATAGAAAGACTGGATTGTCTCCGCACGAAATTCTCATGGGCAGGGCTATGAGACTTCCTGCAGTTCCCGCGAACGCGCTTTTGAATATTACAGATGATATGGTGTTAGACTACTGCAAGGGTCTGGCTGACGTGGTTCGCTCTTTCTCTCACCAGGTGGAAGCGACCACCTTGCCACCGATCCAAGGTCCAGGACATGCACTGAAAGCAGGTGACTGGGTCGTGGTAAAGAAGCACGTGAGAAAGTCGTGTCTGGAACCCCGTTGGAAAGGCCCTTTTCAAGTGATTCTGACGACAACTACCGCTGTGAAGTGTGCGGGGGTTCCCAACTGGATCCACGCCAGTCACACAAAGAAAGTGTTGTGTCCCACAGAGGAGGAAGTTGAAGCGCTAAAACTGCCAGTGCCTGATAAAACAGTGCTGAGTGCTGAAACAGAGCAAAACCGAACTGAAAGCGAACAGGTAGAAACGGGAGAGAAAGAGATATTCTCTGAGGACGAAGAGTCCGACTCACTTGGGGAAGACCAAGGAGAAAGTTCAGACAGCGACGAAGCAGCTGAAGGTGACCAAGAACCTGAAGCAGCTGAGGGTAGCAAAAAGCCTGAAGCAGCTGAAGGTGACAAAGAACCTGAAGCAGCTGAAAGTAATACAGAGCCTGACGAAAGTAACGGTGAAGAAGGGCTCGAAAAAGGTGAAAAAGCAGGAGAGCCTGATCAGAGGAGGGCTTTCCCAGAAACAGACGATACAGAAAAAGAAAAAGAGAACGTGATCGATTTCCCAGAGGGAGGGGACAAGGCAGAACAGAACGAAACAGTTCAAACTTCTACAGAAAAGGTTGCAGGTCCGTCAAATGGACACGGTGCAAAGAGGAGACTAAGTATATCACCAGTAAAACAAAGGACTGGAGAAGGTTTGAATGATGAAGAAAGGCCAAAAGTGAAAGAGAAAAGAAAGGAAGTGTCTGTCGTGGTACCAACCTCGAGTGAAGAAAAAGACTTGACAAAAGAGGAAAGTACCAGCGAGGCAGAATCGAAAAGAGAAGCAAAATTGAAAAGGAAAAGGATACCAAACAGAAGGTATTCCGGTCCTGAATGGGCATATGCAGTCAATGAGGATTGGACTGACGAGTTTGTATCTCTAAGCATCGAGAACGAAGAAGAGGAAGAGATACCAATAGAAAAGAAAAGTTTTATGGACTCTGTCGATTGAAAGAGTAATAAATGATATTGCTTGCTACAATCTAACGTGAAACAAACAACCAGCTGAGACATTGTTAAACCGGATGAGACTTGCTGAACTGATAAAGACTGAGTTATTGCCGAATTGAGACAAATGCTGCTAACCAATAAGTGACTGGCCTTTTGAAGAAGACGGTGTGAACATTGTGCTCGCTCAGCTTTGTAACTGAATTGCTAAATAGTTTCTTTTACAGGTGCTTCTAGCTCTCTGATTCTATACAGATCATGACGCAAAACAATAGAAAGAAATATTGTAAATATGTGTGTATAGGCTTGATAATTGCATGTGTACTAATAATAATGGCAACAGTGCTTGGAATGCATGGAAAGGGTGAGGATGAGAGAATAGATGCTTCTACTTTTGCTCCTGTTACTGTCACTGAACTAACCGCATTGAAGAGACTAGCATTGGATGAGAGACTCTTGCACGATAAGAAAGAGCTTTCGTATAATGTTTTCTATCGCTTGCTAACAGAATATGTTGAGACAATGGATGCGAAAGATTGTTATGTGTGTACACAGATACCGACATCAGTAAAGGAAGGGGTGACATATCACCACATGCCTCTTACATACGGGATTACATGTAGTATAGTAATGTCTAGATTTTATGGTCAAACTAACATACAGTATTTTTACTCGAATTATGATGTTACTTTTGCTTATGTTCCTATAATAGCGCAGCTAAGCCAGATTGCTAAAGATTGGGATGCTAAAATAATGAGAGAATTTTTCGAGCCAATGCTACCTTTTGAAACGGCTCACGCTCATAGGGAAAATCTTACCTGCTCGCTCTCTGCAGTAGAAATAAGCTTTTTAGATCGCACAGATGATAGAAGGGCACAAATAAAGGCGAAATTAGAAAAAGAGCTACATAAGAGGACTTCAGTAGATAATTATGATTTTGCTGCAATAAAGACGCAAGGGAAAATAGCTTTAGATGCTTGGCATGTAGGGAAATTTTGTATATATCGAGGTGAATCTTATTATGACAATATTTTTGTAGGAGCGAGTGAGTGTAAACATACGTTTATTTTCAAGGCCAAATGGACATTCATGATGAACGGACTTGACCCTGTCATTCCAGGTGTATATTACATTTGTGGGTATAATGCCTATTATCGTCTTCCAAAGGGATGGTGGGGGAGATGTTATTTGGGTATAGTGTTCCCAAAGGTTTATCAACTGGATGACCTATCGATGATTCAAAAGACCTCTGGATCCCATCGTATCCAGAAAAGAGAGACCGCAGCTGCTGTGGTAGGAGATATATTTGGAGCCATGATTCCTTCGTTGGGAGTTGTGTTGAATTCCATCAAGATAAGAAAGTTGTCTACTATAGTGGATAACATGTTGACGAAGTTTTCAGGTGCTATAATCCTGATAGATGCTGAACTTGCAGCGGAAAGAGCTATGACTCTTCAAAATAGGCTTGCTTTAGACATTCTTTTAGCAAAGGATGGTGGTGTTTGCAAAATGCTTGGTGCACGTCACTGTTGTACTTATATTCCCGACAATAGTGTGAAAATTAAAACTATGCTTGCTAATCTAACAAAAGAAAGTGCAGATTTGAAGGAATTGAAAGAACCAGGAGTGTGGGAGAAGGTTGGAAAAGGACTTGCTTCAGTGGGACAGTGGATTGGGGGAATTTGGAATGGAATATTGCTAAAAATAATAGAGGGGATATTAATAGTAATAATTTGCATATTTGGGATTTGGGGAATAAAAAGGGGAATAATAATGATTATGGAAAGAATTAAGAGAAGAAAAGAAGAGAAAATTATGAAAAGAATGGCAGAAGAATGCAAAGCGCAAACTAGGGGAATTAAAAGGAAAAGGGAACTGACAGAATTTTAATGGAATAAAATTTGTGGGCATGATTTGGTGTGATGACTAGTAGTCATCAGAGGAGGGATTGATGAAGCAGAAAATGAAGGTTTTACATTTACTAACACGTAAATGTAGTGTGAAATAATCATGTGTGACTTTAACCGAACTAATAAAGATTGTACAGGGACAAAATGTGCCCTCAGAGTAGTTTGCCAACATTTATAAGCGTGCTTTATATAACGTGGTGTATTAGAATTGCACTAATCCGACATAATCGTAAACGTGTGCTATGATTTGCTTGCTTGAAATGTTTTAGCTTAGCATTACTTTAGCGGAGGCTTTGGCCTAGTTGCCTGGTCTCACGGTTTAGATGCTCGTATTTTTCCAATGTGCTATTAAACGTGTATTTTGCTTGAAGCTGTACTTTTCCACAGAAACCGTTCACATGCTTATCTTAAGGTTTCGTGCCAGCCTGGCATATTTTCTCTTTACTCCAAGGTCGATTTGCAGGTGCGGACAATGGAGGCTCTGAAAGTGAACTAATTGGTCTACAATGTTGCAACGTGCGTACCCATCTCCAAGGATAATGTATGCTTAAGTAAAAGCTTGAGAACTGTCGTTTTTGATTGGACAATTTGAAGCTAACCTATGAACCCTCCAATGGAGACCCTACTGGATTCGAACTGTTGTCTATAAAACCCAGGTGCACAAGGAGAAAGGGGCCATTACCCGGACATCATAGGCCATTGCCATTGCCATTGCGGCCATTACTCGGACACTACGCCATTTTGTAGACTTCGTAGCTATTATGGCCCACTTTGCTGCGACGCCATTTTGAAAGAGACTTTTGATGCTTTCTCTAATCGAGAGAAAGAGACTTCAATGATTCTTGCCCTAGTGACTTTAACTTTGATTTGATCCCTTTGCATGAAGTAGTAGTTTTACCTTGCCGCCGTGAGGCAATTGCCCCGTCCACCCCTGCCCCTTTGCCCCGTCCCATGCTGATCGAAACGGTACCCATGCTGACCGAAGAACGGTACCTGTGAGACGAAGACTTCCTTGATTGCTGATCGTAATTGGTAAATATGAAAGGAAATTGTAAAATTGCATTGTGTTTCTCTTAGGTAACCAACTGCTGATTTTGATAAGAGCCCTAGTTAGGAGTTTTCTAAATTAATGTTGCTAAATTGTTTTTGCATGAAGTCCCACATGCCGATGCTAATTTGAGGTTAGACGAGGATTCCATATGTTGCACGATGCAATTTGAGATCTTGTTATGCTGACTAAATGTATGCGATTAGTTCATTACAGATTATCGTATTAGTGATTTGCATTGCCATTATCGAATGTCTTGTGATTCAAATGCTTCATAGATTGCACCTGTTTCGCCGTTATGGACAGCTATTAATGTTCATTTATGTTTATCATTTGGTGTTGAGACACATTTACATTGTGCTAGCTTTGTTAATATAGGGAAATAAAATTCACTAACTTTGAATAAACTGGTGTGGTTATTCCTGACTGAAAGGTCAGGGTTCGCCGAAATGTATTCTGGATTAATTGTTAAGTGTTATGTTGATCAGGGCATTGCTTATGTTCGTTATTGATTATTGATTTGACGCAATTGATCGATTAGGAGTACAGAGAGTCCCACTTAGTCAAAAGATTCATCGGCCTAAAGAGCGTCCGAACACAGGTAAATTATTAGTACGGACCGCTCTATCAATAGTGGTGTGTTGTCTGATGTCATGATCTGTGGCCCACATTTATCTCTTCTTACTCGACTAGCATGAAAGGGAGTTACTCTAAACTGCCTGACAGAGGATCCTCACATGTTTTGCAAGTGGAAGTCGCCATTTTGAAATCACAGATTGTTATGTCCTCATGGTCCAGAGGGTATTTGCTAGGCAATAAAGGTGCATAGTTGCTGCTGGTAGGAACCTAGGATTCGGTTGCCAGAATTAAAAAGCACCTTGCACACTGTTCGTGATATTTTGGATTTGAAGAAACTCTGAACTGGACATAAATAAGTACTCTAGAAAACCATTTGTATTTAAAAATGTAGGCTATATTTCCAAGTACTGTTTCAGGAGGTATCACTTGAAACATTGAAATTGCTCACGAGGAGCAGAAAGGATAAGTAATCACTCACAGACATTGATAGTATTTTTTTAATGCTCATACTGTAATAAGGGATGTATATAGGTTGGGATAAGTGATTGCTTGTTGTGATGTGAACTATGGAGTCCTAATATGTGTTTATTATGTGTTTATTATTGTTTATGAACCTGTCACTTTAAACATAACTGATCCAGAGCCGAATTGGTCTACCAGGCACCAGGGGTGTTGGTGGGCTGGCAGGGTAGGTGCCCGTTTCACTGCCTTTGGGTGCCGGTTTTGTTGCTTGGGACCTGCTGGACACATTCCACCTTGGAACACCTCTAATCACAAAATGTAAAACCAAATGTTTTTTGTAAGAAATTGGGCTGTTGATTGAGGGTTGTGAAAACCTTACTAATGCAACAACCACAGTCATTGTCAGGATGAATCACAAAATTCACTAAATTAACCTGTGAATAACCTTTTGGGAGCTGGGCAAAAAACAGTCATGCTTAACTTAGAGGCAATGTGTGAAGCAATTATGCCACACAAACAGTAATAAAGTGGAAACACAACACAAGATAAATTCCACACCAATTTAGAAAAATAGAGAAGATTTTAATAAACAAAATGATAACAGAACTATAGATAAATATGCAGTTTCAAAGTTTCAGGTAAAAGCAGAGTCTCAAAGCAAAAAGCGCCACTCGCAGTCATCTGGTCATGATTACACCGGGGGAAAGTCACAGGTTCAGGCCATCAGTGATTGAGCACAGATTGGATACAGGGAACAGGTTAGTCCCTCTGAAAAAGTCACCCTAGTATCACGAAGATCCGGTTGAGTGTTGCAGATGGTCGTTGCTGCTTCATGCCGGCAGTCACAACGTGCTGCTGTTGGTGTAGCGTGAAGTGCAGATCTTGCATTGCTGATCTACACCAGTGGTCACTGTAGTTTAAATAGCCGGGCTCACCAAAGCTTTATGTTGGTGGTCATCACAAGCGGCAGGGTCTTCTTGCGAACAAGCCTGTTCGCAATTGCGAGAAGCCAAAAACTTGATGATTTTCTTTTCTTTCACAGGAGGAGCTCAAAGGATACCAGCCAAGGATACAGGACCTTGGCAGGCACCTCCTGGGGATCACAAATTCACTTCAGCAGAGGCCAGCAGAGTCAAGGAAATTCCAGTTGCAGTCCAGGCAGGCCCATTGCAGCAAGTCAGCTGGGCAGTTGCAGGGAGGCTTGTGGAGCTTGTGTGTCCCTGTAGCTCAGAGCAGGAGGTCAGCCAACCACCCCTTGGGTTAGCCTGGTATGAAAGGAACAGATCCAGTCTTCTTTTATTCTTCTTTCTCAGAGAGCAGGGTAGGTCTCAAGCAGCAGGTCAGTCCTCTGGGAAACAAGACAGTCCTTCTGTACTGTCCACAGTTCCAGGAGTGTATTCAAGAGGTGTCCTGAGGGTCCAAAGTTCATACCTGGTGCCAGACTTTGGAGTGGAGGATCCCTTATGCTACCCTCAAATCTGGTTCTGGAAAGTTCTTTCCTTCCCCTGCCAAGGCTCCAAGAAATCTAGGGTGACAAAAGGCTGGTGTCCAGTTCTGTTGTGTGTTTTGGAGACAAACCCTTTTAAGTGTAAATGGGACAGGGAACAGCTCCGCCCCAACCATCCTGCCTACACCCAGTCCCATTTGTTTTACTTGCTGGTAAGAATACACCAACCCCTACAGCAAAGCCATTCAATCATGTGCCTCAGGACACTGCCAGCAGGCACCCAGTGGTTAGGGTAAAAAAATGCTAACTTTCTAAAAGTGGCATTTTCAGAATTGTGACTTAAAATCCGATTTTCCTATTAAGGAGGAGTTTAAATTACAATTAATTTAAGTCTAAACATGATATTTCTACTCCAATGTTATACAGGTGGGTCTTACAGTAATGAATACAAATTTAGGTATTTTTCACTACCAGAACATGTAGAGCTTAAGAACACATACCATACTTTTGAAATGCAATGCACCCTTCCCTATGATCCTTTAGGGCCTATCTTAGGGGTGAATTGTATGTATTAAAAAGGCAGGTATAGGCCTGACAAAAGGTTTATTTTTTTAGGATGAAACAACTGTTTTAACATTTTACCACAGGCTGCAATGGCATACCTAAGATATGTTTAAAAATGCTGCTTTTGTTGGTGGCACAAGCAGTCTTGCAGGCTCACAAGCATTTAATTTATATGCCCTGGGTACATGTAGTGCCACAGGATATGGACTTTTCAGAAATTAAGGGATACACCTCCCCATAACATGATTTTGTGAGTACAATTTTCCATCTCTTTGTGTATGTTGGGGCGCGTTTTCAAACTCATCAGAGAATGATATTATTTGTTTGGTTTTTGACAAGAGGTTTTTCTGATGCTCTATAAATGGATTTTATTCCAGATTCACCCCAATAGGATCAGATGGCTTAAAGTTAATAAGGCTCGACTCCATCTTGGGTAGGCCCAACTCAATTTTAAGAAAACTGAGTCTTCATCTTCTCCATTTCTGCAAAATCATTGTCATGTCAACTATTGTTGCAGACTTCATCTTATCTTTTTATGAACTGTGAAAGTGTCAAGTCATTCAGACAATGACATAGATAAAGACACCTAATGCAAAATCACTCTGTGTCAAGTGTCTTATTATCACAAGGTCATAGTTAAATAAGAGTAAATGTAGACAGATATTCAAAACAGAGTAGTCTGAATTGACGTTCATTTACCTTATACATCTAGGGCACACACCTTGATGCAAATAGTCAATGTCAAGAATTCCTGAGCTGATGTCTGAAATTTCAATGTTTGATAAGAGATAGTATAAAAGGATTGCCACTTGACCACTTGCCAGGAGAGGTTCTTCACCCATATTATTGCACTAAATACTGCCAGGGACAGTCTTGACTGCTGCCACTGCACCAAGAATATGCTGCACCGTATCTGATGCAGATAACAAGCTGAGTCTAGGAGAAAGGACACTGCCACGGTGTGTGTTTTCTATTTGCAGGGAATAGTGTCTTCAGAGTCTTTGACAACCACAGATTTTGCTGTCAAGAAGGTATGCAGTATTTTGCTTCTCCTTCTCTTAGCAGAGCGCATAGAAGTAGCCTTTATGGTGTTAGGTTTTTAGATTACATTTTCACTATGTTAGAAATGTTCATTTTATTCTGGTTGTGCGCAACATGCATTCTCACTGTTTTTATGATATTCTGTGTGGTTATTTTAGATGTGCTGAGAAACAGGTTTGCCCAGTTGCAATAAATGCTTTTAGTTAAAAATGTCTATTCATCTTAGTATCATTTCTGTCTGTGATATTGTGAAAAATTAAATAGGTTTGTTTCCAGTACATGGTGCCCCCGATCCCGGTTTAGGGATTGTTAGTAACCCAAAAGCAATGATTCCACTTCAACAACGTATTGTGTGGGATTCCGCAGGGCTACAATAACCTGTCTTTCATATTTAGCGCTGGTGCATTGAGCCAAGTTCACCTGTATCACCCGTGGCTGGGAAAGCAAACCTTGTAGAGCTATGCTAGACTCGTAGTTTACGCAACACAGGTCACTGAAGTGTTTTGATTTGAGATACTCGTAACTGGTGAGGCTTATGATACTTATGTATTTTTTTTGGCTTCTTGTCACATGGCTTTTCACATATCGATCTTTATTGTTATTTCGTTTTTGTTATGTAATCATTGATCGAAATGCAACTTGAATTCTGTACACCTCTTAAAACTGTATTCATATTTGTTCTAGCTCTGAGAGTCGATGGCATACAAGCTACTTAGATGAAACACGTTAGCTAGATGATCTTTGTGAAGCCTGTAATTAAATAGTGTAGAAATTGATACATAATTCATTGTCAATTAATTTAAGTTGAACTGTGTGCTCGGAGGAATTTTTTGGTGTGGAACCTTTGTTTCTTGAAGGTTTTATTTTCCAGTGTCCATCAATGCCTCCAAAACACCAGTACCACTACCAAAGGTGTCACATTTAACATCCACTGAAGTAAACATGCTCACTCAGGGCACAGTTGGTTAAACAAGGCTGAGTCATTGTGCAGGCTGTGCACCCAATACACTTTGCCCTGAGTGAGCGTGTTTACTTCTGTGAATGTTGCATATCTATCTCTCTCTCTCTAAATATATATGTTTATATATACATATATATATATATATATAT
Source organism: Pleurodeles waltl (assembly GCF_031143425.1). Classification (NCBI taxonomy): domain Eukaryota; kingdom Metazoa; phylum Chordata; class Amphibia; order Caudata; family Salamandridae; genus Pleurodeles; species Pleurodeles waltl. Next base: position 1,672,375,391 of record NC_090444.1, on the reverse strand, counting down.
ATATATATATGACACAAAAGAAAACATTTGTGACCAAGGCTGCTGTGTCAGCCGAAACGCGTTGTGTTTCGATTAAAAAGTATTTTGCTTTTCCTTGAATCCTGAGTGTGCAAGTACTAATTTTTTCTTTTGCGTCGTATGAATTACTGGCTTGCTCGTGCCGGTTCTCGCACCACCCCTCTTGGGCTGATTGAGCTCTATTTTTCGAGCATTTGGATTTATTTATATATATATATATATATTTTTTTTCATTTAAAAACCCAAAGGTTACAGGGACGTTATAGTTAGGTTCGCATTTTAAACATACGAAACCATAGAAATGGACCAGTTATAGTTATAGTTCTATGGTTTCGTACATTTAAAATGTGAGCCTAACTAGTACGCCCCTGTAACCTTTGAAATGTTTAAGTGCATTTCTATGCTTTTTTTAAATTCTGTTTCTTAACTATAACGTCCCTTAAACCTTTGGCTTTTTCAGTGAACTTCTACGTTTTTTTAACGTATAGTAATCCCCCGCATACCAGCACAAAGTCCTGGGGAGGTGGTGGTCCTCAGGGCACCAAGGGGGCGCTCTGCCCCCCCACATACGACTAATAAGCCCCGGGGAGGTGGGGTTCCCTGGGGCACTTGGGAGGGGGGCCAGGAGTCCCCCTTGCTTATGTACACATAAGCTCCCAGGACTTGTCCCATCCTGAGGCATGATACTAACGAAGCACTGGAGACCGTGCTTCGCTTTTTTTCATATTGATTTTTCAGTGGAGTCGCAGATCAACCACATATCCGTCCGTAACTAAGGGCGAATAGGTCAGGGTGTCCCTACCCTGCCCCCTTTTCTTTCTTTTTTAATTCTTTTGTGGGACTCGGCTTCAGTCGATTCCAAAGATGGCTGACAACACTTCCGCGACTTCTGTTGTTGAAGTGGTATCTGTCACGGGCTACTCGTCGTTTATGTCTTTGGCCCACTGGAACTGCAGAGGGGTCTTGATTCTTATAGGTTCCGCCTTGACCAAGGTAAGGGCGGCCCTTTCTGGTAGCCACAGTGCTGCTGACGAAGGAACGCCAAAAGGCAGTCCGTGCCCACCAGAAGGAGTCCCAGAGGAAAAAACCCCAAAGGGAAAAACCTTTCTAGCAGGAACTCCTTGGAACAAAACAGAAGCAAAAAGGTGAGTCTTCCAACAAGAGAAAACAATACTGGAAGAAGCTGGAAGAAGCAAGGTAAAAAACTGGAGAAAAAAATAACAGGAGCAAAGATCACCACTAAAGGAAGTGTTGCAGCACAAGGAGAACAAGAAGATTCACCTTATATACCCTAAAACAGGAAATGACCAACAGGAAGAAGTAAGTCACCATATTGGATTGGGAAAGAATCATAGGACCATATAGAGAAAAGACGCCATTTTGAAAAAGGGTCCTAAGGCATGCAGGGAAAAAAAAGGCATGCTGGGAGAAAGAAGAATATGGCTATTAAATGTGAAAATAAAAACAAGAGGAAAAGGAGAAAGAAGAGAGAAAAGAAGAAAAAGACAGGTTGCACCAGTGAAGTGAGGGGTAGGGGGGAAGGTGCCCACAGTTAATATTGATGGTGTGCCGCGCCCAAGACTCGCCGAGGCTCCATGCCCACTTTGGGGCCTTGTGCGATGAAGTAAAGAACAGAAGGCGTGCAGCACGCCCGGCCACCAGGAACCACGGCCGCGCCCCAAGCCAAATTTGGATTTTCATTAATTTCTCTAAAACTACTGATCGGAATTACACCAAAACAAAAAAATGCACTCTACGTTCCTGCCAAATTTGGTGCAATTCTGTCCGTTAGTTTTTGTGCTATTGCTGTTCAAATTCCCTATGGAAACATGAATGGGGAAAATGTGTTTTGAGACTCCCTCTTTTTCTCAGCCTCACCCCCCAGAAAATCACACCAAAACGTTCCAGGTAGCAGCTGACGGGACTGGTACATTTTTTGGGAAAGTTTTGTGAAGATTCGTCAAGTGGCACCAAATGTATAGGCAAGTGAAAGCTTTTTATATAGAAAATAGGTCCTAACTAAAACTACCTAGTGGCAACCGCCACTGGGCCATATGTACGAACACATTTTCCCATTGACACAGAATGGGAATAACCCTTTGCTACATCTGGCCCACTATGTCATATATATAGCATTGCTATTGTATTATTGCCATGTAACAGTTGTGGGCCTTCTGATGTTGTTTGCCCTTTTTTTAGGTAAGCAATTTCTGCACTTTTTACACAATCTGGATGGTTCCCTTTATAGGCCTCCATCATCCATATCATTTATGATTAAACCCTGCAATTTTTATTTAATTATCAACTTTTGCTACCCTTGAGGTAAAGCTCCCATTTTCATGCAGGGCTTGTTTGTTTAGCTGAAGTTTCCCTTTCTTGGTTGACTAATACTTCACTCATGGAACGTTATGGCACTAATAATGTTCTTTAGTTTTCCTTTGCTAAGTAGTGCAATATCGTGGGAGTAAGATGAGGTCCCAGAAGAAAGTTCCCTATGCCACTCAACCACTCACGCTATCCAAATCCAGACTGAGAACTTGGATAGTGCCGTTACTCAGGGGAAAGAGGAAATGGATGAAAAGAAGAAACAGTGTTCTTTTGTATTACGGCTGGGTTTTCTAATAACATGTTACCCCAGGAAGTACAGTTTTTTGACTTTCCAACATAGCAGAAGGGAGATTTAGCTATGGAAAAGTGTTCCATACTTTGTTAAACTTGGGTACCAAAAACACAGCCACTGAAAAGAGGTTCAGCCATCTCACTAGCTTGGGCTCCCTTAGTCTGCCTTTGAGTCTACATGTGCTATTCATATGTAGCCTTCTCCTCTTCAAAGATAAATCCTTGATTGTGATTTGTGACCTATGTATTGCACCATCACTTGAAGTGTGGTGCCAATATTTCTCTGACAAGACTGCCTTCAAAGGCCCTTCTCTCCTATGTCCGTTGCTTGATGTGTGAGTGTGAATCACAGATGGCCATGCCCCTTTTGTATGTTACTATTGTGTAAAGAGCCCCTTTTCCTCTCACAACTTAGTGCTAAGCATATGCTGGGAGGTTTCTGACAGTTCAGTTCCTGTAATTAATTTACTTGCCTTGCTGTTAATACGTGTGTAACAGGGTCCAGTTAGCTCCCCATTGTTTCCATGCAGAGTATGTTATGTTATCTGTATTTGTACAGGACACTATCACCTGCAAGGGTATCCTGGCACTGAGCAGATGTGTGTGCCTAGCACTGTCTATGGTAGGTTGGTTAATGCGAAAGCCAGGTCTTCAGCTTCATGTGGAATTCAAGGACAGGGGGAGGCTCTAATGGGGAGTGGGAAGTCTTTCCACACTTGAGGAGGGATATAGGAACATGTCTGGTTATGTGTGTGCATGAAATGTGTGCAAGTAGGAGTCTTGCGGAGCGGAGGTGTCTGGCTGGTTGGTGGAAGGAGATGCAACTGTTCAGGTAGGTGGGGCCTGAATTGTTTAGTGCCTTGAATGTGTATGTGTGAGGAGTTTGAATTGAGCACATTTGTGAATCAGACACCAATGTAGTTCCCTGAGATGTTTTGTGATGTGTGTTCTGTGAGGAAAATTGACGATGAGTCTAGCTACCTAGTTCTGAATGCTTTGTAGTATTCTAGAAAGTTGCTTGGTGATCCTGGCGTAGTGGGTGTTACCATAGTTTAATTTGCTGGTGACTAGGTCATGAGTGAGCTTTTCTAGTGTTGCTTGGGAGCCATTTGCATCATCAGCATCTTAAGGGTGTGGAAGCAAGATGCAGTGACAGTGTTGACTTGCGCGGTCACTTGGGGTCCTGGTGCCATCAATCCAGATATAGGTGACAAATATCTGATCCCCCTGGAGGAGCTTCATGTACTCCTTCCGGACAGACTTGCCTAGTTTGGAGCTGTGAGAGAATGCCATGGTGACAGATCTGTTTGCTCCCAACAGGTCATGTTACCAAGAGGGATGGAATTACCAAATATGTAAGGATTTTAGACCTATTCCAAGTGGTATGGGCTAGAGAGAATCTAATTACAAGTCACTGTAGGAGGAGCAAATTAGGTTTAACCCAAATCTGGAAAAGGCAGAACTTAACATGAATTCTAGAAATAACTTTTGTGACACTTGTACTAAAATCGAAGATCACTGATGAATTACATGTCTATTCTCTAGTAAAATATTAGAAGAATGGATCTCCTAGATAGTCTCTACCCAAGTTACAAGAATGCCCCTTTTAACAGAGAGAAGGGTCTGTCTAACTACAGCTGCAACAGCCATTTTCTTCACGTTTTACTCTGTAACTTTTTCCTGTGATGTCAGATTTTTTAAAGCAATATGCCGTTACGTCCGCTGGTCTCTTCTGGTTGCGGAGATATATAGGGCTTGTAGGTTTATCAAGAACCCTAGGTACCCAGAGCCAATAAATGATCTGCAACTTGCAATGGGTATTTATTCTATACCGGATATACAGCAATTAATTTGCTGAAATATAAAAAGTGAAAAATAGGTATCAAGAAAACCTTTGTATATCCAAAATGGACACAAGATAAGGTATTGAGAAGCAGTAGTTATTTGCACATCTCTGAATTCTGGGTGTGCCCATACTAGCATGTGAATTACAGGGCATTTCTCAAATAGACGTCTTTTTTACACACTGTCTTACATTTGGAAGGAAAAAATGTAGAGAAAGACAATGGGCAATAACACTTGTTTTGCTATTCTGTGTTCCCCCACGTCTCCTGATAAAAATGGTACCTCACTTGCGTGGATAGGCCTAGCACCCGCGACAGGAAATGCCCCAAAACACAACGTGGATACCTCACATTTTCACAAAGAAAACAGAGCTGTTTTTTGCAAAGTGCCTAGCTGTGGATTTTGGCCTCTAGCTCAGCCGGTACCTTAAAGGAAAACAAGATGCATTACAAAAACGAAAAAAATTAAACGTTTTCGTTTCATTTTTTCAGAGCAGGCAGTGGTCCTTAGGACCACTGCCTGCTCTGAAAAAGTGTTTGCAGTGCCATTCACAACGGGGAAGGGGTCCCATAGGGACCCCTTCCTTTTTGCGAATGGGTTACCACCCATTACAAAAGGGTGCAAACTGCGATTGGTTTGCAATCGCATTCACGGTCACAAAGTAATCCTGCATTGCACTGCGACTCGCAATCAGGCAGAAAACACCCCTTCCTAATTGCGACTCGCAAACCCGTTTTGTGATTCGGTAACCAGGTTACTGAATCGCAAAACGGGGTTTGTGCATTGCAAAGTGCTTTTTGCACGTCGCAAACAGCGAAATTCGCTATTTGCGACGTGATAAAAGCTTTGTACATCTGGCCCTACACCTCAAAACAGTTTGGTACTCAAGGTCCAGCTATGATCCCCATGGTTGTCTAGATGTGTCTAAAACATGTATGTGCACATAACTCACCTATCTACTCCTCTTGTCCCCCTTGATATTGTATGTTATGTTCTGACCGCAAGAAATACCTTCAATGGTGGGTTACTGTGCACCACAGTAATATGGCATCTGTGACCAGCAACGCATTACACTGCTGATTCTATAGGAGAATCTATACATCAAGGGATATTTACATATTTTGATATGTTAATGCACATTTCTGCATGTTACTGTCTGCAAAACTGTAGTTTCAACAGCCAAAATGGCAGATGCCTGACCTCAGTAATTGGACCTTAGGAACCTCCCTCTGCCGGCGGAAGTCCACAGCATAGTGGGTGGTTTCAACCTCAGCAGTTACAGCCACGCGCTAACGTTGTTGACACGTTTTGAAAAATTACTCACTTGCCTCCTGACACTGCTGTGATGAAAATGTGATGGTCATGTAGGTTCTGCATGCTCTGCCTGCAGAGGGCAAAGCCTGTCAAAGCCTTTTCACAGTATGAGACATGGCCTAGGCTGGTGCACAGTAACTGTGGCTATGCAACTGAGGTACTAGGCCCACTTTCTTTAGACCTTCAGATCCTGGGATGTGGCCAACATGAACCTTCATAAGAAAGAGTTGACCTGAATGCTTTTACATTGACTGCAGTAGGAATGGGGATTGAGGTAACCACCAGACCTGGTACTCATTTCGATTAACCCTCATTGTCAGTGTGTGATATTGAGAGAGCGTAGTTTAAATATTACATATATTAGATGTGAAATACTTATACCTAACAATGCTGCATACAAAAACGATCACAAAATATTATTCGCTTGGATGTATTCTTAACGCAATTATAACTGTGAAGCTGCTATTGTACACATATACTAATGTCGACTATAAGAAATACTTGCTTGCATTATGATTAATTGAATATGTTAACACCTATGAAAATTACGTTTATTAGAATCCATAATTCTTAAGTTAGCGTGAGCCGAAAACTTAGTCGTGTAGTTCTCATATTAAAGCATATTTTTCTGTTTCTTCAGTGTGCTGACTCGCAAAAGGCCATGACCCAGTATGTGTTCTTTTCTTTGTTTTATGTTGCAAGTCATGCTCCGTTCCCATCCGCATGCTAGCTGTTTTAGTATAAGTTTTATACGTTTTGCAACAAATATGGAAACTTTCAAGGACAATCGACCATGGAAAAGAGAACTTTTGACCTGAAGAACGTGCCAGAGAATGAAGTAACCCCGGATGTGCCACCTACGAAAAACGTCAATTATGAAGACCAATCAAAGTGTTATAAATTATCGTGGGGTGACAATTGTATTACCTAATGCATAATTTGATAGGCTAAAGATAGTGGGGTATAGCGATTATCCAATAGAATTTGGGGGGAAGGTATTGCGAAAAAGGGATAAAAACCCATGACACAGAAGACTCGGGGAACTAGGTAGGGAATGATATCCATTGCATCCAGAAACTCTGTCACTCTGTTTGGTGATTTGAGACTTAAAACCATCCTCATCTATAGACTGCCCCATTACACTTTTCCTCCTTATGAGGGAAGTGTCCCCCGTCCCTTAGACGAAGCAGATTGACTGCGATCTAAATGATGTCCTGAAGACGAAGACTGATCCTGTATGCTGACTCATTCCGAGGAGGGTAATTATGACAATTGCTATCGTAATTTGTCTATCTGCTTTTCCTTTCTAGGTACCAACTGCTGTATTTTTGGATAGAGACCATAGCTAGATGTTTTCCAAATTGGTGTACAAAATTATTTTGCATGAAGCTCAACATGCTGATGCCAATTAGTGGTTAGGTTAGGTAATCACTTTGACTGACGCAAATAGACGTGACTAACATTGTGCCATGCTGAACTAAGATGTATATGATGTTCTATGCACTCTGATCTGTGTATATCTCACATTGGTGTTTTATGTTTGTGATCTTTGCATTATCAAAATCTTGTCACAGTTGCCATATCGTGACTATGCTCTTTTGCTTCTTGGTTTTGAGATTGACACTCTTATTATTAGATTGTAATCAATAGGGAATAAAATTCACAAAACTTCAAATAAAGGTGTGGTTATTTATGACTGAAAGGTCATGGTCGCATCGACAGTTTAATCAATGTCTAAAGTAAAGTATATTGTGGTGATATATGTTGATAACATCATTGACATATTGCTTGATATATTGATCAGTTATCTCGTTCTACGGTGTCTCACCACTGGGTCAAAAGATTCATCGGCCTAAAATGAGTCCTATTGTGTATAAATTGACATAAAGGGACGCGTTAACAGTTTTGGTAGCAGAGCGACGGTTTGGACCTTGGGGGCCCTAGGACGGAGATCCATTGTTTAATTTGTTTTTCTGTGATAATGCAATTCGGAGGTATGATGGGTTTCTAAGTTCACCATGGCTTTCCCGGGATCTCGGAGCCTGCCTAAATGAGTTGGGAATGTTCTCGTCGCCAAAGAGTGTGTGGTTAGGGTCTTTGCGCTTGCCTAAGCTTACGCATTTTGCAGGTGATTGTGAAAATGTGTGTGTATTTAGGCCAAATTTAGTGTTATTTAGTAGGAGTGGGCGTACTCCCCAGTATGAGAGTAGGGAAGTCGGCGTACTTCATGTGAATGTAGCGCTTGGTGCTCAAAATTATCCACGTGGTTGGTTGTTATGTACGGACCTGTTGAGGTCTAAGACTCCGGAGTATGAAGATAAATGTTGTTTATGTTGTAATCTGTGCGGTTTAATAGGTCAATCGGGCGTGGTTGACAAGTCGAGTTTGAGCTATAATGTGTGTATGAAACCTTCGATGGAGATTTGACAAATTCTAAAGTGCACTAGAAGGAGACATTGACAAGTCGAGAGTAGAATTTGCGGGTCGAATTCTGCTTGCGTATGCGGGAACTGATAAGGAGAGAGTAGCGGCTGAGGCTTCAAGTGAAATCTCTGTAAAGTTCTGAAGCGAATGTGTTACCCTTCCTGTGGTAAACCGACAGATTTGTGTTGTCATTTTAAGGTGCTCGCAATAATTTGCATTAGTTTGTGTGAGTTATAGGGGTTTAGTGAGGAGCGGACAAGCCGCAAGACTTTGGGGGTCATTCTGACCCCCGGGGGCGGCGGGAGCTGCCCGCCTGGAGGGAGCCACCAAATGGCCGCTCCGCGGTCAAAAGACCGCGGAGGCCATTCTGGCTTTCCCGCTGGGCTGGCGGGCGACCGCCAGAAGGCCGCCCGCCAGCCCAGCGGGAAACCCCTCCCCACGAGGAAGCCGGCTCCGAATGGAGCCGGCGGAGTGGGTATGTGCGACGGGTGCAGTAGCACCCGTCGCGTATTTCAGTGTCTGCAAAGCAGACACTGAAATACAAAGTGGGGCCCTCTTACGGGGGCCCCTGCAGTGCCCATGCCATTGGCATGGGCACTGCAGGGGCCCCCAGGGGCCCCACGACACCCCTCACCGCCATCCTGTTCCTGGCGGTCGGAGCCGCCAGGAACAGGATGGCGGTGAGGGGGTCGGAATCCCCCATGGCGGCGCAGCAAGCTGCGCCGCCATGGGGGATTCCCAGGGCAGCGGAAAACCGGCAGGAGACCGCCGGTTTTCCTTGTCTGACCGCGGCCAAACCGCTGCGGTCAGAATGCCCTGCGGGGCACCGCCAGCCTGTTGGCGGTGCTCCCGCATCCCTGGCCCCCGCGGTCCTTGACCCCCTTTGTCAGCTGCAGTGTGTGTGAGTGTGACGTCAGTGGTGCCGCGCTGAGATAGGTCAGATGTCGAGAGGGGTCGCGCACGGATTGGCTGCCGTCCGTGAGAGGCAATAGGTTAAGAAAGGCAGGTGAAGAGTGTCCTGGGAACTAAGCCATTTCTGATTAAATACGAGAATTACAAATTGTCAAAGCATTCAAGAGCGCTCTAAAGGGAGATGTATATATTGTTGCAACCGATGGGGAACCTACACCACCTGAGGGTACTCCAGCTTATACAGTTATGGAAGAGAAAGGTGTTGCACCTTGTTTATGGATGAAACAGTGGTGCAAATTAACAGAAAAGGAGGGGTGTCTAGCTTTCCCAGAACATGGGACGTTTAACCCAAAGGTGCTAGAAAATTTGAGGTGGATGTTAAGTACGCAGAAACCACCTCCAAGACCGGCACAATATGAGGCTTTGGCGATTTGGGACTTGATGGCTCTTAAACATAGACAAGAAAGGTTTCAGAGAAGACTGAGAAGAGCAGAAAAATCAGATGCAGAGGCTAGGTGGGATAATGAGAGCAAAATGTGGAGACGGGGAATTGTAGACGGGTTGAAGTTATTCCCAGCGATAACACAAGGAGAAGAAACGCAGGGAAAGAAAGCCTCCTGTAAAACCGACAAAGACTCAGGCAAATCTAAAGAGAATAAAAGATCCTGGGAAGAGGAAGATGATTCAGACGATGAGGAATTCATGGATAGATTGTTACATGATCGTCCGCCACCATATGTGGTGAGCAACAGTGCTCCAAGTACTAGCTTGGACCCTGGGAACCAGATGCAGGAAAAGGGAGTTACTGATACGGTACAGACTAGCGATACAGCTTTGATACAGAATGGTGTCAGTGTACCCACTGCACCAGACATGCCTATACAGTTACAGCCTCCACTGCAGATAAAGAGAATCTACCCTGATGTTCCAGTACTTGAGACTACTACGAATTTGATTGTGCCGCCAGATCCGATATATACAAAGCCAAAGCTAATACAGATTGAATCGACTCCGAAATTAATGTCTCAACCACCACCACAGCTGATACCAGGGTATAACCCTTTAGCGGGACCACCGTTAGTACCTGTTCCGGGTACAATGGAACAGACCTATGGTGTTGAGGCTCCAAGAGGTCTGGGTCCAGGTCAGACACCTGCCGCAATATCGTTACCCATCACTGTTGGTCCCCCAGTGCCATTATATGCACAAGGTAAAGCAGGGGTGTGTGACCAGGGAGTGATGACTCAGGAGGCGATAAGAGGAGGATCTATAGGAACTCCACAGATAATGGCCCCTGGAGAGCAAGTAAATGAACCACCAAGACCCTTAATGGACCTTAGTCCAGTGGGGGCACCTCTCGAAGCAATGCGTCAAGCAGGGTTGGGAGTTCTAACTCTGCAAACCATGAGTACGAATACCTCACATTCTCCAATGATACATGCAGGGAACATTTCACTGCAGGGTTTTACAGTTCAACAGTTAAATGAATGGTTAGAAAAAACTTATACTTCACAGAAGACTGCAGTGACTACAGTTGAATCTGAGAAAGAAAAGCAAGATGAATACCTGAACTTTGTACGATTAGGGGCGGAGGCTGCCGAGTTGGTAGAAGGGACAATGGGAGTAAATAGACTGGAGTCCTACACAGAGGCAGAATTGAGATACTTGTGTCCCAAGATTACCAAGGAAGTAGGAAAAGTACATCAGAGATTAGCGAATTTAGCAGACAAATACAATATCGATATCAGAAACACTAAGCATTTGAAAAGGAGTTACAGACTAGATTTTGACTCAAAAGATTGTGAACATATGAGATCTGCAGGCATGAAAGCACATCTGAGAGAACTGTTGCAGAGTGCACAAATTTGGGGTGCATTGGAGAAATGGGAAGGACGATGGGCAAAGAAAAGAGATAAGGGAAAGGGTGATACCCCAGGACCTAATCAAGCTAGAACCTCACCTGATTTGGAATCAGTAAAAATATTACCTATGAGAGAGACAGCTGGTGGTGTTTTAGTACATGTGCCATGGACTAGAGGAGATATTCTATCCTTTACTAATGATTATCCCAGATTGAGAGACAAACCGATCGAGTGGTATCAACAAACGGACAGGTTTGTGAAACTTGCAAAGTGTCTCTGGGAGGACTTGAATACTTTGTTTGAGATTATTGTTCCGCATGATTTGTGTCTCGAGTGCAAGAGAGGGGTAGATTGGCCGACGAAGGAGCCAGCGAGAGACAAGGTGACTGGAGTACCTTCTGAAGAGGTGATGAAGTATTATCATAAAGTGATTGAGTTTTTGAAACAAAAGGTGTCGCCGAAGGTAACCGACTGGCAGAAAATCGACCGGACTTCCCAAGAAGTTAAGGAGTCAATACATGCTTATTATGAGAGATTGCAGAAAGCATTTAAGCATTACAGTGGTACTGAGACTATTGAACAGAAAGACATGAACCACCTTGTGTTTAGATTCGTTGAAGGATTGAGACCAGAGGTTAGCCAAATGATTAAGAATCATTTGATTTGTTGGCAAGCTAAACCGATTGATGAGGTGTTGCAGTATGCAAAGTACTGTAGTGATGAGATTGAGTTGAAGCAGAAAAAGTTGAAGGAAAAGGTGATGGTGATGCAGATAAGAGCTGCACAGGCTGGAATACAGGGAAATGGAGTTCAATAGATGATACAGCTCCAACCGCAAATGAATGTGTGTTTCAGTCCCAACCGAGGGGCCGAGGTCGAGGGTTTGTGAACCGTGGTTCGGACATGAATAATGTCGTTATTCAAAATGATGTTCAAGGAGCGAAAATGATGTCACCATGTCACGCGTGCGGGGGCGTGGGGCACTGGAAGCGGGAGTGTCCGAATATGGTGCAGGATGGTGCAGTTCAGCAAAGTACTAATGTTGGTACCTTACAAAACTCAGGAGGTCCGAAAATGAGACATCAAAACCCGAATTTTCAGAATAATTTGGTACAAATGCAAGGGGTACAGCCCATGCAGCAGATGCAAATGCCACGTTTCCAGTCAATACAAATGCAACCAGTACAACAGCAGATTCCTATGGTGCCTAGACAGCAAATGCAATTACCAATGGCTCTGATGGGACAGCAACAGGTGATGCTTCCTCAGCAGGTCACAGGCCAGGTAACAAATCAAAGCAACACTGTACAACAGTTCCCACTACGAGGTGAAAATGGGATGAATGAGGATTGGTCAGATGATAGTTCAGATAGTGAAGAGTGCAGGCTTGCAGCATCCCTAGAGGTGGATCAGAGAGGCCCATACGTCGAGGGGAAGGTGATGGGCTATAAGGATTTATTTCTGGTTGACACAGGAGCCACACGCTCTACAGTCAGGAGTGCGGAAGTTCCGAGATTACCACTGTACCAACGAGTGGTTGGAGTAGCAAATCAGTATCTGACTCACCCGATTACAGATCCAGTACAGGTTGAGATTGGAAATTTTCAGGGACTACATAGGTTTGTAGTATGGGACTCAAGTCCAGTATCCCTACTGGGAAGGGACTTACTGTGCAAGACAAAGGGGGTTATTCTAACTTTGGAGGAGTGTTAATCCGTCCCAAAAGTGACGGTAAAGTGACGGATATACCACCAGCCGTATTACGAGTTCCATAGGATATAATGGACTCGTAATACGGCTGGTGGTAAATCCGTCACTTTTCCGTCACTTTTGGGACGGATTAACACCTCCTCCAAAGTTAGAATAATCCCCAAAGTGTTCAGTTACCTGTTCCAATGATGGAATTGAGGTGCAAACAAATAGTGACGATGAGGGAGACGAAAGTCAATTTTTAGAGGAAGAAACAGGGACAAATGAAGATTACCCTTTGATTACTCTATTCCCAATGCATACTTTGATTGATCTGCCTGTTGAACTGCAAGGAAACGGTAACAGAGAAAGTGTGGGATTTGACCGGGAAAGAAGTAGGATTGATAAAGGGAGTAAAACCAGTCAAAGTTCAGATAAAACCGAATGCAGTGTTCCCACAAGTGCCACAATACCACATGACCCAAGATGTTTTAATTGAAGTGTCACAAATAATTGCAGACTTTCTCAGACAGGGAGTCTTGAAAGAGGTTTTGAGCAGTCCATGTAACTCTCCCATAATGGGATTAAAAAAGCTCTGTGGAAAAGTTCGAATTGTGCAGGATCTGAGAAAAATAAATGAAATTGTGATAAAATGTTGCCCTGTGGTACCTAACGAAGCAGTAATAATGTTCCAGGTTCCCTGTGATGCTGAATGGTTTACTGTAGTAGACCTATCACAACCCTTCTTTTCAATACCTCTTCATGAGGACAGTCAATTTCTGTTCAGTTTCAAATTCCTGGACAAGGTGTACAGTTGGTGCAGAATTCCTCAAGGGTTTTCTGAATCACCATCCATCTTCAATCAGATATTGAAAAAGGATTTGGAACCTCTTGTGCTGCCTTTTAATTCAACTATTGTGTAGTACATTGATGATTTGCTAATTGCGTCCAAAACAAGAGACAGTTGCAAATACGATACCATTCCATTACTAAATCATCTGGGAAAAAATGGGCATAAGGTGTCACCCAGAAAACTACAATATTGTCAGAAAGAAGTAAAGTACTTGGGACATTTGATTGAGAAAGGGTCCAGAAGAATATCAAAAGAAAGGATAACAGCTGTTTTGCAAATTAATCCCCCAACAACAAAAAGAGATGTCAGGATGTTTTTGGGAATGGTGGGCTACTGTCGCCAGTGGATACCCAACTTCTCAATCATTACAAAGCCATTAATAAAACTGACAGGAAAGGAAATCAAGGATGAGCCATATACTATAACCCTATCAAAAGAAGAACTTGAGTAATTTTTGGAATTAAGAGAATGCATGTGCAGGGCACCAGCATTGGGAATGCCAAACTACGAGAAATCTTTTCTGTTGTTTTGCCATGAACGTGATGCTTGTTCTTTGTCTGTCTTAAAACAGGTCCACGGAGATGCAAATCGACCTGTAGCATATTTTTCAGCTACCTTGGACCCTGTCGCAGCAGCCTTACTGGGTTGCTTGCGTGCAGTTGCAGCAGTTGGTCAAAGCCTTTTACAATGTGAAGGCACAGTCATGGGATATCCTCTGACAGTAATGGTTCCACATTCAGTTGAAATTCTGTTGACACGAACTAAGACGCAGCACATGACAAATTCACATCTCACTAAGTATGAGACGATCATACTGGGGTCGCCTAATGTCACTCTTAGAAGATGCACTGTACTGAACCCGGCAACTTTGCTTCCAAATGAAAATACAGAAATTAAAGATGGCGAAGAATTTGAACATGATTGTCTTGAGGTGACTGAGTTGTGCACCAAGCCTCGTCCAGATATTCAGGACACTCAATTGAAAGAAAATGACTGCATTATGTTTGTCGATGGGTCCTGTCTAAGAGATTCTGCAGGAACATTGAGAGCTGGTTATGTAGTATGTACTATAACTGTCATTGTCGAAGCCTCCTGGCTCGAAAAAGTGTTTTCCGCGCAAGTGGCAGAATTGATTGCTCTTACAAAAGCATGCCACGCAGCTGTAAATTTGAAAGTCACTATTTATACTGACAGCAGATACGGATTCGGAATTGTGCATGATTTTGGCCAACTTTGGTCACAGAGAGGTTTTATGACCTCCTCTGGTTCTCCTGTGAAGAATGGTGAACAAATAAGAGATTTGTTACACGCGATTCAGTTACCTCTCGAAATTGCCGTGGTGAAATGCAGTGCTCACATCAGATCACAAGATTTTGGCCCGTATTTATACTTTTTTTAGCGCCGCATTTGCGCCGCTTTTTGACGCAAAACGGCGCAAACCTACAAAATACAATGGCATTTTGCAAGTTTACGCCGTTTTTGCGTCAAAAAACGATGCAAATGCGGCGCAAAAAAAGTATAAATACGGGCCTTTGTGTCCATGGGCAACGCCTATGCTGATCAAGTCGCAAGATTTTGTACATTGAACTGTATATCGTTCAAGGAGCAATGGGAATTGTTACCACAAACTGAGAATGACACATGTTTAAACCTAGCATTGCGGGTGGTTGACACATTAGATGAACTAAAAACATTACAAAGTCGTGCGAGGAAAGAAGAAAAACGCTCTTGGCAAAGAATGCAATGTGTACAAAGAGCTGATGATCCATGGGTTTCAGACGAGGGAAAATTAGTCTTGCCAAATAGCCTTTTGTCACAGTTTGCCCGGCTCTATCATGGGCAGGCACATCTGGGAAGAGATGCCATGATCAGATCCTTTAAAATTGATTGGTTTAACCCAAAATTCAGACATGCCGCGGAAATCACTTGCCACAGGTGCGTCATCTGTCAACAGATGAACGCCGGAAAAGGAACTGTGGTAACATTTAGTCATATTGGGAGAGCTGGAGGTCCATTCAACAAAATGCAAATGGTTTTATTGAAATGCCTGTTTGTGGAGGATTGAAGTACGTGTTGGTGATTGTGTGTGTTTTCAGTCATTGGATTGAGGCATATCCCACACGTAGAAATGACAGTCTTACAGTTGCAAAACTACTACTTAGGGAACTGATACCAAGATTCGGGTTTCTGGTCTCTATAGAATCAGATAGGGGTAGACACTTTGACAATGCGGTGATTAAACTCCTGTATGCCGCACTCAACATTGAACAAAAGCTGCATTGTAGCTATCGCCCTGAAGCATCAGGACTAGTAGAGCAGATGAATGGTACTTTGAAATCAAGGATGGCAAAAATGTGCGCAGCAACTAATATGAAGTGGCCAGATGCCTTACCTCTAGTGTTGATGTCAATGAGAAACACCCCAGACAAGAAAACGGGATTGTCCCCCCATGAAATTCTCATGGGCAGAGCTATGAGATTGCCAGCAGTACCTGCAAATGCACTAGTGAATATTACAGATGATATGGTGTTGGATTACTGCAAAGGTCTGGCTGACGTGATTCGCTCTTTTTCTCACCAGGTGGAAGCTAACACGTTGCCGCCGATTGGCGATCCAGGCCACTCTCTACAAGCCGGTGATCGGGTGGTTGTCAAGAAGCACGTGAGAAAATCGTGTCTAGAACCACGTTGTTACCACAAACTGAGAATGACACATGTTTAAACCTAGCATTGCGGGTGGTTGACACATTAGATGAACTAAAAACATTACAAAGTCGTGCGAGGAAAGAAGAAAAACGCTCTTGGCAAAGAATGCAATGTGTACAAAGAGCTGATGATCTATGGGTTTCAGACGAGGGAAAATTAGTCTTGCCAAATAGCCTTTTGTCACAGTTTGTTCGGCTCTATCATGGGCAGGCACATCTGGGAAGAGATGCCATGATCAGATCCTTTAAAATTGATTGGTTTAACCCAAAATTCAGACATGCCGCGGAAATCACTTGCCACAGGTGCGTCATCTGTCAACAGATGAACGCCGGAAAAGGAACTGTGGTAACATTGAGTCATATTAGGAGAGCTGGAGGTCCGTTCAACAAAATGCAAATGGTTTTATTGAAATGCCTGTTTGTGGAGGATTGAAGTACGTGTTGGTGATTGTGTGTGTTTTCAGTCATTGGATTGAGGCATATCCCACACGTAGAAATGACAGTCTTACAGTTGCAAAACTACTACTTAGGGAACTGATACCAAGATTCGGGTTTCTGGTCTCTATAGAATCAGATAGGGGTAGACACTTTGACAATGAGGTGATTAAACTCCTGTATGCCGCACTCAACATTGAACAAAAGCTGCATTGTAGCTATCGCCCTGAAGCATCAGGACTAGTAGAGCAGATGAATGGTACTTTGAAATCAAGGATGGCAAAAATGTGCGCAGCAACTAATATGAAGTGGCCAGATGCCTTACCTCTAGTGTTGATGTCAATGAGAAACACCCCAGACAAGAAAACGGGATTGTCCCCCCATGAAATTCTCATGGGCAGAGCTATGAGATTGCCAGCAGTACCTGCAAATGCACTAGTGAATATTACAGATGATATGGTGTTGGATTACTGCAAAGGTCTGGCTGACGTGATTCGCTCTTTTTCTCACCAGGTGGAAGCTAACACGTTGCCGCCGATTGGCGATCCAGGCCACTCTCTACAAGCCGGTGATTGGGTGGTTGTCAAGAAGCACGTGAGAAAATCGTGTCTAGAACCACGTTGGAAAGGGCCATATCAAGTAATATTAACGACTACTACCACTGTAAAGTGTGCCGGGGTTCCCAACTGGATACATGCCAGTCACACGAAAAAGGTAACGTGTCCTGTTGAAGAGGAACTTGAAGTTTCCGGCACCGCAACTTTGGAGGGAGAGGTCTCAGGGTCAGAGAACAGTCAAGAAGGAACTGAGACTACTGGAGGGCCCACTGGGAACAGCCTTGTCCCTCAAACAGTCAATGAGTTCGAGAGAGGTGACAGAGTGCCTATCTCAGTAGAGGCAGCAGGAGAACTAAGTCAAGGAGAGGTTCTCCCAGAAGTAGACGGATACGGGTTAGGGCCCGAACCCAACTTAGAACCGGAAGAAGAAAGAGAAGGAGAAATTGTAGAGAGAAGTCAAAACGTGTCAGAATCTCCAGAACCAGTTGCAGGTCCGTCAAGAGAAAACACCATGGCCCTCATTCTGACCCTGGCGGTCCTAAACCGTCAGGGTCACGGGCAACGTAAGCACCGCCAACAGGCTGGCAGTGCTTCAGTGCCCATTCTGACCGCGGCGGTAAGGCCGCGGTCAGAAAAGGGGATCCGGCGGTTTCCCGCCGGATTTCCCCTGGGCCAGAGAATCCCAAGCAGCGCCGCCATGGGGATTCCGACCCCCTTCCCGCCATCCTGTTCCTGGCGGTAAAACCCGGCAGGAACAGGATGGCGGGAACGGGTGTCGTGGGGCCCCTGGGGGCCCCTGCACTGCCCATACCACTGGCATGGGCAGTGCAGGGGCCCCCTAACAGGGCCCCACAAAGATTTTCACTGTCTGCTATGCAGACAGTGAAAATCGCGACGGGTGCTACTGCACCCGTCGCACCCCTGCAACTCCACCGGCTCCATTCGGAGCCGACTTCCTCGTTGCAGGGGCTTTCCCGCTGGGCCGGCGGGCGATCTTCTGGCGATTGCCCGCCGGCCCAGCGGGAAAGTCAAAATGACCCCTGCGGTCTATTGACCGCGGTGCGGTCTTTTGGCGGTCTCCGCCCGGCGGGCGCTGCCCGCCGGGCTCAGAATGAGCCCCCATATGACCAGAGGTGGGTGCTGTCCAACGTCCTGAAGGAAAACTTTGAGAAAAGGCACATAGAGGCGACAATTGGCCAGACAAGCAACTCCTTAAAATAAGGGAGATATCAAATGACACAATAATAGAAGAGAGTGATACTTCTCAAGTAGATGATCTGAGTGAAGGAGAACAACAAGGTGAACGAAGGTTAAAAAGAAAAAGAATTGCAAATAGAAGATATACAGGTCCTGAATGGGCATACGCTACAACCTCTGAATGGCAACAAGAATTCCTAGCATTCTGTTTTGATCGAGAAGTACCAGGCCAATATTACGGTACCTGAAAGAGTTCAAAGGAAAACTTGGCTAAATTTGAATTTGTGAAAACTGAAAAGAGAGAGACACTAGAAAACTACTGGAAGTGACACTAAAACCTGATTTGACTTTTTTTTTAAGAAACCTGATTACAACAAGCTGCTAACCTGAATTGACAAAAGAGGTCCTGGAGTGAGTGAAGACGCTGTAATATACGAGAAAAAAAAAAAATTATCCTCAAGTTGATTGTTGATCTACTGTTCTGATTCTATATAAACATGGCTTACAATAGAAATAGTAGTAAGGGAAGTAAGGTGTGCGGATGGTTAGGTCTTATAGTAGGTGTTGTGTGTGCAGTAATAATTGTGGGAGTGATTGTAGGAATGCCATGGATAGAGAAAGAAACTATTAACGCTACTTCAAAACCTGAAACTACCACACTAACACCGTGGGAGAGATTTGAGCAAGACGCAAGACACATGCATGAGGGAACTAATGCAAAAGGGGAACTCTCTACTAATGTCTTCTATCGCTTACTAAACAATTATGTGGAAATTATGGATGCAAAGGATTGTTATGTATGTACCAAAATTCCTTCATCTGTGCAGGAAGGGGTTACTTATCATAGCCTCCCTCTTACTTATGGAATTAGTTGCAGCTTGCTACTAACAAGATTCTATAATCAAGAGCATGTGCAGTACTTTTATTCAAATCTGGATGTTGTGTTTTCTTTCGTACCTGTGATTGAATTCTTAAATAAATTAGCTAAAGAGCACGATATAAAGATAGTTAGAGGATTCTTTGAGCCAACACTTACATTTGGAACTGCCTATGCACATCGTAATAATTTTACTTGCTTACTGTCGCCTGTAGAGAAAAGCTTCTTAGATCACACAGATGATAGACGCAAAGCACTGAAAGAAAGATTATAAAAAGGATTAGAGAAACGTACCTATGCAAATGATTATGCTTACACTGCAATCAAGACGCAAGGCAAATTAACTATAGATGCCTTGCATGTAGGTAGGCTTTGTATATATAGGCCAAAATCTGATCAGGATAATTTGTTTGTGGGAACGAGTGAATGCAGACATGTGTTTTTGTTTCAGAGTAAGTGGACCTTTATGCTGAATGGACAAGATCCAGCGATTCCTGGAATCTATTACATCTGTGGCCTAAATGCTTATTACCGTCTCCCTAAGGGATGGTATGGAACATGTTATTTGGGGATAGTATTCCCAAAGATATACCAAATTGATGACTTAAAACAAATACCTAAGACGTCTGAATGACAACATCCTAGACAAAAACGAGAATCAGTGGCGGCTGTCATTCGTCATATATTTGGAGCTATAATCCCATCAGTAGGGGTTATCTTAAATTCCATGAAAATTCAAAAGTTGTCTACTATAGTGGATAACATGTTGACAAATTTTACAGGGGCTATACTCCTGATGGATACTGAACTTGCTGCAGAAAGAGCTATGACTCTTCAAAATCGGCTTGCTTTAGACATTCTTTTAGCTAAGAGTGGAGGGGTCTGCAAGATGCTTAATGAGCGTCATTGTTGCTCATTTATCCCGGATAACAGTAAGAAAATTAGAAGCATGCTTACTAACCTTACTAGAGATAGTACAGATTTGAAGGATTTGAAAGAACTTGGTGTTTGGGAGAAATTTGGAAAGGGAATTGCCCGAGTTGGAAGCTGGTTTACCAACATTTGGAACGGGGTACTTGCAAAAATTCTGATGGGTTTACTAATTGTTTTGGTTTGTCTATTAGGAGTATGGGGGGGCATGTAAAATTAATGACAAAATAAAAAGAAATTGGACTAAAAGAACCAGAAGAAATGAAGAGAGTGAAAGAGAGAAAATGTTCAATGGGATATGGGAAAGCTCACATAAAGGGCAAGATGTTGAAATGCGTACTATGCGCAAGGTAAAAAATTAGATCAAAGAAAAGTTTGTGTGATGACGAGCGTCATCAGAGGAGGGACTGAGAGAGCGTAGTTTAAATATTACATATATTAGATGTGAAATGCTTATACCTAACAATGCTGCATACAAAAACGATCACAAAATATTATTCGCTTGGATGTATTCTTAACGCAATTATAAGTGTGAAGCTGCTATTGTACACATATACTAATGTCGACTATAAGAAATACTTGCTTGCATTATGATTAATTGAATATGTTAACACCTATGAAAATTACATTTATTAGAATCCATAAGTCTTAAGTTAGCGTGAGCCGAAAACTTAGTCGTGTAGCTCTAATATTAAAGCATATTTTTCTGTTTCTTCAGTGTGCTGACTCGCAAAAGGCCATGACCCAGTATGTGTTCTTTTCTTTGTTTTATGTTGCAAGTCATGCTCCGTTCCCATCCGCATGCTAGCTGTTTTAGTATAAGTTTTATACGTTTTGCAACAAATATGGAAACTTTCAAGGACAATCGACCATGGAAAAGAGAACTTTTGACCTGAAGAACGTGCCAGAGAATGAAGTAACCCCGGATGTGCCACCTACGAAAAACATCAATTATGAAGACCAATCAAAGTGTTATAAATTATCGTGGGGTGACAATTGTATTACCTAATGCATAATTTGATAGGCTAAAGATAGTGGGGTATAGCGATTATCCAATAGAATTTTGGGGGAAGGTATTGCGAAAAAGGGATAAAAACCCATGACACAGAAGACTCGGGGAACTAGGTAGGGAATGATATCGATTGCATCCAGAAACTCTGTCACTCTGTTTGGTGATTTGAGACTTAAAACCATCCTCATCTATAGACTGCCCCATTACACTTTTCCTCCTTATGAGGGAAGTGTCCCCCGTCCCTTAGATGAAGCAGATTGACTGCGATCTAACTGATGTCCTGAAGACGAAGACTGATCCTGTATGCTGACTCATTCCGAGGAGGGTAATTATGACAATTGCTATTGTAATTTGTCTATCTGCTTTTCCTTTCTAGGTACCAACTGCTGTATTTTTGGATAGAGACCTTAGCTAGATGTTTTCCAAATTGGTGTACAAAATTATTTTGCATGAAGCCCAACATGCTGATGCTAATTAGTGGTTAGGTTAGGTAATCACTTTGACTGACGCAAATAGACGTGACTAACATTGTGCCATGCTGAACTAAGACGTATATGATGTTCTATGCACTCTGATCTGTGTATATCTCACATTGGTGTTTTATGTTTTGTGATCTTTGCATTATCAAAATCTCGTCACAGTTGCCATATCGTGACTATGCTCTTTTGCTTCTTGGTTTTGAGATTGACACTCTTATTATTAGATTGTAATCAATAGGGAATAAAATTCACAAAACTTCAAATAAAGGTGTGGCTATTCATGACTGAAAGGTCATGGTCGCGTCAACAGTTTAATCAATATCTAAAGTAAAGTATATTGTGGTGATATATGTTGATAACATCATTGACATATTGCTTGATATATTGATCAGTTATCTCGTTCTACGGTGTCTCACCACTGGGTCAAAAGATTCATCGGCCTAAAACGAGTCCTATTGTGTATAAATTGACATAAAGGGACGCGTTAACAATATTAACTTATAACAGGCCCCTTACTCCCACAGGTCTGTTGTCACGTTTCCATAAGTCATGTTTGTACAGTGAAGGCCTAGTGCACAAATGACAAACACACTGCAGATAGTTGGCTAATTCAGGGGCAATCATGGCATGTGAATCACTAGCTTTGTAACATGAAACCAATCCAACCAAACATACCTTGCTATGTTGGATGCCATCTCTGTTGGAGTGCCACATATGGTAACAGGTGTTTCCTGTGATACCAGTGCATACCACACAAACCCACTCAGACATGTTGTGAGATTCCATTAGTTAGACAATATGTCAATATATCCACAGAGAAGAAACTTTCAGTGACCTGAGTCCAGCCCTTTCATTGTCACCTGAGTCCTAGGGTGTAGTTGGTTACATGGTAGTTGCCTGTATGAACTGTATGCAGTGAGTCATTCTGCCTGGATGTTAAGGTATCTGTACAATCATGCACAAGCAGTTTACCATTCAGAAGGTCACAATGGTGTGTTGTGTGTCATTGTGGCTCACATCACAGTACAGGTTGCTTGAGCCTGGGCTACATGATGTCAGTGGGCTTGCTTTGTCAGTGTAGGCCATGACCAAGGTTGTGTATGGTCAGCAGATGACTCCAACAATGTGCATTTGTGTCCCTGTACATATCACCACGTGTGCTTTACACATGCAGTGTGTTGCCAATTAAAAAAATGTTTGTGCTACGGGTTTCCTAAATGTGTTTTGAAAAAACTGTTAAACATTAAAACAATTAAATAATGACCTCTTCATTTATCTATTGCATCCATTCAGGTCAACGCCCATCTGAAGCAAGGGATTTGGAGAGCTATCACCCCGAAGGTGCAGACCCTGGGTGGTTCATCACCAGCAGAGCATCCACTTTCAGGAAAGGTGGGAGGAACTGAGACGCTGGGCCCGGAAGATCTCAGATGTCCAGCTGCAGCTGTCCTCCCAACGTGGGTGTGGGGCCCACCGGACCCTGCCCCCGCTGATGACCCGCATACTGACGGTGGCCTACCCAGAGCTTGATGAGCGTTTGAGGGAAGCACAGCAGCTACAAGGGGGTGAGTCTTGGGCAGATTCCTACCTGTTACATTGCCAGGTTGATGTGTTAGAGACAGCTATCTCCCCATGAATATTGGAGGAGGCCCTTGGGTAGGTATAGTGGTTGGTGCATGCAGATGTGATTTGCCTATTGTCCTAGTAACCACGGACACAACGGAGTACAGTCCACTATCAATACACTCTCTTGGGCAGACACATGGCTGACTACAGTGGTCAATCTTCTTATGTTGTTTCATGTTGTGGGTGTCATTTGAACACAACAGTCCTCTTTTCTTCAGTGTGTCAGCCCCAACATCAAACAAAATGAGGTCATTGTACTCAGCCATGTGTCTGCTCAAGTGAGCACATTGGCATCTGTACCCAACAGGCCACTTGTTCTCAGTGTGTCAAGTGTGCTGGTGCCTCAATACTGTCTCTCATGTGATGGTGGTCATCATAGATGTGGTATGGCATACCTTGTCCTTTGTGTGTAGTCAATGAGCAATACTTTCCCTTGGTAAATAGTGAATGAACAGTTGCATGATTTGGGTGACATCACTGTTGGTAGCAGTATTTGTGCTGAAACCTTAGCATATGTGCCTTGGACTTTTGTAGTATCATTTCCATTGTTGTTTCATACATGTTCTACCTGTCATCATGGGATGATGTCTGATTCCATCACATATGTGTGCGTGCCAAAATCTCTTGGAAAATATTTGTGTATGATGGGTATGCAGTTTATGTGGTACCATAGACAGGAGTGTGTCAGCATTGTTTCTTGAGTCACACACACCCTAAGCTGTTACTTCATGTCATTTCTCATGAACAATTGCAGGAGCAATGATGGAGATGACAGGCAGGCTTACAGTACATACTGACAATGTGCATTTCCATGCCACTTATGTGGAATCATTTTGCTATCTGTTTGGCATGTGTCTATTGTTGTAGGTTCATTATCTGATTGTTGACATGCATCAGTGAGTCACCTGCAGAAATGTTGGAATCATATGTGAGTGTGTACTCTCAGTAATCCAACGGAATCTGTGTCTGCACAATAAAAAAGGTACAGAGGTGTGCCTTTCCATTGAGAATCATGCTAAAGGCCTTCTTCAGATGATAGAGATTCCCTGAGCCACAACAACATTGAATGGAGTATTGGCTCTTAGTTAGAAAAGTTAGTTTTGCTAAACATTGGTCCTGCCATTACTTTTTTACCTTTTTGATGTTCTATTCTGTTCTATTCTATTCACCAATTTTAGCGCACAGCTACCTGAGATTCAGGTTTCCCATTGCTGTCTAACAAGTTGAGTGAGTAAATTGCTAAACCTTACCCTGAAAGGTCGGGAAAAAGAAATGTCTTTAGTCTTTTTCTAAAACTCATTAAATTAAGCTCTCTTCTCAGGCTTAATGGCAGCGTATTCCATAGCTTAGGGGTGAGATAGGTAAAAGTCCAACATCCATACCTGGCTCTTTTAATTCTGGGGACAGCAAGTCGTTCAAGATTGTTTGTTGCTAGGTTCCTACTGCCACAATAGGGAATTGCGGAATGCTGCAGAATGGATGGACCAGCGTTACTCTCTGCTTTGTGTAAGATGCCTAATGGTTTAAAAAAAATTCTCAGTTATGGGAAGGCAGTGGAGTGTTTTGAGCTCCACCCCTGCTGACTGTGTTCTCGGAATGCCTAACAGTAAACGGGTCACCATATTAAAAAACGATAATAAAAATTTTTTTGTAAAAGGTTTGCAGCTGCTGCTAGTGGGGGCAACGCTCCTCTGCCATACTGGAGGAGCTGCGCCTGTCCTTACTCGCAAGTGAGGCTGTGCATCGTTTATTCTCCAGTCAGGTAGGCTATGAGTTGTTTTTCTTCCCCACAGAAAAGCGATACGTCAACTTCCGGACGGGCACCCTTGGGTCTAGGCAGGTTCACGTTGATTGTGATGCCCAGCAATGATGCATGAGAAATCTGGCATCACAGTGATGAGGAACCAGGCTACGTGAGGGTTGCGTCGATTTTGGCAGCTGCAGGTGGGTGGTGCATCATTTATCCAGCCGCAACGCAGGCTATGCATCGATTTCCTAGCCACAATGCAGGTGGTGTGTCGATTTCTCAGCAGCGATGCAGGTGGTGCGTCAAAATTTCCCCACACGGCTGCTGTGTGTGGATTTCTGTTTTTGTTCCACCTGCTTCACCTCTCAAGGGTCCAGGGACTAGAGTGGGTACCACTTGTCAGGGTAGGAATCTCAGCAAGAGATTCCAGGTGCTGGCATAGGAAGTCTTTGATGGCCTTGAGACTTCAGAACAGGGGGCAGGCTCAGTCCAAGTCTTTGGAGACACTTCACAAGTAGGAGAACACAGCAAAGTCTAGTCTTTGTCTTCTCAAAGGCAGAAGCAGCAACTTCAGACCAATCCAGCAAAGCCCACTCACAGGCAAAGAGGCAGTACTCCTCCTCCAGCTCTTCAACTCTTCTCCTTGGCAGAGATTCCTCTTGGTTCCATAAGTAATCTAATAGTCCAGTACACCCCAGCTCCCTTTGTGTCACTGTCTAGAGGGAATTCACAAATAGCCCAACTGTTAGTCTGACCCAGACGGATTCCAGGAAGAGGCACAGAATGGTTAAGCAAGAAAATGACCTCTCAGGCATTTACAAACTGACAATCTAGAAACCAACTTTTCCAAAAGACGTATTTTTAAATTGTGAGTTCAGAGACCCCAAACTCTATCTATCTGCTCCCAATGGGAAACTGTACTTAAAAGATATTTAAAGGCAGTCCCCTTGTTAACCTGTGAGAGAGATAGGCCTTGCAACAGTGAAAAATGAATTTAGCACTATTTCACTGTCAGGGCATGTAAAACACATCAGTACATGTCCTACCTTTGACATACACTGCATCCTGCCCATGGGGCTACCTCGGGCCTACCTTAGGGGTGACTTAGATGTACAAAAATGGAAGGTTTGGGTCTGGCAAGTGGGTACACTTGCCAGGTCGAATTGGCAGTTTAAAACTGCACACACAGATACAACAGTGGCAGGTCTCAGCCATGTTTATAGGGCTACTCATGAGGGTGGCACGATCAGTGCTGCAGGCCCACTAGCAGCATTTTATTTACAGGTCCTTGGCACCTCCAGTGCACTTTACTAGGGACTTACTAGTAAATAAAATATGCCAATCATGGAAAAGCCAATTACACATACAGTTTACACAAAGAGCACTTGCACTCTAGCACTGGTCAGCAGTGGTAAAGTTCCCAGAGTAACAAAAATCAGCAAAAACAAAGTCCAGTACACAGTCAAAACATAGAAAGCAGAGGCAAAAAATGCACGGGACACCACGCCAAGGATGCCAGGTGTAACACCAAAACTTTGCATCGCTCAGTAGAGACAATAGAACTATTCTAAAGTGCCATGGTTCAGAATTAAGTTTACTATATGAAAAATCTCTCTTGAGGAACTGTCAGATTGCTTAATCCTATTAGCAAGATTGCTTGTACGTGCTTTCCGAATTGCATCATGGTACTTTTTTCAGAGGTGCCATGTACATCTGTTTGCTTATTTCATCATATTTAGCTCTCCACTTCCTTTCCTGTTTTTTATCTTCTGTTTTTAGTTATTTTAACTCCTCTGAATTCCATGAATTGTTTGAGCAGGATGGCAGATACTTGTTTTTATTGTGATTAAGTCATCTAAATTCATTGTGACTCATTTATTAAATCCTTTATATACTGTAGATACCTCTGTGTCATTCATTAATACCGGGAATGATTTACCTAATGGTTGCTCCCATCTGGCAGTTTCTAATTTAGACCACTGCCAGGACATTTTAGGGTATGCAGTTCTTTTTATATCCTTACCTACTTTTGGGACTGAGAAAGGAATAGTGAAATCGTCTGTCCAGACCATTGACTGGGGCGCCTCCACTGTTATATTGGATAGGTTAAAAAAAATTGGGTCTAGGATATGACCCTTCTGGTGTTGGCAAGTGTACCTGTCGAGTAGGCTCTCATTATTCTAATGAGACTACTGGATTTGGATGGCAGAATCGCCTGCAGTGTGGGGGACTGAGTCTGAACCCACTAAAGGTGATGCCTGTTGACCTAATCCGGGTTTTGCTCCATCTAACTAGCAGTGCCTCATCTCTACCCAAGAGCAGGGATGATTCGGCAGCCGAGCGCATGACAAAATTTACTCCTCAGGGAAATCGTGGTCACTCAGATCGCATCCGTTTCTCTCAGTTACATTAGTCTCACATATACAAGGACAATCAGAGGCAGTATATGTTTCAATCATTTTTTTAATGAAGCATCTTGGATACTAAAGCATGTACTGCAACAACCAGGATGATGAAGCATGACAGGATTAAAATAGTGACGAGGAGAGTAAAGCATAAAAATAATGCTTCCATGTTGTCACTAGAATCATTAAACTAATTCCTACCTAGGCTACATTAGAGCACGGCATGTTAAGCTCTAGTTCTGCCCTTCAGGCTTCCCTGGAAGACATCATCCCTCGTACCTGAGCAAGAGGCCTGAAGTCTGCATAAGCAGCTGTAGCAAAGCGTTCAGCAATCAGCATACAGTTGTGGTCATCTGACTGGAATCTCCCTCTCAAGGTCATGGGACAGTGAAGTGTTTTTATAATAAAACAGCTGATGTTCTGAAAAAATGTCCCAACGTAAGGATGTGTATGTTTCTATGAATACCAGAGACAAAGCGTCACCACGGTTACCGGCAACCTATCTTACTGCAGCCTGGAGAGACCACAAAGTCAAAGAAATGTCTTGTTTAAGAACGCAGTACTGGCCTAGGCAAAGAACAGCAAGATACAGAGAAATAAAAAAAGACCACAAATGTGGCTATTGTTAAAATAATAAACGAAGCTGAATAAAATATATCTCAGTTCAAGTGTACAGCGGCAGGCCTAGTGTGCTAAAATAATGTGCTTGGAGCTATAACTAAAATGGCCACACAACACACCAACTGATGTAAGTGGATTACAGCTAAATCATTCTAGTTTGGCAACCTTCGCACAGACCAAATTTTGTACATGAATATTCAGGTCACCCAGTACTGTGAAATTAGCTGTCTGGAGGCCGCTAGTATATCGGGCACTACTTTCATAAATTCTGCGTCTGCACCGGGAGGCTGATACATCAGCAGCCCTGAAAATGTAGACTTGTGGAAAAGTTTAATAGAAAAAGGCAAGTTTTCACTTCCTGGAATTAGGACAGGGGCAAATTTGCATTCTAAGTCCTTTTTATAATTATTGCAACTCATCCTCCTTTCTGATTCTCCCGGTCCCGTCTGGTAATTCCATAGCCTGACTGCAAGGCCTCCACAATATCAGGCCCACTTTCCTCGCTGAGCCAAGGTCCAGTTAGAAAGAAGGCTGTCAGTTGGGTTTCTTCAAGAAAGGTAAACACTTCTAGTCTATCCTTGGGGAGGGATCTACAGTTAACTAGAAACATGGCTGACACGTTTCCCTACTTGACCCAATCCTAAGCTCTGTTGCTTCTATTCGCTCAGGTGAGTCTGGAGAATAGTCACATGTAAAGCATTTGGCCGGTAATTTGGCCAGATTAAGGAGATGCCTACTGGTATCTTCCTGCTGTCTGTTCAGATTTTTAAGCTCTATTGCTGAATATCTCAAAACACCCAAATCCCCTACCTCCAAATGAGCAGAGTTCCTGGCCCCTGGCCCTGTTCAGCCACAGAAATACATGATGTATGACTACAGTTGTGTTTGTTTAACCCAGATTGATGATTCATTTAATGTAGTGGGGAAGATCTGACTTTGGAACCAGTGCTGGAGTCATTCAGGACATCGGGAAATGTTGGATGGATGGATGTGTGGTTGGATGTGTGGGATGTAATCCAATTGGTGTGGCATTGCAATGGGTGCTGTTTCATATGGTAAGCATTTCATTGTGGCTTGGCCATTATCAACATCTATTGAGTTTCACTTCTCCCCTTGATGTAGATCGGACATTTGTAGCATATGTAAAGGGGAGAGGTTTGTTTGTCCACACATGGAGGTTGTTATATTGTGCTACCTTCCTATTCAATTGAATGGACATGTGTCCACTTTGATGTGTGTACCTTGCACCTACTTTATCTAACTGTGTAACCGATGCTGCTGTATTTGATGGCTAGGCTTGCACATTTGCCACCTTTCGGGTGCAGCAACTGTGCAACATTGTAATAACAGTTAGGCAGAGATAGTGTCACATCATTAATTTAGTTCTGTTAAGGGTCATCACTAGTCAGACCCTCTAGGTTGTTGCAACCCCATTTTGAAGAACTGATCAGAACATGTAAGGAGGGAACAGTAGGTGTGCTAGAAGAATTCCTATATGTCTGGCCAATTGGCTATGAAGTTCTGATTTATCCTGCATTCTTAAGCTGCTCACAGGCCCAAGGAAGCAAGTCATTTTCCGGCTCAAAAAGGCAACAGAGTCCACGTCCTCAGTAGGAGTGCATCCCTGGTTTTGTGGCTTCTTTCCTGATGCTGGAAGAGTGTGGACGATCCTGAAGAGAGTAGCAACTGTGGACACCCAGACGAAATCAGCAATTAAGATGCGACAGGACAATAAGCTGTTGACCTGACTGGAGGTAGTGAAAGGCCTTTTTACAACTTGACTTTGTGCAGGAAGTACAAGAATAATTCACCTACAATTTTGGAAATTTTGAACTAATAGGAAAAACATTACAATACCTTTTCAACAGTTTTGGGGAACCCCTTCAACTGGAAACCATAGGCTGGATTCTGATGGCCCATTACTGAAGATCTATTCATTTTTTCATCATGTGCTTTTTAATCAAGAAAGACCGTTCTTTTTTAAAAGTAATTCCTGGGTTTGGGAGGAATATTGATTTATTTTAGAGCCAAAGGCACTCCTAGTCATTAGTAGCCTATTTTGAAATTCACTGAAGCACAATGTTTCTTTAATTCTACTGTTCCTCATTTTTATTTTACTAAGTTTGTTGACAAGAAAACACCTTAAGTCTTTTTTAACTAACCCTTCTTCCTACATCAAATTTAGTTTATTTTGGTCATAATATTGTGTTTTTTGTAACTAAATTGGTTTGTTAACATTAACTTGCTCACAGCTGCAGCTGTCTACCATAGACCTCACGTTACCAGTACACATACACATACTTGCATAAATATATACATTACAGAAGAGTGAGATTTAGATCAGCCCTATTCAGCCATATGCAGTCCCATGACCACTTTGCTACAACACAGTATTACACCTCCCACCAACATTTCTGTCAACAAAACGACAATCCTTCAAATATGAGGGTTCAGCTAAATGACTGCATATTGTAAATCACCCCCTCCTAGCATCTCCCACCTGACCCACTCTCCTTCACAGCATATTTTTATTGGAATGCATTGCCCTTCCACATATTTTTATTGGAATGCATTGCCCTTCCTTCCCCTTTCACATAAAGGAAGAAATCCTCCAATCAGAATTAGTTATGCTACATTATTAGGTGCCTAACATGTGCTTTTTGGTTGTTGTAAAGGTAATGTTTGGTATAATGCAAACGTCTTTTCTTAGTTTTAAGTCATCTGTGCAATGGCCACATCTGTGGAGCACAGGCCGTTTCCCTGTATCATCCGTGGCTTTGGATAAGTCTTATAGTACACCAAAGGTTAACATGTAATTTAATGTGTGAGCTGAGACTGAAAGGGATTACGGTAATGGAGGGTATGAACGTTTTATTTTCTATGCAAGATAGTAACATGGCCAATGTAGCACCACCACATTGTTACAGGCATCAGCTAAAAATCACCATTGCAATTAGAACCATCAATACCACAAATCACAGTTGTGAGAAACTTTAGATTGTACCATCTGTCATATCATTCCTATGAGCAGTCTGCTGTGGTAGGAGTACAATGGAACCTATACCCGTTGCTATCATCAGGTGTCTAGTCTGCTTTATGGTCCCCTTGTTGACCCTGCAACTGTATCATTTGTAATATATAAATCTAAATGAGTTGGTTAGTGTGTATGTGTGGCATAAATTGTTTGGTGTGGCTGGTTAAAAACTGCATGATTCAACCATTGGAGAGTGTTGGAATGGAGGATGAGGTCTCCAAATTAGAGAAGTGCTTACAAATTTTATAGTCAATTTATGATATCTCACATTGAGTTTGTTACTATAGAATCTGAGTTATGCCTGCATTTAGGTAGAAGGGTAAGTGCTGAAGTACTTTGTTATCTTAGCATTAAGTAATTCTAAAAATATGCTAGCCTCTCATTTATGTGATGCAAGTACTTTTTAGGTCCTGCACTGCAAGACTTTAATTGTCTGAGAAACCTTGTGTTACAGATACTTCACAAATGTAAGAAGTAATACAGAAAGAGTGGACTTTTGGTCATTGTTTTTCATAGGGTTTTCATTGCTTCATGGCCCAGGGCCCCAGCCTTTGTGCTTCTTTTAGTGATGGTGCCCAATTAGTTATTTTATTGGACTCCAGAAGCAACATGGCAGTGTAGCTTGTAATTCAGTCAGTGTGTTCTTTGATGAATTTTCTTTACTGACATGATGACATATTTGTTGCTGGTTTATTCCTTCTTTAATGGAATCCTGTCCTCTTTATCTTTATGGTATGCCAAGGCTATTCACTAATTGCCCTGGCATGTTATTTTGTTTTTCTTTGCGGTCTTGATAATAGGTTGGATTTACAGCCTTTTTCTTAGAAGCTAAAGATGAGCACGCACATAAGCTTTCTTACAGCTGTGCTAAAAGTACTGGCCCATGGTCAAAAGTGTTGTTGGGATGAAAAAGTCACTCTCATGGTAATGGGTGTGCACCCCTGCCCTGAGTGCCCTAGCTGCAGAAAAATCTGGTTCCCTGGTGGTGATTTGTTTTAGTCATGGGCGAACAAAGATTATGAGTGTGCGCTATGGATTGCTGTCTTGTTGGACCAGTAGGAGTGCCCAAAGGGCTACCTTAATGGTGGTGAAAGGCTACTGCTTCTGCCAGGAGTTAAGTAGCACAAGTGCTCTGGTGGCAGCATACAGTGTAGTGGTTAGTAGTAGTGGGCAGGCCTTTTTATCTGTGCCACTGCGGTAAGGCCTACAGGCCCACTCATGTAAACTCCTGCTGCTGTGTGCCTAACTCAATCTTAGCCTACATCAAGTTAGTATATAGTGCTGTACAGCATACCTGTGCTTTTATGCATGTGGTGGGTGTGTGTGTGCCAGTGAGTGGTATAATACATGGAAGACTCTGGATTCCTTTTTGGGAGACCCAGGGCTGACTGGAAGAGCATGGCGAGGTAGAGGATTCCACCCAGACAGATTTGTTGAATTCTGTATTCCTGAAAGCTGGGTGGGACACACACTGTAGATACTGGATAAAGGAAGAGCCTAGGTCTACGGTACACTTCAAAGGGTGTCTTTGATTCAGAGAGAGGTCACTGGAGAGAGCCCTGGGTACATCTTAGGAAGGAGATGGGGCTGATAGAAAAATCACAAAGATCAGGGCAGGGGCCCATTGATAATCATTTGATGAACATATCACTATGGCTAATATCCAGGGGTGAACCTCTAGCCACTCCTGTGGTCTATGTTGTGGGATATTCAGATTTGAAGTCCCTCCTGCTGTGACAGACTGCTTTCTGGAGGAAAGGCAGGGCAGAGGAGTGGGCACTTCAAAAGGAAGCAGGCCCCAAGGACAAACCTCAAAGACTCAGACATTAAGCGGCCAGATGTACAAAATAAGAAGACAAGAAAAAAACATTCCCAATGTACAAATTCAATGTTGAGATTCGGTAATCTATTTACCGAATCACAAAAAGGATTTGTGAGTCGCAATTAGGAAGGTTCGTTACAATGGCGTCACTTCCCAACTGCAAGTGTCAGTGGTATGTATGATTGTTTTGTGACCCTTATTGCGGTTGAAAATCAATTGCAGTTAACACAAATTTCTAATTCGTGTTAACCCATTCACAAACAGGAAGGGGTCCCCAAGGGACCTCTTCCCTTTTGTGAATGGAAGCGAAAATATTTTTTCAGAGTAGAACCCACAGACCACTGCCTACTCTGAAAAAATGAAAATAAAACTTTTTTCTTTTTTTTTAAATGCATCTAGTTTTCCTTGAAAGAAAATGGGCTGCATTTATAAAAACAAATATGCTTTATTTGAAAAGCAGTCACAGACATGGTGGTCTGCTGTCCCCAGCAGGCCACCATCCCTGTGAGTGCGGCCATTCCCAGTGGAGTCACAAAATGTGACCTACCTCATGAATATTGATGAAGTAGGTCATTTGTGGCTCCATTGGGAATCACAAACAGTGTACTTAAAACTGTTGCACGTTATGTTTTGTGACTCTTTATTCGCGATCCCCAAACGAATAGCAAATTGCGAGTCGCAAAACAAAAGGTCGCACATCTAGCCCTAAATCACATTTCTGTGCCTAAAAATGGACCTTAGGATGAGGCGCTTAAGGACCCCTAAACAGCCAAGCTGTCAGTTGGACTGTTTGTCAAGGACGAGAAGCTCTGAAAAACTTCTACCTGTGACCCGGACTGAGAGCTAAGGTCTACCAGTCTCTGACCTGGGCGAGGGGGCATGACTCAGGGGAATCAAAGACCACCAGCCCTGGAACCTGGAGATACAGTCCCTCCCTCCTTTCCAAGACCAGTGTGCTTCATGGAGAAGAGGAGAGTGCTTGCAGGGAGGGAGGCCAGTGAAATATCCTGGCAAGTGGATACCCCATGGTGAGCTGTAAGAATGCGGAAGCTGCACTGACTGGGCCGTGGCAAATGGGCAGATTCAAATCTCCTGTGCTGATTGGGCCATAGCCCACGTGCGGAGTAAGTTGGTGACCCTTTATGCTGGGGGGGCTGCCGTGTAGAGAAAGGGCAGAAAGCTGGTTTTGGGCATGCTGAGCGGAAAGGTTGCTGTTGTGAACTTCAACTACCTGAGCCCCGTCTAAAGCATCAGAAACTGAGTGATCATTCCTCACCCCCAACATCGGAAAGAGATCAGAGGAACTTACCTCATCATAAGAGGGAAGGCCACAAACAATCCGTTGCTGCATCTGCAAAAGCAAGTGTTCTACTCACCACCACTGCAGGCCTCTGCGATCTCCGAGCGTGTACAGTATTTTACTATGTCTTTGTACATAAATATCCTATTTTCATAAAAGCAAGTATTTTACTAGACACTCATGTATTACTGCTATTGAAAGTATTTTGAGTTGTGAGCTTGTGTTCCCCCCTGCATCTTCCTCTCCCCGAGAAGCCTGGGACTGCTCGACCCATGCTACTATTGAGACTCAAGTGTTCCCAGTCCAGCTTCCGCAGAAACCACAGCACAGAGACAGCCCTCCTGGCAGCCACCGACGACATCATATTACTCCTAGACCGGTGCCACACCGCAGCACTTATCATCCCTGACCTCTCAGCAGCATGCAACACGGTCTCCATCAGCACTCTGTGCACCAGGCTCCATGAAATAGGAATCCGAGAAAGAGCCCTGGAATGGATCCATTCCTTCCTCTCCGGGAGGATGGAGAGGGTCAGACTCCCGCCAACACTTCCAGACCCACAGGAGTCAACTGCAGAGTCCCCCAAGGATCCTCACTGAGTCCCACATTGTTCAGCGTATACATGGCCCCTCTTGCTGCCATCGTCAGAAGCCACGGTATGAACATTGTGTCATGCGTCAATGGCACACAAATCCTCATTTCCCTCACTGACGACCCGGACACGTCCAAAAGGAACTTCCATTCAGGAATGGAATCCGTCGCCACCTGGATGAGAGAAAGCTGCATCAAGCTCAACTCCAACAAAACTGAGCTCATCATCTTCAGAAACGGAACCTCAGCTTGGGTCGACTCTTGGTGGCCCACATCCCTCAGCGCCCCCCCTGCACCGACTGAGCATGCCCACAACTTAGGAATCATCATCGACTCATGCCTGTCAATGACCCACCAGGTAAACTCTGTCGCCTCCTCCTGCCGGCACACACTCCACAAACTTCAGAAGATCTTCAGATAGATCCCAGCAGACTGTTGCAGGACAGTCACCCACGCCTTAGTCACTAGCAAGCTAGACTACAGCAACGCCCTCTATGCCGGCACCTCAACCTGGAACATCAAAAAACTACAACGCATCCAGAACGCCACCGCCAAACTCATTCTGGTCCTCCCTCGCCTAGAACACATCTCCCAACACCTGAGGACGCTCCACCGGCTACCGGTCGAGAAGCGAATCACCTTCAAGCTTCTCACGCACACGTACAAAGCTATACACAATGCAAGATCAGCCTCATGGAAGACTAGCGGACTGCACACATTCTCTGGGCTATCTGATGTACTGGAGGATTTGACTGCATTTGCAGTTTTGCAGGGAATTTTTTCACCTCTATACATCAGCTCGTGTTTATCAGTCGACATTAGAACCCTGGATGCTTGAGGAAATCAATGAATATTTGCTCCTCCCAGGGAAAATAGAGTGGAATCCTCAGTGAGGTTTTACTCCTTCGTGATTTGGAATTCACATTACGATCTGTATCACATTCTAAGGGACAGTCCATGGATTTCAAACATATTGTGCCCTGAAGAAGGCGGGTGACCCTCAGGGGCCACCGCACACCGAAACGTACGTCGGCACTTTTGCATTTGGACTGGGACGCCTATCATATACTGGATACACACTCTTGAATATTTTATCTTCCATAAAGTGTGTTTTTGATGGACCTCAAATCGAAAAACTATTTCCATTTAATGTTGTGAATATTGTTAATTCTTCAACATATATTCTGATAGGTCATTATATTCTTATCTCTTTATTACATTTAGGTGTTTAGGTCCAGGTGGGGTTTTAATCTGTATGATTGAGATGGTATGTTTGTATATAGTGTTTTTACTCTGTTTCCTGTTTCCTTGATCTGTCCCTCTGGATTCAATAATTTTGATACTTTGTACTATGTATTTTATATGAAATTATTTTTGATACATAATTTTCAATAAATGTACCAGTGCTAAATCAGACGATAGGTCAATTATCTTCTGTAGCTGTTTATGTTTATCATTTTCTTTTGTGCTGCAATTGTTGTTCTAGTTCCCTATTCTTAGCAACTTTAACTTGTTAGTGGGTTTCTGCTCTCTAGATCAGCCTACCTGACCACCACATCTCCTTCCACACCCTGCCAGATCCCTCTGCTCCACCCAGATGGCCCTGGCCACCATCCCTTAAATCCGCAAAACCACCGCCA
This sequence comes from Pleurodeles waltl, assembly GCF_031143425.1. Taxonomy (NCBI): domain Eukaryota; kingdom Metazoa; phylum Chordata; class Amphibia; order Caudata; family Salamandridae; genus Pleurodeles; species Pleurodeles waltl. The sequence continues at coordinate 1,672,338,878 of NC_090444.1, read as the reverse complement.
GAGGACAATCCTTCACCTACACTGCAGCAAACAGCTGGAACAACCTCCCCCTGCACCTCAAAGCCCGTCACTCACCATCTTCAGGAAGAACCTCAAGATGTGGATCTTCAGAAGAGGCCCCTCACCTCCCCACCAGCGCCTTGAGACCCTCAGGGGTGAGTAGCTGCCCTTTGCAAATACTGATTGATTGATTCATTGATTGAAGGAGTACTTGGCCCAGTTGCTCAGGACTTGTAGTAGGTTGTGCCCTGGGACATCAGGAGTGAAAGACCACAACAGCCACTGTTAGGCCCAGAAAATCCTTGCTGCCCCGTTGGGCCCTCTGAAAGGGATTCTGCTATGAAAACATCTTCCAAAGTATACAGTCTTGCTGTTATGTCCATTAAGACTACCACTTTCAATGCACTTACAATGCAAACTTCATATTCTGACAGCTTTATTTAATACTGTTCTTTGAGTCAATAGTTTGACTTTGGTAATAAAGTCTGTTTTCCACACCCAGGTTCCACATTGTTGTAGAAGGTGTTGCTTCAGTTTAGTAATTTCTTTCTATGGCAGCTAGAAGGAACATACGCAAAGTCACCCAGCGACTCCCAAGCACTTCTAATAAAATACATGGGTTTCTTTCTGGCACTTTCAGGGCTATGTATTGGTGCAAACCCTGCATCAATTTCTCATTTCAGCCTGAAGATATAATCACAAATATGGTTATATTTTCTAATTAATTTTTCAAGATTATGTTGCATTTTTCAAAGGAACAAAAATAATTACTCTAACACAAACCAAGGATATGTTACTCTTAGTGTCTGGCAATACCAAATATGTGTGGGTTTTCTTAGGTAGGTCTGCCCAACCCATTATGCAATATAAGCACACATCCTGAAATTGTGGCTGAAGCACAGTTTTTTTGATAACAGATACCAAACTTAGGACTGTATGGAAAGCATAAAAACTATATAGTTTCTCATTTAGTATAGCCTGAGGAATCAATAGGTTTAATGCAGACCTCCATTGCCATGAGTCACTGGTCAGTGGAAGACGCTGAGCATGACATTTGTATGATTTATAGTTAGTTTTTTTTTTCAAAACATGCAACCTATCTCCAGGTTCCTTTGCCCACAACACATCCGTCCCTGCCAAATGTGTTCCTCTGGGGCTCCTAGCCATGCCTCTAGTATGCATGGAAGGGTTTGCTATGGATTCTGCGATGCCTACAATAAATAGGTCCTAAAACCCCTAAATATAAATTTCCTCAAAACATTCAGATGGTCTTTAGACCTGGCTGATGCTCAGATTAGCATCATGTCAATGACATAAAGGTGAAATTTAATTGCAATAGAGGTAGTTCCCTGTTGTACTGTTAATAAACTTCCAAGCCATTGATCCTAATAGTCTAATTGGTTGGCATTGAATATAGGTAGTCAAGACATTGCACTGGACTGGGTCAAGTCTTTATTACTAGGCCTATCTCTGGCAGTGGTGATGCACAGTCATCACCACAGTATATCTCATATGTGGTGGTGCTAGGCTCAGGGCTGTTGCCCCTCTTCTTTTAGGTATGTATGACCCTAGTTACATTGATCCATTTGGAGTCAATGTCTGCAAGTGTACAAATTGCGCACAGCTTTGTAAATTGTAAATTTAATCTGGATCTCAGATTGTAGTATCTTGTTAGACAGTCTTTAAATCCTGATTTCTGGATGTGTAACAACTAACTGAAGATAAATCCGACAAAAGCAGGGATTATGGTGATGGGTGGATTGCTCCAGACAGTTGTCATCTGCCCCATTCTTATTGCACCACTGAAAAATTGAGGTGTTATAATTCACTTGAAACCAACCTTCTAACAAGTTAATGTCCATAATATATTCTCTTACATCAACTGAAATTTCATGCATTTTCATAGCTTTCCTTTTTAAATCCAAGCAGTCATCCCCCTAGGTTTATTTGAAGTAAACATCAAAAATGTGGTGTCCATTTCTAGCTGTTAAGGAAGGCTGTTGCACATACTAAATGACACATCATATGTTGATTTACGATTATCCAAACAGTCACATTAATATACTAATTTAGAGCAGTTAGCCCTGTCCTGAAATTTCCAAGAAAAATAGTTCCAATTATTTCCAATAGTTCCATTATTTCCAAGAAAATAAAGATAGCTTGGTACAAGCTCTCTCTGCTGCCATCTTCAAAATCAGCTGCATAATTTACACAGCCAACACAACCAGTACCCCCGCCTCTCTAGCTGACAAGTTCAATATCTTCAGTGGCCCTCAGCACACTCTCAGACAGAAAGCTATCAGACTGGAGTTAAAACAATTCAAAATACAAAAACACAAGATAACATGCCTCCTCCATCTATGCACCAAGGATCTGGAAGAATAGCTTAGTCATTCATAGACCGCCCAAGCCCTGCTAAATTTTAAGGAAGACCTAATGATGCACCTCTTTAAACAACACTACGAAGAAAGCAATTACAGTCTAATTTTGCTCACAGAGCCCAGTTACTTCTACATTCACCCACTGTCTTTATCTTAGCCTTTTCCTACCTTTCTGCTCTTGACTGCCTTTTGGCTATGATCACATCACAAAAATGCCATACGCATACATACATGCGTAATTCATACATACATACACACACATATATACATCAATACATGCACACATACATACACAATAATTGGTGGCACTCATGTTGAAAAAAACGAGAAAAATAAACACATTGGCATTTGATTTAGAAGAACAATGACATTGTACCAGTTAGATTAGCTTTATAAAAACTTTCCAGACACTCCAGTGGTGTAAAAGTCATACTTGAAGTCCTCTGCATGTTCTTGGCCGTCAAGTCTCCCAACTAAGACCAGCACTACATTAGCTACAGATCAGACCATGTGTGGATTTTAAACTACGTAACTAGCAGGGAAGATGTCATGATATTTCCCATCTCGTGTTGCGCAGAGATGTTTTAAGGCATGGGCAAAATGGGCTCTGGCCCGCCCCAGCCTTTTAGGGGATCCTGGTACAGCCAGCTCTGTTCAGCAGAGAGTCTTACCACGATGACCTTGAATAATTCGTAAATATATTTATTTAAATATCGTTTTTCTTTAATGTATATAAATGTGGGTGATGTGTGAGGGAGTCTATTACAGACATTTTTGCAGAGAAATGTGTTTGTTTCACGCAACATTCATTTATTTTAGATCACAATTGAGAACTGGAGGGTCTTACAGAGATTATTTGCAGTAACATTAGTGAGCTGCTGTTGTGTTAGAATATTGAAAACACACATCACTAACCCTGAATATTAGATCTGGACACATTTAGAATATGGAGATTGGGCCTGTGCAATGACAGTGACCTGACCAAAGAGGGCATGAAAGAGCTGAAATTGGATCATACATTCACAAATGTCCCGAACAGGGCCCCCCAAAATACGTTTGGCCCAGGACCCCCAAAATCCTTAAAACGTTCCTGTTGTTGCGATAAGTTAGTTGATTTATCCCTGCTAACATTTCACAGAGACAAATGCATATCACGTGGTTTTCGCAGACCTTTTGTGCTGTTTACTCGATTGCGGAAATGGCTCCTTGTTCAAACTTGAGAGAAAATCATTCTCCAGCTGCTTCAGGAAAGAGTTCAAAAGAGACGCCCAGTCTGTTAAGTACTTAGATGCTCATCGGCTTGACCGCGCGAATGATTACTCATAGATTGGGGGTTTGGTCCTCGGTGCTTGCGACATAATTATTATGTAAAAAAATAGTGCATACAAATACAACTATTTAATTAGCTTTTGCGTGCACTGGGTGGAAAATGTGCCCATTTCGACGTTAAAAGATTTATCTTTGTAATATGACGCGACTCGTTTTTTGTCAAGACTGGTATCCGAGCAGCGGCTCTGTCTGCGGTGCTGTGCGCGCCACTGACCCAAAGTCTGACGAAGAATCCGCTTTTTCTGAAAGAAAATTCTGTCCTTTTGATACACTTTGCTGCATCAACACATTACTAAAAGGGAAAGTGAGAGTAATACGGTTCTTTCTATGCTTTTTTTGCACTGAAGAGCAGGAAATGCCTCTTAAATGTGGAAAACATTCTCAGTTCCCAAAACTTCAGGTAAGGGAATGATTCATGCCCATTAGGCCCCTTTGCGGTCGCTGCTGTTGAGAAAATCCATTTTCTGCAGGTGACTCTGAAGACAGCACCTCCATTGATTCGCGGCATTGATGACATCATTCTTAGCAGCCTGCCAGCTGGGGCGCGTCAGAGGAACTGTGGGCGTAGTACTGATCTGTAAAACTGTTCAGGGAAAGCCTGGTAGTAAACAAGGGATGGCACCTGTTTGGTCAGAAATGGAGGGCTGCTGCAATCACATTCTTTGGAATGACACCAAGGGAGTCATTAGAAGTGTTTTTTATAGTGGTCACACACTGGGCCCCAGATAAAACTGTTCCAAGGCTCTCCCCCCTGTAGAGGGCAGGAGATCTGAGCTTGGAAAGATGGAGTACCAGCAGGCGATACCCTGGTTGGTCAAGGCACGACACCATTCCTTGTGGGTTCTCAGCCTCTCTTTCCACACTCCTGGCCACTTCCGTTGCCTACAGTATCCTTGATCACACATCTACAAGAAGCTGCTGCAGGTGGGGGATTTCTTCATTGATCTGCCTGGAGCATTTTCATCCTTCGCAGGAATCAATTTTCATTGAGGCCAACAGATCTTTGGACCCTGCAACAGGGTGTAGTAGAACTATACTATTTTATTTCAGTAAAAAACCAATTAGGTTAAACAGTCTGACCAATTTGGCCATACAAGGTAAACCTCAGTCAGAAATAAAGTTGAGGGATTTATTACAGACTCAAGCTCAAAATCACGTAGACAACTCTCAAGACAAAATTATAAAGATACAGATCACCAAGGGTTGCCCAAGGTGATGAAATAAACTCAGGTGGAATAACATTAATAAAACTAAGCATTCAATAAGAAGAGTACAAAACATTAATACGATTATTTGTGATACAGATATTAAACACTGCTGAGGCTGGACAAGCATCTCTGATTTTCAAATCATCAGAGTTATAATCTTAGCTGAGCAAAGTGAAAACCCTCCCATTGCCAAACTTAGAATCAACATGTGCTGGATGGAAGACATGTGGGCAAAAGACAAAAAGGACAAAAAGGGTAAACAATTTGATAAAAGATAATCTCAGGCCACCAGGTACTAACTAAGGTCTGCAAATGTTAAGTAAAAAGGAAACTTCAGCATGTCAGAAGCTCGATCAAGAGTCTTCTGCAGTGGCTAGGTAGCAAATCTCTAAGTCTCAGGAAGATCTTTCAAAGGGACAAAAGGCAGAGAGGAAGATTTCTTTCCAGGGGACACAGCATGCAGAGTACAGGAACAGAGTCTCAGCTTCTCATCTTCAGGAATGTGGAGGGATATCTGACCCAAGTCCAACTAGTCATCGATATATAAAAGGTCATACAACTTTCTGATTGGCAAACGTTGACAGTCCACATTACCTTGAAAAGGCATCATCCAATAGCAATCGATCACATGATTCTAAGTTAAAACATTGGGATATGTTCCCAAGTCTGTCATGGGAACCTCATCCATCCATGTGACTCCATACAGGATTGAAACAATTGTATATTTTACCAGTCCATGGTTCAGGATGTTCCACATTCAAGGACACTGTTTCACTTCTCTCTATGTCTAAAACAATTGGGGTCTATTACCTAGTCTTTGCATGGGAATGAAGTCTGAATGAAAGCTCATGTTATAAAATCAGCATTTCCTGCACAGTTACAACTACAAGATAGCAGGCCTCACTTAGACTATTGCAAATTAATTAAAGAAATACATTCTAATATATAAGTTTTAATTAACACATTTTATTATGCAAACATATGAATTCAACCTTAATAATGTTTCATTAATATATCACACTCACTCTAAACTAAAAGACTGTTAATAAATTTAAATCAATATAACACAGAACTGCATTTCTCTATTTTTGCACACATTTAAATCATTCATCATTAGCAATTCAATATAGTTCAATACATTCTGTTAGTCTAAAGTCTAAACTACCTCCTAGTATCAGTCTAATCCATCAAACATTTACTTTTACTTCAATACCAATATGCTCTCTAACATTAGTCTAAATGAATGCACAGTTAAAATTACTTTTCAGTGCATCTTAGTATTCTGGTTAACATAATGCATATATTGTCCCACATTACTGACTTCTGTGACATGAGGGACAGCACTAAAGTATAAACTACATCAACTCACCCACCCACCCTGGTGTAGCAGAGTTTCCATGGCATATCTTTGGATCTATTATGTTGGTTGCCATGAATGTCTGTTGCAGGTGATCAATGCTATGTCATATTTTATGCCTTTTGTCATGGTTGGCAGTGACACTTTTGGTCACCTTGGCCTCTCATAGGGAATAAGGCACAGAGCATAACAATTTCACATGGACCTCAAAGGGGCTATTTGCAGCATTGTTTTAAAAATCAACATTATGCAGAGGGTTGGGTCAGTCGACTGGCCTACCTGCTTTTCCACCCAAGTACTTTGCACCTTGCTTTGTGGGTTGGTGGCCCTGAGCAGTAGTGGAGGAAGTTGTCTGTGTTAAGGGATCTAATTAAGGCCTTGTGGCCCAGGATAGCTCTATGGCAGGTGTGGGATGTCCTGTTGGTGGGTTTCTATTGGGTGATGGGCCTCTGGGGAGAAGAGAGGATGGATCCGCTTAGAAGCAGACTCCCTTTTTGCTCTGACGTGGGACCCATTGTGGGCCCAAAGGTCTGGAGTGTCAGGGAGATCATGTGGAAGAGCAAATCATGAGTTCAAACTATGCTTGATTCACAGGGAGGGATTGGATCTGTAGATAACTTGATGTCTAGTTAACTATGTGAATGGAAAAATAATTGTGTGTTATTGTCAACACCAGAGCAGTACGCGCTCTATTGGCGACAAAAATGCAAAAACCCAACACTCTCAAAACAAAGTAATTGATGCATTGTGCTGATATGTTGTGGTTTAACCTTTTGCATTGCAGAGTTCAATCCTGAAAACTTATTTTTAATATGCTTACAAATACTGTTCCTTTGCAATGTATTGCTGCAGGTTTTCAGAGTGTGTTAGGGTGTGGCCCCTTTCCAGGGCCATCCAGAGACTTTCCCTGCAACATGCCTGGGCGTGGTTCTGGGCTGGGCCAAGACAGAGCCAGCCCAACTCCCAGTGCTCACTATTCAGAGGTCCCAGTGCAGAGCAGCAGCTTCTTCCTGAGCTCCTGTCCCGGCGGCCTATTTGGATCTTCCAGTCTTCTGCCCTAATCCTTCATTGGTGATCATTGTTCCAGGCGGTAAGACAGTGGTTGGACTGTCCCGACACCGTTATTTAGAATTTTCATATTCTTGGTTTAAATTCTTAAATGAGTAACAGATTACTTGCGCGCTACCATCTCTTGACATTTATATACGCGCAATTTATTTCATAAAGGTTTGACTTTGTTATTCATTGCGCGCTACCATTTCTTGACATTTCCATGGTGGCTTAAGAATCGGAAAGACGCGCAATTCGTTTTATGGTTTTTAAACATTGTTGTCCATTGCGCGCTACTATTTCTTGACATTTACATGATGTTTTACGAATTGGCAATACGCGCAATTCGTTTCATGAGCATTTAACTTTTTGTTCATTGCGCGCTACCATTTCTTGACATTTACATGGTGGCTTAAGAATCGGCAAAAGAAGCGCGATTCATTTCATTGTACTTTGGTCTTGTTATTTATTGTGAGCTGTTATTCCTTGACATTTAGATCGTGTTTTACGAATCGGCAAGACGGGCGATTCGATTAATGATGATTTGACTTTGATATTCATTGCGTGCTACCATTTCTTGGTATTTTACATGGTAACACTTGAATTGGCAAGACGCACGATTCTCTCCTCGAGTTTAATTCATGTTGTTTATTGTATGCCACTATTCTAAGATATTTATTATGTAATATTCGAGTTGACAGGTTATGTGATTTATTTCCTGAATCCATATTGTGTTATTCATGGTGCACAATCCTTTTATGGTGTTTACTATATATATATATATATATATATATAGATAGATATATATATATATATATATATATATATATATATATATATATATCTCTGCAATATGCGCAATTTGTGTTGAAACATTTTAAGAGTACACAGAAGGCCAGAGTTTCTAGATGCAATATTGTATGGTCCTAGTATACATTCTCAAAACAGGATTTATATGACTGGTTTAAAATCCAGTCAGAATGTTTTTTCTGATTCTCATGTAAAGGAAAGTACTTGAATAATAAAGTTTTCATTTAATTCATCTTGATTCCCCTACAGGTATCCGGCCATCTTGAAACTTAGTCATTTTAAACGTAACTCTTAGATTGTTCATGTTTTCAGAGTGACTAGGCTTAGAATCATAGTCTAGTATTGATTTCAGGAGATATAATTTTCATATTGTGTGTTCTAACCTTTTTCTTACTACAGGTCTCCTTCCCAGCTGTTTCCTTCCTAATCCCCTCTTCCCCTCTTGAACTCTCTCAGTCTCTGTGATTTATCTATCAGAGTCTTGGAGCTGTTCAGTGGTGGACGTGTTGGGAACGTGCACAGACCCCGAGGATCTGGTGACTCTGATAGTTATAAGCTTGGAAATAGGTGTGCTTATAGTGTTATGGATTTGTTGAATTATGATTATGGGAATACGTATGGCCTGAGATGTGATTCTCTAACCATATACTAAAATTAGGCTTCTGGCTGTCCTTGAGGGAGTGGGTTTAAGAAGGAGGAGAAAAAAGGTTTGAGTCAGTAGTAATCAATGTGTCCCCTTAGTATGGTGGGGCCACATGAAAAGGGCACTTGTAAAGAGTGTGTGCACTCTGCTGTGTGTGTATATTACACAGTGGCAACCATCACAGTGTAATTATAGTTAGGTGATAGTTTCAGTTGTAAAGGTATATTTTCTCTCTTTAGTAATTTTGGCTCCTTCAGAGGAAGTTTTGTTCTGATCCATCAAGTGGGGTGGTGGTACAGGAAAAAGGAAATTCTTCAAAGTGCAATTTCTCATGTAAACTCCACACCCTCCATCTCCTGCAAAAGATTTTCAAGTGGATCTCTTCCGAGAAAGACAGTCACCCATGCACTCTTTACTAGCAAACTGGACGATGGCAATGCACTGTACGCTGGCATCACCAAGAAACTACAATCAAGACTACAAAGAATCCAGAATGCAGTAGTCAGAGTCCTATTGGACATCCCCCGACACAGTCACATCCCCTCCCGCCTTAGAGACCTACACTGGTTTCCAGTCAACAAGCGCATCACATACAAACTCCTGATTCACAACTACAAGGCACTGCACAATATAGGACCGGCATACCTCAACCATCTCCTTGCCTTCTATGTACCCAACAGACATCTCCGTTGTCCCCAGCTCACTCTTGCAGCCGTTCCCAAGATCCAGAACAGCACAGCAGGAGGAAAATCCTTCTCCAACCTCACAGCCTGGACATGGAACGCGCTACCTCTCAAACTCAGGCATACCTCATCGCTGAAGCAGTTCAGGAACAACCTCAAGACCTGGCTCTTTGATTGAGCAGCACGCCCACAAACAGTGTCTTGAGACCCTGTGGGTGATTAGACGCGCTTTAAAAATCACTGATCAAATGATTGATTGATGGGAAAGTATAGTCGCCGATACAAGAAAAACAGGTGAATTAAATTACAGCAAAAATAATAATTTTACTCAGTAAGTATGCTTTTCATTTGCTAGTGTAAATTCGTTCAGCTCTTTTCGAGAAATTAGAGTTTGAAAAGGTGCTAGGTTGGGCATGAAGAGGTGAACCCTGATAAAATGTTAGAGATATCTGGACTGTTGGCATCCAGACACACTCTCATTGGCCAATTTAATGAGGACTGAAAGATTCCGATTGGCTGACCACAACACTGTGAATATGTTGTGGCAGCCATTGTATGACTCAGGGACTTGGTCCCAAAGAGACCCTCTCAATTTAAAATTTGAAAAAATAATTTGGGATGTGGCTACTGTGGTCCGAAGGTCTGGCATTTTGGTACCCAGAGTGGCACCAGTGTGGTTCTGCATTACTGTGGTGCACAGTTAAAGGCTACACAAAATGAGGGGAGGAGGCTTAGATGCAGGGTCCAGTTAGAGACCAGGTTTTGTGGCGAACCTCCACTCTATACAGCCAAAGCTATCTGCAGCAGTAGCTAAGTGTCCATGGAGGGATCAAAGCAGGGCTTCCTTGGATGGAGGTTGGTCTTCAGAGGAGGGTTGCAGGCCTGACATACTGTTGTGCAGGACATGGAGGACCAGGCCCTGCAACCAACCCCCGCTACATACAGCCAAAGGGCAAATACAGACAGGGAGTTAGCGTAGGGTTACCTGAAGGGGTTGGACCAATGCTCAACCTTTAGCATGACCAAAAAACACAACAATTCACTGAAAAAAATACAGATTAAAGTGAAAATGTAGTTAAGTGTGGTAATAAGATCTTACCTTAATTAAAAAGTAATCCTGACATTTACTGACAAAAACAAGAGTTAACATGAGGTTAAAGTTAGGTGTTGAAATGAGAAAAGAACTAATGTTTAAACAATGAAAAAAACTACTGAAATTCACCAATTAAAAGTTTGATGAACTAACTATAACTTTTGCCCCATCATGTACTGCTGATGACATTATTATGATATCACTAATGACATCTCAAATTACATAATTGATAAAATCACTGAATACTTCTTAAGTGGCATCATCATTGATACTGTTATTCACATTACTCCATAATGCCTTAGATTATTTTAAGAAAGAAAGTTTTTAGTAAACGGTCTATAGTCATATTCAGCATAGCATTACTGTGTGTACAGGTGTGAGCGCATACAATGGGACTGCCGCAAAGCCTTGGAGGAAAGTGTGGTTGTGTGTGTTGAACATTATGTGGTGCACTAGTTACAAATCATTAATGTCTGGAGTGCAACTAGCATTCACTGTTAACAATGTAAAGGCTGAGTGCATCAAATATGGGTTGTATAAGCATGATTTAAAGTAGGTTGTGGCTTCAAACAAAGCATGTTACAGAAAATCCGTATGAGAAAAAGCCAAATGTTCACACTATTGGCAATGGATTATCCAAGAGTGTATGACTGAGTATGCCCACATATCAGATAGTTGTAATATAGAGCTATACACAATTCTATAGGAGAAAGACGTCCATAAGCTGTAAATATTTATTTCAAGAACTGCACTGAAGGTTTTTAGGTTTTTCAAGGAGTTAAAAAATGTAGATTGTAGGGGTCACTCACTTACAAGTGGCTTAACTTATGTTGGGATTGTAAGCATCACTCTAAGTTTGTATGTCATTGTGCTCATCACAGGGATGTGTGTAGTGTATTTGGAGGATTGCCATCGTGCTTGGCAGAGTGTGTCTTAGTAGTTAAAAATGCATGCCTGTCTGATTCTTGACTTAAACCTGTGGTGCCATGTGAAATCTTTAGTAGGGCGCTCTTGTTATAGTCAATAGAGTAGAAACTGTTTTTTTGGAGGATATGCAAGGCTTAAAAAGGGGGTGACTTAATTAAAGTCTATGAAGGTGTTTTGTTTGTTAGGGGGGTGAATACCACTAAACAGAGGGCGTTCAGCAAATGTGGGTGACTTGTCAAATATTCTTTCCAGCATTTGATCAAAGGTTATGTCCATTATAACTAGATGAGTGATAGAAAATTGGGCACAGGTGTAGCTTGTTGAATTACCCCCTTTCTGGGACTTTTCTTGCTGGATCACCCTGATACCTTAAAATAAGGAATTGAGGTGCAACTCATTTTTTTTGTAAAGTATACATATATACAATTAGGAGCATGTTTCAACAGGAAATTGATTTATTGGTTTGAAAATAACTTTGGCACCATTTGAAAATTTCACAAAAGTTTCCCAAAAAAGTCTAATCCACCTCAGTTGTTTCCTGGAAAGTTGTGGGGTGTTCCATCAAGCAGAGGGCAATAAAAAACGTCTATACCAAATTTGGCTGAAAGCTCAATCTTTACACAGAAATTGTGCAGTTTGTGGTTTGGTGTAAATCCGTTCAGCAGTGCTTGAGAAATTAAGGTTAAAAATGTATAGATATCTGGACAGTTGGATATGCAAGAGTCTAGTGAGAATCGTGCGGACATGAACCTTCAAATATTGAAATGATTCGATTGGCAGCATGGGCCTTTTTCCTCATCATCCATCTCGTTCTTGCAAGATGACGAGAGCGTCCGACAAGCAAACTTTTTGTAGCTGCCATTCTGGGACTCATGGGCTTGTTCCACATATCCTGAAAATAATTAAGCTACAAGGGCGCTGGGTAGGGATAACCTGACCCCCTAGCCTTTGTAGAGGAGGTCCATCAGAGATGCCCCTTAAGGTCAAATTTGAAAAAATGTGTTTTTAGGGCACTGAGATCCAGCTGGAGTCTCTCAAGGGCCATCATGGTCCCCTCTGTTCGCTATAGAGTATCAGAAGTACAAATTGACATGCTGGCTTTGGAGAGACTCTTGTGAAAGTCCCACGAGAACAAGAAAATAATCGAAATAAAAAAGGACCATGCATGGTGGGGCTTTGGCTATCCAGAGGAGGGTTGGATGGAGGCGTGGCCAAAGGCCACACATGGAGGGTGGTGGGCCCCCCACATGAGGTTGGGTGTAGAACCTGGCTGCATGCCAGGGCATATGGCCAAATGCACACCGTGAAAGACCAAAGTCATTATAATGTGTGGGGGACTGGCATAGTTATGTATGTAATAAAATATTATTTCATCTTTAAAAATGCAGAAATTCACTGAAAAACAAAAAGTTAAAGTGATGTTATAGTTAGGTATGGTGATAATATATTATTTTAAACAAAAAAAACTTTAAAATTCACAGAAAACAAAAACAAAGGTTAAGGTGAAGTCTTAGATGAAATATCAGTTAAAATGTAACATTTTAAACTACAAAAACACAGAAATTCACCAGCTATAGTTAACTGAAGAAACTATAGTGAACGCTGTCCCCATGCACTGCTTATGACCTCCTATATTACTTCAATCACGGAATGTTCTATGGCACTGTAAAATCTCTGATGACATCTGAAATGACATAATGCATGGAGAGGGTGTGAGTTATTGTTTCTTCAGTTAAATATATCTGGTGTATTTGAGTGTGTTTTTTAATGTAAAATGTTACATTTTAACTGACATTTTCACCTAATTGTAAGGTGACTTTAACCTTTGGATTTTTCAGTGAATTTCTAATTTTCTTAATGTAAAGTAAGATGTTAACCATATCTAACTATAACATCACTTTAATCTTTGGTTTTACAGTAAATTATATATATGCTGTTTGATTAAAATGCTTAGCTCTGACTTGTATGGATGTGTGTGTGTGTGTATAAGTACAGATGTGTAGTTAGACATATATACAGGCATCCACCGAAAGTCAGATTTAAATATTTTAAGACACTGTTTTGCAATGAATGATAGATAGATAAATAAATTTGCAGCATCTATATTTTGTCTGTGTTGCCTCTTGGCACATTCAGCAGCTATAGTAGTGGTTCACAGGGTTTTGGTGGCCAGGACAAATCGAGCTGGGGCCTGGGCCCCATCTGGTCGCTCATTGTTCTCCCCTAGCGATTAATAAAAGACTGTTCAATAATCTTACAAGAGAAGAACAAGAGGCTATCATGAACCTAAGATCACATAAAAGTTCACCACAAGTGGGGGGCAATCATGATGCAAAACACAGAGGAGTACTGTAATGAATATAAGAGATGAATTAGAGATAGGAACAATCGCAGTAAACATATGTCAGATCCTACACCACAAATGATGAAAACAAGTCAAAGCCTTGTGTTATAGCAGGAAGAATACCTTGGAAATATGAAGACTTTTTTGTGGTAGAAAACCCATGTCTTCCTTATTTCTACACCCTTCCAAAAATCCACAATAGATATTCACCATATGTATAAAGCTTAATTGTACCTTTTCTAGGTTCCCTTCTGGAACCATTATCACAATTTGCATATTACTTCCTATGCCCAAAAGTGCTTGGGAGGTGAATGCCTCTTAAAGCCACTAAGGAAGTGTTAAATCACACCAATGATCTCCCATTTCTCTTACTGACCCAAGCACTCCTCAGCCTGGAAGTGAAAGCATTGTACACCGGCATTCCTCTGAGACAATCTGTAGCTGCTATTGAAAAAAATCTTCAAGCAAAAGAGTAGGCATATAACACCCACTGTACTTTGTTATTGAATGTGATGAACTTGCACTTACCAACACTGTTCTCAAATAATTTACCCACAGATCTGTGGCACATTAATAGGATCCTCCTTGCTACGAGCCTACTGAACCTCCACATGTATGACTTCAAACAAACATACCTTTTTAATGTAATCAATACCTCTACCTACAGAATAACTCAGTGGCAAATGCACTTTCATAATGCACTTATAATCTTTTCCCTCTCCTTTATCAAATCACAAAGGGCTACACCCAGCAGGTCTGGGAGTGTGTTCTTGGACCACCATTTATGTTCATCAAAACGAGCACTACCAAGAAATGTGCTCACAAAATCCACTGTTAGGAACCCCTTGCTCATATGCACTAAAGAAAGATCTTCGATATGAGGAGGATTGAAAATGAGAAGGAACTGTTCTGAAATTTTAGTCCATGACAATCAAGCAGACAAACTAACTACATAGCTTAGAGCCATATTTTAAATTATAACAATAGTGTAATTAGCTGGAAAATGTCCATACAAATGTAACTGAAAACAACAATCACAATCTGATTAAAGAAAATCATAGGCACAAACTGAGGAATCCTCAAATGTGGGAGCAAGATATAGTAGAACCCCCATCATTTCTGTTAAATGACAAGCAGACTGAAAGATGCTTTAGTTCACATCTGGACCACAATAAATCCAGGACTTGCAAAGCGCAACAGATCCCCCATGTGCGTCACAAGGCGCTGAATTGTAGGCACAGGGAGATTCAGTGATTTGCCCAGAACTGCTTGATAATGAGCCAATGCCAAGACTCAAACCTAGTTCCAACATCTCCAAAGACACCAGCTCAGGCCTTTAAACCACTCTGTGACACTCAAAGGACATTTTGGAATTGGCCAAGAGCACTCCACCCTTGGGCCTAGAGAATTACCAAAAACAAACATGTTGTGAATGGTGACGTTGTACACCATCTTTTGTAAAATTCATCCCTCATTATGGAGCTATGACTTCCCACCATTAATGGTATCCTAAAATAATAAAGAATCACAAAACAATCATAATTTTGACATCAGTGGCCTCATGTTGCATACTTTGAGATTCTGCAGAAATGTAAAGGAGATGATGGAGCAAAATCTCATAATAAATCCGAAATCACTTTTTAAGATGCACTAACCTTGCAACCCAGATCTAATGGAAGCAATAAGAGCTTTCACAGTTCTCAAACCCCACAGCTAACCTTTTACTATTATCATTTGTGTTCAAAGCAGCCCCAGGGAAACAGGAGGACAGCAAAGGAGAGAAACTGAGACACTTGATATTGTCATATTGCCTGGTTGCACAGCTGTGCTTAATGTGGTCTGAAGGAGCATAGATCTAAACAATAGAGAACGCTTGTATTATAACTATATTTTTGACTGAAAAAATCACTTAGTTGGTATACGTTGTTTGCTGAAAAGATATCCTTTATGCATATTATGCAATAACAGTCTGTAGTGCATTCAATGTAACAGGTTCATAATTGTATATGCAAAGCATTAAATAAAATTATAAGGCTCACCTTTAACCGTTGTAATCATATATTTGCTGTCCTCAATATCTTCATACAGTACTCATCTAGCTACAATTCTGTGCCTTTATGATTCTATTGGCCTCTCTTATGAAAATAGTGCAGTTACTGTTGAGTTCTTAATCCTAATATATTGTCAATTTTGATAGTAAACAAGTGAAAAACAGAGGCTGTAATCCTAAAGGATCACTTCTTGTGACGAAATGCAACAAATAGAGTTTGCAGTTCTAATATGAAAACAACAAATTGCAAGTTTATATTATTTATAAGTGTGGTGCAGAATACTTTTCTGATTCCAATGATATATTTAGTCAACTTCCCACAATAATAGGTTACAAAGATGAAAACAGTGGTGCTCAATGACACAACTATATATCACAATTGAGTAGCAGTGATGCTATGGAGCACAAGGAACTTATAAAGTAGGAATTTAAGATGGTCACCACCACTTGCAAATATCGCTAGAGTCTTGTGAATCCATGAGCCATGTAGTACTTCTTGCCTTCCATCTGGTATTCAGTGTTGTGCATCCCTTTGAGATGTTAGGGTACTGTCCAGATGGTATCCCAAATTCGGAACACTTCACTTTCTTTTGCTTCTGAAGACATACAAGTTCAAGAGCTTTGGAGTACAGTGTTTTGTAGAATCGGCATGTAGAGGTAAAGGTGTCCCGCACATCACCTCAATGAAAAACTACTGAGTATCATTCTGCACTTTAGAGATGTAGGTGTTATAGGACAAGAAAATGCAACACATCAGAGTATGGTGGATGCCCATTCAAACTAGTATAGTGCACTATAGAACATGCAATATCTTAGCAAGATTTGACATTTTATGGTATGGTGCATGACCTGAGTACGGGAGTCCTATTGTCTACCTCTTTTATTTCGGGTTCAATAGATTAATTGATCATGAGTGTGGACAAGGTGCTGGTAAAGATTTCTACCCTACAACACCCACAACAGTGATTCCTCTGAAAACAATGTATATTCGTTCAAAGTATTTAGTGTAGTGCTACCAGAGAACAATGACTCCTCTGAACATGAACACTACTATATGTTGTTGGTCTTATGGCCACTTTATAGGAGTAAACCAGTCTGTGTTGCTCATGCTAAAATCAAGAGAATATGAGCATTGATGTGCTGTGTTGGTGCAGGAACATTCTTGAACACTTCCTTGGCCACAACCCAAGATAACAAGGTAGTTATATGGCCATGCTTATCAATGTATTGCTTCATAGGTAGTCAGTTACTATAGGCACGAGGGGAACCATGGGGGAAAAAAACCCTGGTTGCCCCACTGAAGTTCCATATGGGGATTCCTCCCAAAGTTACAGTTCTGTGACCTAAGAAGAAAGTAATGGATAGGTGGCAAATATTACTCACAGGGGGAGGGCTAGTGTGCAAAGGGTTACCGCCTGAGCCAGTAGAGAGCCTACGGCTGGCACTGGTGAAGCCATTTCTGTCCTGAAAGTGCTGCCTCCACTATCAAAGAGATGGATAACAGCAGACCTGGACCAGGCAGACTCCTGTGTGGCACAGTGTATGCCATCCTTAATATGTCCATGCTGGAAGCCTTGGAATGTCAAGAATATGTTCACTCTCTGGGTACAGACCCTGGACTGACAGGCCAGCATGAATGTTGCCTCTGAGCCTCAGAGGCTATCTGGAGCTGTAAGTGTAGTGCCCCCATTCTCAGGGCAGCAGAACATCCAAGAGGCTCCAGAAGGTTCCCTAACCAGTGGGATAGGAACAAAAGAGTTTACCCAAGGAAGGATTTGGCGGGTGTTGCCCACGTAGTCCCAGGAAACTTTCAAGGGCTTGTGTATGGATCCAGTTGTGACAATTGAGAAGGTAGGCTTGGAACTGAGACTTGCTGGTTTCCATAGAGCCGAGTGGGTTAAAGGGACCCCGGTGGTGTTCAGGTATGCCCCAGGAACCCCCAGGTGACCCCTTGTCAGTCCACAGGCTGGAAATGAGAGCTACTCAAAACAGTGGATTTGGGCATTTACCTAAGAATGGGTGGCAAGTGCCCTGGTGAAGTAAAGTGGCAACCATGAATGTTCCTTCCTTGTTGGTTGTCCTGTGGTCAGACTTGATCCAGGGGTGGGAACAGAGATCTGACAACTAAGGCATGGTAAGTGACATAACCTGGCAGGCCAGTGGTACTATTTGCAGGCTGTGTGGCATCTATGAGTAAGCTATGATTAGTCCTCTCATAGGTAGGTCTGCAGAAAAACAGAGAACATTCTCTTGGACAAGGTTAGTTGCTAAAGCAGATTTTAACTGACGGGTAATAGTAAGTACAGAGGAGCACAGAAAAGACAAGTACACTGCATATATAGAAAATTATCCTTGTTCGATTGCCTAAGCAGGAAATCCCACTGAGAGATTAATTAGACTCACTGTGTGTAAGACTGTAAGCAGTATATGTATAGAATCTACCTTTCTGCATGGTCACTATGAATTTTCACCCTTTTGTAGAGCCTTTTCTTACTGGTATTAAGTGCATTATGACACTGCAGCTAAGTGCTGTGGTGTATATTCTCTGTAACTAAATGTAAATTGTAAAATTGGGTTTGCCAAGTTTAGTTAACTCTCCCATAATCCCATTGTATGTTGGTGCAGCAGTTGTACCAGTAAGAGAACATAAATGTGCTATGCGGACTTGGGTTATTAATTGATGGGGCTGTGAACCCTTCTCAAGAAACAGCCACAAAGCCTGTCAGGGCAAACCACAAAAGTCACTAAATTAAGATGTGCTTAATCCTCTCGTGGCTTGGCACATAAGCAGTCAGACTTAACTTAGAGGCAATGTGTTAAGTATTTAGGCAGCATCTAACCAATATTGAAGTGAAAAACGCAACATAAGGAAAATTCCACCCCAATTTAGAAAAATAAAATAAAATGTAATAAAATATTTAACACCAAAACAACAAAAATCCAACTAGTAGAACTGGACATATGCAATTTCACATATTTCAGGTGAGTATGGTGCCTAAAAGCACCAAAGATCCATTTGCGGTTATCCGTTCATGCTAGGCCTGGTAAAAGTTCAGGCTGACTGCAATGGAGTGTGGACTGGATACAAGGACCAGGTTAGTCCTGCTGAAAATGTAACTTTCTAAAGTCCAGCATGGAGTGTTCTATTTGCAGCGGAGGAGGCCACCAGGAGCAGGTAAAGCATTGCAAATGATCATCGCTGTAGTACGAAGATTCTGTTGGATATCGCAGATGGTCGTTGCATGTGATTCGGGTTGCCATTGCTGTAGCATGAAATGCAGACCTTACTTTGCTGGTAGTATTTGGTGGTCGCTGTAGCATGAATATTCATGTTCACTAGAGCATCGATCTGGCAGGTGGTGCATGCCGCAATATCTCAGCATGTATGGGCCTGTTTGCACTCACAAAGAGATGAAAACTGCAGAATTTCTACTTTTTGAGTCAGAGAAGTGCACTCTGATGCCAGCTAAGGGTCCAGGACCTGGGGAGGCAACTCTTGGGGATCAGTGACTCACTCTTGCAGAAGCCAGCAGGGCTCAGGCAGGTCCTGTTGCATGTCCAGTTGCAAGTCCAGGCAGCCGGCCAACTGATCAGATTCAGGGAGGCCCCTGGAGCTTATTTCCCTGTAGCTCAGAACAAGAGGTCAGTCAGCTGACCTTTGGAGTTACGCAGCCTGGAATGAAGGGAGCAAATCCACTCTTCTTTCTAAGCAGGGCAGGCCTCAAGCAGCCGTGGGGCAGGATGCCATTCTTCTGTTGTATCCACAGGTCCAGGAGTGTACTGAAGAGTGGGTCTGAGAATCTTATTTTCATATCTGATGCCCCCTTAGAAGTGGGATAAGCTTGTGGAGCTCCCCTTAAAGAGGGGTGTGTAACTTTCTGCCTCCCTGCACCGGTCCCAGTCTGTCTGAGGGCACAATAGGTTAGTGAGAATTCCTTTGTGTGTGAGCTGGGCCAGTGCCAGTGACAGCTGTTCCCCTCCACTCTGCCAGAGATGGCCCATCCTGACAACACCCAGACCCCTTTTTGTGATGCTGTTTTGTGATGCTGATACAAAAGGCCAACTACCATCTACACATTGCCATGTGACTGAGGATACATGCTGCAGGCACCAAATAGTTAGGACAAGAAAATGCCAAATTTCTAAATTTGTTTTTTTCAGAATTGTGACTCAAAATCTGACTTTTCCATAAAAGAGGTGTTAGACTTGACAACCTTAGGGTGGTCTTCCCCCCAACATTCTGCCCACATATCCCATTTTTAAGACATCATTTTTACTGGCTTTAGAACTCTGTGCATTTGACAACTACTAACCAGTGCTAAAGTGCTTGTGCTCTCTCCCCTGAATCATGGTAACATCCCCTTAAACCCAATTGGTGTTTTTAATTTACTTATAAGTCCCTAATAAAATGCACTACATGTCTCAAGGGCATGTGAATAAAATAGTACTTGTGAACCTGCAGCACTGATGGTGCCATGCACTTAAGTAGCCCTCTAACCATGTTGCAGGCCTGCCATTGCAGAGTCTGTGTGTGTAGTTTTGCACTGCCATATCGATCTGACATAATAACCCTTTTGCCAGGCCCAAACGTTCCCATTTTATACACATGTCACCCCTAATGTAGGCTCTTGACAACCCAGGGGGCAAGGTGCAATGCATTTAAAAGGCAGGACTTATACTTTTTCACTACAGTAAGGCAGATTGGGGTTACCCTACTACATTTTATAATTGTATTTCACAATCTGGAAGAGATACATTTGTCAAGTTTGTTGTCTCTGGAGTCTTAATTTCAAATCACAACTTATGGTGAAGTTGGATTTTAAATTGCTGTTCTGAAAATGCGACTTTTGCAATTTCTTACTTTAGCCATTTGGGGCTAGATGTACGAAATGTTGGGTTTGTGACTCACAAATTGCGAGTCTGAGTGACTCACAATTTGCGAGTCGCAAACCCGGATGCAGGATGGTGTCGCTGACACCATCTGCGAATCGCAAGCGGGTCGCAAAGACCCACCTCATTAATATTAATGAGGTGGGTCGCAGTTTGCGACCCCCTTCCGATTCGCAGCACTCACAGGGATGGTGGCCTGCTGGAGACAGCAGACCACCATTTCTGTGACTGCTTTTTAAATAAAGCAGTTTTTTTTGTTGTATTGCAGCCCGTTTTCCTTAAAGGAAAGCGAGTTGCAATACAAATGAAAAAATGAAATGTTTTTGTTTAATTTTTTCAGAGCAGGCAGTGGTCCACAGGACCACTGCCTGCTCTGAAAAAATGTTTTCAGGGCCATTCACAAAGGGGAAGGGGTCCCATGGGGACCCCTTCCCTTTTGCAAATGGGTTATCAGTGTGACACTGTGGTAACTGCGAATTGCTTTGCGACCGCGTTCTCAGTCACAAAGCAATTCTACATTGAGATGTGAATAGCAAATAGGAAGGGGAATGAGCATTGCGATGTGCTTTTTGCATGGCGCAAACAGCAAAATTTGCTGTTTGCACCATGCAAAAAGCTTGCTACATCTGGCCCCCAGTGCCTACTGCCTATCTCCAATACGTATCTGGGGTGGGATGACAGCTGGACTTTGTGCTAGACAGCCACACACATCCTGATGGGCCATCCATGACAAGATAGGGGGGGAGGAGCTGAAACACCTGAATAGGTAGTGTATCACCCCACACAAACAGCTGCATACCCTTTTAGTGGGTTTGGAGCCAGGGCAGGATGGGAGGACCTCTGTGCACTACAAAGACCTTTATTTGAAGTTTCCCTCACTTCAAAGGTACAACTGGATATAAGTACTGGACCGCTGAAATCACCAACTCAGTACACTTCTGGACCCGTGGATGCTCTGCAAGGAAGAAGGACTCCTGTGCTGCTATAAGAACATCCACTCTGCTGAGCTGCTAATCTGCTGGACTACTGCTTTGCTGTGTTGACCTGCTGCCTGCTACCCTCTTGCCTTTGAGTGAGAAGGACTGGACCTACATTCCAGAACTCAAAATTACTCCAGGGGTCAGCTGACTGGTCTCCTGTTCTCTGAAGTGTGAGGGACAAAAAATACTTCAATTCACCCTGCTACAGCACCTGGACTTTGCTTGCTGAAGGTCTTGCCCATCAAAGTGGTGCCAACACAGTCCTGGGCCCTTGGAAGTGGGTATAAAGTGCTGCTTCTACCAGAACCCATGCACCCTCATCGGAATTAGCACATCTTCACCTTTACGTAAGTCAGAACCACTGCATCCTTCTTATTGTGTGGAGTAGACCCGGCGCATCGCCTTCTGAACCACCGCATCACCTTCAGAATCGACACATCGCCTGCTGTGGCAGCAACAGCCTCACATCGCATTTGGCACCTGTGCGTCACACTCAAAACAGATGCTTCGCTAAAGTTGAGTGAAGAAAATCAATGCATTTTGCCCACTGTATGGCTCAATATCAAAGCATCACTTCAGCTACACTTTGCATCTTCGTTGATGCCAACGCACAGTGCTTTTGTCCAGCGGGCCCAAGTGGGTCCCTGTATCCGGCCCGCCCTCCATCGCAGTTGACCTGATCCTTTGCCTTTGCCCTGGGCCAATGCATCCAGATATCGCATTTAAGTGCTTATTGCTTCTAAGTGCTATTTTGCAATTATTCTTTAAAAATTAATCTCTTGACTTCTACTTATTGGATTGTTATCATTCATTTTGGTCTTGTTTCATTTATTAAACTGAGCTCTATTTTTCTAACCTAGTGTGGATTATTTTTCTGTGGTGTTTTCACTGCTTTACTGTTTGAAGTGTTGCACAATTACTTAACACATTTCCTCTTAAGTTAAGCCTGATTGCTTTGTGCCAAGCTGCGACAGAGCGATCACAGGCTAACCTAAGCTGTGTTTGTGACTTAACCTGACTAGGATTGTGGTTCCTGCTTGGTCAGGGTGCATACCTTTGCCACCTAGAAACCCAATTTCTAACAAAAGGGCCTTAAATTATAATTCCTGAAACACCAAACATTAATTTCATACCTGATCACAATCAATGGTTATCACGTAATAAATGTAATAAGGTAACCCAAATGTATCCTTTGGGAGAGGTAGGAATTGCAAACGTTAAAACAATTTTGAATGCTTTTCACTACCAAGGCATGTAAAACTTAAAAGTACATATCCAACTTTTTAAATAGAATGCACTTTGCACTATGGGCTGTTTAGGTCCTACCTTAGGAGTGACATATATTAGAAAGAGGCTAGGCAATGTGTTCTCCCTTGTGGGGATTGCATTGTCCCCAAATGCCAGGACTGAGAGTGACAAACCTCTGTGGCTGTGAAAGCTAAACTGCAAGCAGGTGACTCTAAACCAATGCTGCAGACCAGGGAAGGTATCTTGAAATATCATATAGAGCGCGACTGTTTGTCAAACCAAGAATTAATCTTCCTGCACCTGGCTCAAAGTTGCACTTGCGCTTTATTCTGTGATAAGGAACCAAGATTCTGATGTAGCAACCTTTTTTGCATTTGCAATACCTGTGTGTGATTCAGCAATTTACAGGCTTTGTGGCAGCAAAAAAGTGTGTGGCAATGAGAGTTCGACTTGTAAAGTGCCCTATTCTGAGTCATTAAGGCGAGCAGGCATGGAAGGGATGTGTCCCTCATCACTATTAGTTTCAATTAGAGGTATCAATTTATTGTAAATGCATTTGGCTTCCCAAATCTATAACAGGTAACTGGCATCCAAGATGTGACGGTGTTACAAATTTGCCCTATGGAAAGTATCCAGCTCGACTTGTCAGAGCGGACAGGGGAACACAGCATGTTTCCTCCAAAGAAGCAGCCTCTTTACCGTTAAGCAACTGGGTCTGCTTTAAAAAAAAAATCATTGGCAATCAGTGCCTCTTCCTCATACATATTAATGAGTCAGGAGGCTTTCTGGCCCCTGTAAATTACATTTTGTGAAATACATAGTTGTATCACAAAATGAAGATGAGATTACAAACCAGCTGTGCAAAAACAGCTGTTTTTTGATGCCACCTTTGTGCATCAGGCCCTAAGCATGTGTAGTAATCCAAAAAAGCAAATTGTGGAACTTAATCATAATGCCAACTGCAGGAATGATTTCTTCTCCCAGCCCATCTCATGAACCATTTTCCATTATTAAGGATGATTAAGACATGTCCATAGTAGCTCGTAGTTTGACTGAGAAGACATTGGTAGTCATTACGAGTTTGGCGGTGGCAGTCCCACAGTCAACAGGCTGGTGGTGGGACCACCATATTATGACTTTGGTGGAGCCACCACAGTCGGACCACTGACACCGCCAAGAAGCCGCAAGTAGTGGTTTCACATCCTCCAGAGCAGCGCTGCTTGCAGTGCTGCCCTGGGGATTAGGAGTCCCTATCCGCCAGCCTGAAAACCTGGTGGAATGGGGCATTCAGGTGGCCCCTGGGGGCCCCTGCACTGCCTATGCACTTGGTATGGGCCTTGCAGGGGCCTCCATGCAAAGCCCCATTGCACATTCCACTGCCCGAATTATGGGCAGTGGAATGCACGACAGATGCTGCTGCAACCGCTGCACCGCTGCATTAGCTCCAGCTCCATTAGGAGCTGGCGTCAATGTTAAGGTCCTGTTCACCGTAGGGCTGGCGGGCGGGCGGAAACACTGTTTCTGCCTGCCGGCCCTGTGGTAAAGTCCTAATAGGGCCGGTGGGGTTCAGACCGGACAGGAGGTCTGAGGGCGGGAAGAGATTGGCGGGCAGCCTCCGCCGCCCGCCAGACTCTTAATGAAGGCCATTGTGTTCACAGCAGCCAGCTAGGAAGATGGACAGAAAGACACTATGATAAAAAGATAAGAAAAAAGAGGTTGCTGGCTGCCCTGGGAGTTGTTGGTCAAAGGCATAGGGCAAATTTATTTTGGTTGCTTTAGATTCTTCCTGTGGTGGTGTGATCAGTCACTTGTGGGATTGGAAGGACGATAGTTTTGAGGTACTGTTGGTGTAGAATTAATTACAAGGTGGGTGCAGTGTGTTTTGATGTGGGCAGTTTGGACCTATAGAGCTAAAATGTTTTGCAGTTGCAGAGCATATGATTCACAAAATCTGCAAAACACAAAGGGATACATTTCCTAACATTTGCCCAGATGCTTGTGTGGCGCACTGCTATTTTGCATGGAGCTCATGCACCTTTAGAATTAATGAATGGGTTACAACAACAATTAGTTTTCTTATTATTAATCATACCTGCCAAAGCAGGTGCTTACCACTTGCAAAGTAGAAGGTGTCCATGACAGAGAGCTACAACTTTGTGAATGCCAGCTCTTGGCATCAGGGGGAAAAAGGCAGCCTGAGAACAACTGGAGGCTGCCTCTCATGTTTCCGCGTGGCCTCCATCCCTGCATTCCCATGCCCATGCATGTGGTAGGAATTGTCAAATGGAATCCTGCCTTGTGCAAATCTAAACAAATACAAATTTTGTGCTGCAACAGATTGTGCCAAACGGAGGTCGGTACTCAAAAAGCAAACAGGGTAGAGAGAGTGGGTTCCCTGTCCGACAATACTCAGCTGATGTGTCCCTTGGTCTTAGTCAGTGGTCAAGGGCTTTTATCAACATCTACGTTTTGAATCTTTTTCTGAAAAGCAGGTGGATTGCATTGGCTCTCCCGGGCTTGTGGCTTTTCAGGACATTCTGTAAGAATGCTCTTATAGGTTTCTTGTCACGTATTGGTTAATAGAGTGATTCAGAGTTGAATGAGCAGTTTCTGATTTGTTTTTTTTAATGCAATTTTCAGTAGTGCGAACCCGAGCCCAAGTAATTGGATCGCTTTACATGAGCACAAGTTACAGTATGCAAGGTCACACTCCTTTTTAATTTTTTTTAGGCATGGGGGCAAGGGCCATATTTATGGAAAGGTGGCGCAGTGCGCAGCAAGTCACCTTGCTGCGATGCAATGTGTCACTAGGAAAGGTCAGGAATGTGCCATATGTAAGGCATATGTAAGGCATATGGGGCATTCCTGTCCTTTCCCCATGCACTGGCGCACAATGGGCTGCCTAGCTCCAATGCAGGCACCAATGCGCCATGGTGCAAGCGTGCCTGGGTTGCATGCACGATTGTTTTTGTGCAGGAAGGAAGTCCTTCCTGCACAAAAACAATACTTAGAGGCATATTCCTCTATCTATCATACAAAGAGGAAGTAACCAGGAGAAATATATATATGTCTCCTTTTTATGCATCTCCTGGGGAGACATCTTTTTGGTGCATTTCCAGCTTTACCAGGGTTGGTAAATCTGGGAATGCGTTGAAAACCATAGGAGTTGTGTGGAAACACCCATGGAACTCCACCTTTGTGCAGAGTAATGCAGCGCACCGATTTGCACTGCATTACATTACTCCAGATTTTTTAAGCAATTCAAATCCACGCAAAGTGGCTTTGCATGACTTTAAAAATCTGTCTCGGATGTTTGCGTCACATATGTACCACTATGCATGGTGCAAGCATGACACAAAGCTCTCATTAATATGCCCCTAAGTGATTTTGCCATGATCACAGGATGAGTTGACCCCAAGATTCGAACCTGGATCCTCAGTTCCATAATCAGCAGCTTTGCTTTTAATGCTACATCCTCTCCCACATCTAGGGCCTCATTTACGTTGTTTTGGTGCAGGAGAGCGACGCTAGCCTTCTTGCTGCACTGGCCTGCATCAAAACAAAAGGGCAGGAATGCGCTGGATCTACCTAGATACGGTGCATTCCTGCCCTTTTCCCCTGTACTAACACACAAATTGCTGTAATGGGCCAACACAAGCACCCTTGTGCCATGGTGCAAGGGTTCCTGCATTGCGGGGATGATTGTTTTTGTGCAGAAAGAGACACCTTCCTGCACAAAAACAATTATGAGAGCTGTTTTCCTCTTTCTATGTATGCTGCAAAATGCAGCACACATAGAAATGCGAAAAACAGGGAGAAATAAAAATATTTCTCCCTGTTCCACCACTCTTATGCCACCCCTAGTGTGGTGTAGGGTTCTGGTGCATTCCCAGGTTCACAAAACCTTGTAAAATCTAGGAATGCATCAAAATCCATGGGGGTTGCATGGGAACACCCACTGCAACACCCATGGAATGCCTCTTTGATGTAAAGTAAGGCAATGCAGCAACTCAAACTTATTCCATATCTACAAGGCCATGAAAAGCAAAGTAAAGTGGCTTTGTGTGGACCTGTAGTTTTGGGCCTGAAGCCTGTGCCACCGGTGCGGCACAAACAATGACGCACCGGTGGCACAAGCTGCTTGTAAATAAGTTCCCTAGTTCTTCCTAGATGCTATCTGTGATGTAATGCCAGCTTATGCTGGTACCCCTGGTGGTTAATCAAAGAGGCTTTGTGCACGATGCAGAATATTTTTAATATAAAAACCATGTTTGCTTTCACTTTTCTGTTTTCATGGGTTGTTTGAGGGTACTTGTGTGAATGTCATTGATCTGTGGGAGTGCATTATTTAACAATGTCTTTATTTCGACTAGCGAAGATGGGTCAGATTCGAAGATTTCGACCAGGGATTACTACTCTCCATCAGGCTCCAACTCTCACAGAGGAAAGAGGAAAATAATATGTCATTTACAGCTGACCATGAAAGTATTAACTTTTTTTTTATTATTCTGGCTGCTATAGTCTGGTGGATTTATAGCACTGTAAATAACGGTAGTTTCTCTCTCCTGTATGAGTGGCAGCCATTTTATTGACGAGGCTTAGATGTAAGGAAAATTTGGTAGTGCCAGGTTAAGGCTATGTGACCTTCAGGTTTCATAATGATTTCAGAAGAAAACCCCATAAATTAATAAATAATTTCACCAGTATTTGCTTCTTTTACTCTCCCCCTTAGAAAGAATAACTGTAGCATATGCCGCTATCAGATGTCAAGTGTCAAAGGGGGTGCCTTTCATCACACTGACAAACATCCATTGTTTGAAAGGACTCTGACATAGATTACTTACTGTACAATAGGATGAAGGACTGAAATGAATTAAACATACTTTGCAATCAAACGCTCCATTCTTCGGTGAATGAGTGGGTCGTCTGTAAACAGGGGGGAAGAATCTCTATGTGGCATGTAATATATCACATGATAATAACATCACACCCACTACATCGGACTTCCAGTACATTGTAAGGTAAATAATTACTATTCTTAATCCCAGTTCTACTTACCGCTCAAGGTATGTATGGGGGGAGTTAAGACTAGTAAATGTGTGACTACTTTACAGAGGAGTGGTATGTATATGTACTATATATGATATTATCGTAGGGCAATATTAACAAACTCAATATTGTGTTATGTAGCCGTATCCCTTGAAAATTCTTCTCAGCTGAAGTCAAGGGCACAGCAATGCTTCACTGCCGACCTCTCCGAGGACACAATCCAACATTGTGCCTATACGTCTGGCTCGCAGATTGTAGCAGGCCCGAGGAGTGATCAAAGGACACGAGAAGAGCCGGGGAGCGGTCTTTTAAATGTGGGCATCGCCTGGCTGTCCTCCCAGGGCACTTAAAGTCAACACGCAGGAATGCACTGTAGTACACTCGGCAGCCCGAGATCGCCCCAGCCGTGGTCACACTGCGCTAACATCTGCCTGGCGGAGTGCTGACAGGTGTTTCAGGCTACTCTTATAAGCCAGATGTGCAGGACATCACCCAAAGGCTCCTGCAGAGAGAGAGGGGAAAGAAATAAATATACGGAGGAAGATGGAGAGAGAGGCAGAAGCACAGACACGCCTGGAGAGCTTGGAGTTATGGTTTTGTTTGTTGAACTTTCATTAGACAGGTGCTCTGTATAAATACAGGAATGTTTCTCTCTGAAAACAAAGTTCTAGTCTATTTCTTTCTTACTCATACCACTTTCACGAAGCTTAGCCGTTCTTCATACCATTTAACGTTTTCTCCATGACCACGGAGCACTTTCATTGAGGTTTTACTTTCCGGTGTGGCTTGGTTCGACAGACGATCCTGGGAAGACAATGAGACATTGTTCAGATATTATTATTGCAATTATCGTGATTAATATTGTTGTTGGTGATGTTCTTTTTCTTCATTTTCTTGTTTTTCTTCTTAACTTCTTCGTATTATTATTATTATTATTAGAAATTGGGATAGTGGTTGGAGGTGGGGAGTTAAACCCTATTCAAGTAGCAACAACAACTTCGGCTCCACCCCTTCTGCCTGGGACGACTCCTGGTGGCCTGCCACACTGGAACTACACCGACACCCACCAACCATGCACGCAACCTGGGGTTCATACTGGACTCATCACTATCAATGACCCAGCAAGTCAACGCCGTCTCTTCCTCCTGCTTCATCTCCCAAGTCATACTTCAGAAGATCTACAAATGGATCCCCACTGGAACCAGAAGGACGGTCACCCAAGCTCTCGTAAGCAGCAGACTGTACTACAGCAACGCCATCTACGCAGGAACCACGGCCAAGCTCCAGAACGCCTCCGCATGCCTCATCCTGGACATCCCCCACCACAGCCACATCACAGCCTACCTGAGAGACCTGCTCTCCAAAACTTTGAGGAACAAAAACAAAGTCCAACCTGAAAGAGAAAAACAGAGTAACAAAAACACACCACCATCAGTCTCTCGGCCTCGAGAAGGCAGGCCGCAGGATTGCCGTGGGCAGGTGCAGCTGGGAGCACCCGGATCCTTCTTCACGAGTTCATGATTTAACCAGTCACAGCCGGGCACGAACACAGTGTGGAAGAAATCTGGACTCTGACAGTCAGATGGTTGGACAAATGTCCACTGATGCACCGTGCTTCAGTCCTGTGGGCACTCGTGGCGAGGCTGGTGGTGTTTACAGTTCAGTTTGTTCAAATAGGGCGTATCATTCGAATTGGGTGCATCACCCAAATTGGGTGCATCACGAGCGTTGGTGGAGTCCACTGTGAATCTGCTTGCCAAGACATCCTGGCTTCACGAAGGCCAATCCCTTGAAGACGGATGACATCTTGGATGTTGTGAGGTCCTCCTCTGAAGCCTTTGTATGTTCTGACCCTCTGATGGCAGAGCTGCTTCCAGGCCACCTCTCGGTTTTGGATTCTTCACTATGGAACTTCCTCGAGGCCTTTTCGATGGGTTTGCCACGGGATTGGCATTGACTGTGCTGGGCTGCGTGTGGGCCATCTGCCGGCCGCTGCAGGCTCTCCGACAGGAGCCATGGTCAAATCATTTGTGCAACCACAAGGGTGGATGTTCCGTGGTCAGGGCGCTTGCCGACATGGATCAGGTGCATGCGGGCTCTCAGACGGACTCAGGGTAATTGTCTATCACGTTGCCAGGAGGGTGTCTAGTTGGTGTCATGTTAATTCACTGAAGACAGTCTTGGTGTGCTGTGACCTGTTGGGAGTCTCCATTGCACAGCCCTGTTTGTCTCTTTGTCTTCATCGGTGGGGCAATGTCCAGTCCTCTCTCAAGCTTGAGAGGCCCCTTGTCTGGGTTGTCACGGGACTGCTTGTGGTCTGTGTTGGGGCTGCTTGTGTGCCACATAGGGCAGCTGCAAGACCTCCTAGGAGCCACTGCCTAGTCGCTCGTGCAATTGCAGGGGTAGATGGGTCTAGGTCACGACTTGCTCTTGTCACCGAGAGCAGGATACAGTCAGGGCGAGCAGTTGGTCATTGGTTAACTGGTTCTTCAGAGCATTACAGCAGAGGTGTAGGACTCCAGTCTGGTTGTTTAACTGCTCCTTTGATGGATACCGTGATGCACATGGCAATGATGGTGCTTGCCATTCGGAGACCTGGACGACAAGTGATGTTGCTGGAGTGAGGGTGATTGGAGGGACTTCGCCATAGCTAGTGCAGTCTTTCTTTTCCTCATGTGCAGATGGTGGCAGCGATGCCATCTGCTTTAAGCAGCCGGTGACAGGTGGCTTGGACGGTCACACTGTGAAGCGTGGGGCAAGTACGCGGTTCGCGCATGGCGTCTTACGTTTGGTACTCCCGCTGAGCTGTCTCCAGTGACGTCCCGCACCCCTGTGGCAGTCTTGTCTGTGGGTGCACTCTTTCTTTGTTGCATGAGTCCTCCAACTCTCCACCCTGTTGATCTTCCGTTCTTGTTCTTCTGTGGTCGTCAGGTGTTGCAGTGTGACAGGTGATGTCACACAATCTTCTTTCTTCCTTCTTCATAGCGTGGTGCTGCGCCACGCTTTCTTCTCCTTTGTTGTGTGGACCTTTAGAAGGTCCTGTCCTGTCCAAGGACTAGGCGTTTCTCAGTGTTGCTGGGTGGCATCGTGCCACTTGGGGTGTGCGACTCTCCTCTTGCCTGTTGCGAGTCACTGCCGACTCCGTCTTGAGGCAGTGTGGGGGAGGACACTCCTTGTGCGACTCTCCTCTTGCCTGTTGCGAGTCACTGCCGACTCCGTCTTGAGGCAGTGTGGGGGAGGACACTCCTTGCTGAGTCTCTGGCCTGTTGCAGGGCAGTGACATAGGGTCACTTTCTTTTCCGCTTCCTCTTCACTTGAGGGCACAGTGCTTGCGCCTCAAGGCAGTGCTTTCTTGGCACAGGGTTTTGCTTGAACCTGGGTGTGCTTTGCAGGGTTGGTCGCTTCTGATGACCTCCTGTGTGATGGGCCAACGGTGGGCATCTTGTGTTGCTGAAAGGCCGGCTTGCACGGCCTTTTGTCCCGTGCGTTACGTCACGCTCTCGGGTGCTCTCTGCGCATGTGACAATCTCTTTTTTCTGGGCGTCCTTTGGTATTGCCTGGCATGTTCCTTTCTTGTCCTACGGTGATGTCTATCACTGCTGGGGCACGTGGCGTTCTTTCGGCGGACGGCCGCCAGGGGCTGCGCAGGCCATGCGCGCTCTCCTCGTGCCTCATGTGGCACTTGCGTTCATTTTTCACCGTTGCAGCTTGGCTGGGACAGCTGCAGTCCTCTCTGTCCCTGTGCAGCATTGTTCGTGTCGTTGTCATCTTCTGCGCCATTTCCGTCTTCTGCGCCATTTTCCTCCGCAGGCGCGCTGTTAGTCTTGTGCATTCACTCTCTTGGGTGCTGCTGTAGACTTTCTTTTAACAAAGCTGTTTTTTTCCACTTTAAAATAGAAAAGGGTGCAGTACCGACTTTTGCCACTGGATGCCACTAGTGCACTCCTTTTCCAACTTGAACGACAGTCTTTCCTCCTACGGGCTTCGTTTGTTTTGAAGCAGATGCCGAAACCATGCTGGAAGCCATGCTGCTGAGGAGTTCTTCAGGTTGGTGGGGGCTTTTGCTGGTGTCTGGAGCGGCAGGTAAGTGACGTTTTTCCTCTTGCACTTTTCTGTCTTTTTTTTTTTTTTTTTTTTTTTTAAATGTCAATTCCATTGCTCAGCCTCGTTTGAAAAGGCCGGTAGCAGGCAGACAGCATGAGGTTCTGTGAGGGGGGTGGGGGCTCCGGGCACTTAGATTTTTTTTCCAGGTGCGTGTCAGCACCTCTCCACTTACTTCCACGCGTTCCTTGGCCTTTTGCTGTCAGTTTGGTGCGTGTCTGCACCCCTCGCACTTCACTCCACCTCTGGGGCTGGGACAGCCATTCCGGACCCTGCAAGCTGGTCTGCGGCATTTCTGATTTCGGGGGGTGTCCCCGAGCACTAATCTGGACTCTATTTTGGTGCGAGGCAGCACCTTTGCACCTCACACGTCGGCCGCAGCATGCCTTCCCTTGCGCTGCGGGCTGTGTGCGGCCTTCCAAGGCCATTCCTGGAACATTGCTTGTGGGGCAGGGGGCATATTTACACCACCGCCGTTTCTCTCCTTCGCGGCCGCAGCAGGTGCGTGTCTGCACCATAGGCTCCGGAGGCCCTGGACAGTTTTCTTTGTTCTGGTGCAGGTCAGCACCGCACCACCAGGCAGTTTGGTGCGCGGCCGCAGCAGCATTTCTCACGCTGCGGGCCGCGTTCCCTTTTGAGGATGGAGGTGGGGGCGGCCGGCCTGGCCATTGTTGGATGTTCCGGTTGCTTCTGGGTGCAAAACAGCACCATTCTTTACGATGGCACCATTTTCCATTCATGTGCGCGGCCCCAGCAGACTTCTCACACGCTGGGGGCGCGCTTCAGCTGACACCTGGGGGGTCAGCTCCGGGCACTTTCCTTTTCTTGTGGCCGCGGCAGTCTTGCTTCCCTGTGGCCCGTGTCACAGCTTTCTTGGGCCTTTGTCACATTACTGTTGGGAGGCGGGGGCGGCCCTTGGCATTCCTTCCCTTAGCTTTGGTGCAGACGAGCACCTCTCCGCACGGCAGCATTTTCTTTTTTTCCTTCTTGTTTTTTTTTTTTTTTTTTTTTGCGTGCTGCTCGGAGCACAATCAAGGCTGGTGGGGTCAGCATACTGCATACTCCCTCTCCGCCAAGTGGATTCTAGCCCTCCGTCACTCGGGCTACTTTATTCAGGGGCACTGCTCCTACCTTTTACCGCCGGGCTCGATGGCAGCATGCAGGGCGGTAGGCGCGCTTCTTCGCATCTGGGGCGGGCGGCACCAAAACAATTTGTGTGGCACCAGGCATATTCTTCCTCCCACGAGGAACAGCAAAGCGCAAGGCGGCGCACACGTGGGGTCCGACCCCCTCGTCGCCAATGTAGTGTTGGGGCCCTAGGCCCCCATGCTACTAGAAAGAAGTGATGTGGACACGGTTGCTTGGTATCTGGAACTGGCCCTGGGCACGTGCGCCCGGCCCTTTTTATTGCCAGGGTCACCTGACCGGTGAAGCCTGTGTTGGGTGGGTGTGGGGTGTAGGTGGGAGGCCAGCCCTCAGCAGAGAGGCTGGCCAAACACTAGAACGTGTCCAGCAGGACACTACACTCATCACTATCAATGACCCAGCAAGTCAACGCCGTCTCTTCCTCCTGCTTCATCTCCCAAGTCATGCTTCAGAAGATCTACAAATGGATCCCCACTGGAACCAGAAGGACGGTCACCCAAGCTCTCGTAAGCAGCAGACTGTACTACAGCAACGCCATCTACGCAGGAACCACGGCCAACCTCCAGAACGCCTCCGCATGCCTAATCCTGGACATCCCCCACCACAGCCACATCACAGCCTACCTGAGAGACCTGCTCTGGCTTCCCGTCAACAAGAGAATCTCATTCAAACTCGTCACAGATGCTCAGAAAGCACTGCACAATACTGGATCAGAATACCTCAACAGACGGCTCTCCATCTACACCCGACCCGACAGCTTCGCTCCGCTGACCTTGCCCTCGCCACCATCCCACTCATCCACAGAATGACCGCCAGTGGCAGATCGTTCTGCCACCTCATCGCCAAGACTTAGAACACTCTTCCTATCCACCTGAGACAGACACAGGACCTACTAACCTTCAGGAGACACCTCAAGACATGGCTGTTCGAGCAGTAGCATCACCTAATTCCTGCCCCCTCCCAGAGCCTCGAGACCCTCACAGGTGAGTAATGCGCTTTACAAATGCTTTCATTGATTGATTGATTGAACAACCCTTTTCAGGCTGAGGCACATGGAAAGAGATATGCAATTTTAAAGGTCTAATCAAAAATAGAACCTAAAAGAACAAAGCACCAACTGTGGACAAAGCACAAGTTCAAGCTGATCGCAATGGAGTGTGGGTGAGCCAGCTACAGACAACCATAGCGTGACCTGTCAGAACACCTTCAGGCCCACTGCCAAAGTTCCAGGATTGGGGTGACAACACCTGGGAGGGAAGGACTCACCGATGGCAGAGTCCAGGTGCTGGGTTCAAGGTTGTTGGAAGCCTGTTATGTTCTTGAGACTTCTGATCAGGAGGCCAGCCAACTAGCCCCTTGAGTCACCCTGGGTTTCTGGGTTCAGAGTTGCAGTTCCATGCCCTCTCAACCAGAGAAGAGGGCGACAGGTCAGCACTGCAGGGCAGCAGTCCTTGAGAGCAGCAGTCCAGCAGAGTGGCAATCCTTTAAGCAGTCCAGCAGCCCTTCTTCCTGCAGAGTAGCCACAGGCCCAGAGGTGTACTGAAGAATTGGTGTCTGAGGTTGGATATTTGTACCTGGGCCTTCCTTTGAAGTGGGAGAAGATTCTAGAGGTTTCGCTTTGAAGTCACAAGGCATCTTGCCTTCTTTCTCCCAGCTCCAGCCTAAGTAAAGAGGGTATGCAGAACTTTGTATAGAGGCAGGAAACAGCCTATTCAAGTGTAAGTAGGGCTGGACCCAGCTCTGCCCTCCCATTCTCGCACACCTAACTTCTATTGTGTGTGGCAGTCTACAGCCACAAAATGCATAGGGCAGAAAAATGGCAACTTTGTAAAAGTGGCATTTTTAAAATTGTAACTTAGAATGCAACTTCAACATGAGAGAGGATGTTTCATTAAAATTCCAAAGACAGCAAAAATGAACAGGTTACCTACCTGTTTCCATTTTGTAAATTACCACTTATTGTATGTAACTAGTGAACTCCAATGTTATGGAAGAGGTAGGTCTTGTAGTAGTGAAAAACGCATGTAATAGTTTTTCCTTACCAGGACATATAAAACTTGTAAGTACATGTCCCACTTTTTGAAAACACCACAGCCTGCCCTCTGTGCTGTTCAGGGCCTACCCTAGGGGCGACATCTGTATAAAAAAGGAAGGTTTAAGCCTGGCAAAAGCTGTATTCTAACAGGTGGACATGGTGGTTTAGAAACTGCACACACAGGCTGCAAGGGCAGGCCTGAGACATGTTTAAAGCTCTATGTAAACAGGTGGCACAGTCAGTGCTGCAGGTCTACTAGCAGCATCTAATTTATAGGCCCTGACACATGTAATACCACTTTACTAGGGACTTACAAGTAAACTAAATAGGGTATAAGCCAGTTCGACAATGTCTGAAGGAAAGAGCACATGCACTTTAGCAGTGGTTAGCAGTGGTAAAGCACAGAGTCCTAAAAACAAAAGCAAGTTCAGAAAACAGGAGGGCAACATCAAAAAAAGTCTTGGGATGACCCTGCAGAGAGTGCCAAGTTCAATTATTATTATTATTATTATTATTATTACCATCATTATTATCATCTTATAGACAGATGAACTCATGCATCTTCAAGGACTACTTCAGAGCACATGAAAATGAAGAATGCATTCGAATTGTCGCTCAGTACATAAGGGAGCTGACAGCCTGCTTGCACTTTCTTAGACTTGGGCTGTGCAAATAGTGACAACATATCTCAAGCCCTGACTACCTGCTGTCCAGGTAACATCTGCCTGACGTATATAGGGTCAATATCCATGAGAGATCTGTGAGTCTTTGCAAGAATCTTATTTTTAAACCTCTGGTGCAAATGGGAATCCTGTGATAGCAGGTGATTTTCTTAGTGACATGCTTCTGGGAACCAAGTTTACTGATCAAAAGCTCTCGTTTCAGTACAGGTGCTCAATACCTAAAGCAGAGCAGTAAGCCTATTGAGCATTTTAATAGATTATCCTTGATAAATCTACTGCCCCATTTAGAGGTGCACAGTTTCCCAAAAAAGAAAAAGAACAATGTTATTGATCAATAAGCAATCTACACACTTTGACCACCATCAAATGCAATTTTTATAAAGGAGGTTGTAGCTTACCCTAAAGTCTAGAATTGGCCCACTCAAAGAAAGGTTGTACTGGATTAGATAACTTCCGGCAATGGAGGTTGCAGGAAAGTTAAAACTACCTAACCCGTTCCCACTGAACATAATCCTTATAGCAATGTATGTGTTGATATCTGTAGAGAGCGAACCTAGCTCAGGAGCACCAAGGCAATTAAGAGGGCACAGTCTATGGGATAATACAGTTATTAGGGGAATGTCTAGGGCAGACTGTCGGGGTTGGGGTAGAGCTCCTTGAAGAGATATGTCTTAAGTTTTTTTCTGAATTGTCGGAGAGTTGATGCAGATCTGGATTCCATATGGATTCTGTTCCAGATTCTAGAAGTATGAAGAGAGAAGGCTTGTCTACGACCCATTCAAGGCCAACACAGTGTGCTGTATTCTGTATTGAGAACTGTACCTTAACAAAGAAATCATATATTGAACATGAGGATTCTCTTTCAATCATTATCAAGCCATCAACTCAGAATAAAGATGCTACAGAATATTTTGGAAAGGGTTGAGCCCTAGGAAATTTCACTCTTCAGAGTCTTAAGAGACACAGAATGTTTGTTCAAGTTGACCAGCTCCTTTGTACCACTCAGAAAGACTTCAAACTAGTCAGTAGATTTACTGGCTTTAATGCCATATCGCCAGTATTTCAGTCATCAGCCAGTCGTGTAACATCAGTCTCCTGCA
The DNA here is from genome assembly GCF_031143425.1 of Pleurodeles waltl. Lineage (NCBI taxonomy): Eukaryota > Metazoa > Chordata > Amphibia > Caudata > Salamandridae > Pleurodeles > Pleurodeles waltl. The sequence goes on along the minus strand of NC_090444.1, from coordinate 1,672,301,771 downwards.
GCCCTCACAGTGTGGGAGGGCCTCTAAGCTCCAGGGGGTCCCACAGTATTCATACACCAGGCACTGGCTGCCACTGTGCATGGGAGTACTTTGCAGGAGGGCCCCAGGTTTTGCCACTGTCAACAACGAGTGGTCCACCTTATTGAAGGCAGCCAAAAGGTCCAGTAAAAAGAATACTGCACCTGTATTCCATCCTAAGATCCCTGGAGCTGTACAGTTATGTTCACCAAAGGGACACAGTACCAGACGATGACTGAAAGATGTGCTGGCTTGTATTTGGTTTCACAATGACCCTGAAGTTGCTCATATGCTCCTGCTTCGTTAATTTATCCTAAATGTGCGGGTTTAAGTTAGGCCAGTAAATATAGGGCTTGGGAAGGCAAAAGATCAGCCCTTTGCAATCAATGAGCCACTTCAACCAATTTAAGAATAGCCAGGATTTCTCATGACTCAAAGAAGTAAGTGACCAAAATAGCTATTAGGGAGACAACCACATCTATCAATAAATGTATAATGAAAGCTGTTCAAGGGTCCAATGGGACATGAAGCATTAAAACTTCTTAAGTAGACATGCCACCATTGTGTTGGTCATTGCCCATCCAGCCATTAGTCTTTTGAGAAGATGGCCTGGATGAAGTTTCCGCTCAAGGATCACTCTTCTTGGCCACAATAGACTCTTTGATGCTGGTGATATTGTCCTCAAAACACTATTAGATTGTCTGATATCTAAGGCGACACTGGCACAAGTGTCTTTATGAATCTCAGGGGTGTCAGCTCTTTGAATTGAAGAGCTTATTATGGATAGGGGGAAGGTTATCTGCTACAGTGATGACCTTACCATAAATATTTGTCTTGATCCAAAAAAACATTTTACCTAAGCTTTTGTATATGCATGTTTTTTCTGACAAATGCACAGACATACCAGCTTGCTCTCTAACAATCTCTGAACCTCTTTTAGTTTTTCCATGAAACAGCGTTCCCTCCTGTGGCTCTGATTAATCTTGGGCTGTACTCTGGAGTCTAAATACTACAAGTAGCAAATAATGATCTATCAAATCTGGAGACCAAATCAGGAGTGGGGCAACCCAGGTCTACACCCACTACAACTTGATGCCTGCCTTGATTGAATTGAATATGGGAGACACTCTGACACCTGAGGAAGACACATTTTTTCCAATTAACCCTTCAAGAATTTGGAGGGACAGTTGGTGCCACGCACTTGATGAAAAGATGTCATAGTCTGACACTACTCAACTTAAATGTAATGGGTGTGGTTATGCAACGAAGACAGGTGTGCCAGTTTGCACCAGGTTTGATAGGCAAATTAGGGGCATATTTACTTGAAAATTCCATACTGTCATACCAAGGCACACCACAAATGTCCATTTCTTCTTGTTGCATCAGTAAAAGTTCTGATTAAATATGAGTATATGGTAGCATTTTTATTCATCCAAATAATCCATACAGCAACATCCATTATGAATCCAGAGGTACAACAGGCAACACCTGTTTCGTCAACAAGACTTCCTCAAGGCTGTGAAGTATACATACAAGAAAAAATATATATGTCTACAGTCAGATTCTACAATAGATGAACAGGAAGTTCACTTTACATAGATCACCCAAAAGAGAGACCCGTGATTGGAATATTGTATAAAGCATGATCCATGTATATCCAGAAATGACCATACAGTGAGTGCATGCAGTCACATGTGAAATAGGTTGAGAAATAAGATACTAAGAACAATAGAATCCAATATTGGTTCTAGTGTCAGAAATCCATTGTGAATAGTGAATGGTGATTAAATCAACCGGTAAAGCATGAGACACCTGAAGAGTAAAACCTCTTCCCTAGATACCCCATGTGTGTAATGAAAGGTAAGTAGATGAAACACAACATACCCCAAGGCTAGGTACCATTCCATGTCACCAAACATTTATAATGTATTTCTGAGCGAAGAAAAATCCTGACGATGTGGTAGTCAAATCCATGTACGTTGATCCTGTATTTTAAGCAACAGACATGACCATGATAAGCCTGAAAAAAATGAGAAAGAGAGAACCACAGAGGATGGTAAAAAACAATAATAACCGATGTAAAGAAACCTCTCTGGGTATTGCGAAATAGCAGAACCAGAGAAAATAGTTCTCCTGCTGCGCAGACAAACGAAAAATAAAAAACAGAGCCAGATATCCAAAAAATTATATCATCAAAAATGGGCAAAATCGTGTAGAGTATAATGTCTACCTTGAAGAATTAAATAAAATATTGATACTAAAAGTATAGTGCAAATATACAGCCGTCACATGTCAACAAGTTTGTAATTTGATGAAAATGTGACAAACATCTGAGATGTATAGCCATACGTATGTGTTAATATGTTTTGTATCACAATTAAGAACTAAATACAGTAAATGTAACAATAATCTAGCACGGATTTATTCCGAAAATAATCTGCTCGCCGATGCGATAAAAAAAATAACACTCATGAAGTGGTCCCCTGGATATGCACACACAGTTAAACGACGTGCCACTTCAAATAAGATCCTACTGCAAGGTGGTGGTAGTAGTTGGTCGAAAGATATAGAACATCACGTGTAACCAAGAGTAACTATATAACAAACCGCAATACCACACACGCCCGACACGTAACATCAGGCCGAAAGTCTGTATGCGGCCAATATGCAATGATATCACCTTTTATCATGTGTGCGCCTAGTCGAACGTTACTGAGAAGTAAAACACAGTCATGGTAACCAGTACAGCCCAAAGCGCCACATTACCTGTCGGACATCATAAAAGTATTCATACAGCGAGTATCGACTATGCGGGTGCCGCCATTTTGCCCTCTTTTAAACATCAGACCAATAATCATAGAAAAAGGACTAACATCAGTCGAGGGGAACAAATATCTAGGTAGCGAGTATCAGCTGCACGGGTGCTGCCATTATGACATGTTTTAGACCTCAGAGCAAAAATCATAGAAAGAGGACTTCCAATAATCAAAAGGGGCAAGTATGTGTAAGCCCAAAGCAAAGTTTCACTGGAGTTAAGGTAAGTACAGAAGAGATCGGTAGGTGGCAAATTGATAGTAGATCACATGCAATAAGGGGAAAACAGAAAACATGCAAGAAATGCCACCACGAAACAAGGTGGATAGATATATGCATACAAACGCTAATCCATTGTGTTGAGAATACAATCACAGAATATGGATTAAAACAAAGAAAGAGATACTGCACTTAGAAGAACATCATGTCATGTAGCTTAGGTTAAAAATAGAGATCATGCAGTGGAAAATGTTAACCTAGCAGGTTAAGCATACTTAGGAGCAAGTTTCTCGACCAGTCGTTGGAATCTAACAATAAATCTGGCGTAAACGTATTAAATGTACAGTTATATGTAATATACAAGCATTACAAAAAGACATGAAGGTCCTTTTCCATGTTCAACCCTTCCTCTAGTGCTCTCAATTTTAAAATCCATGTACTTTCCATACGTCTCAACATCGAAGTCTTACTGCCACCTCGTGTGCATATGCCACATGTGTCAAAATCATGAACGGAAATTCCCAAAATGTCTCTTTGTCCATGTATCGAGTTATAATGTGTTGCAAAGGGATAATCTGTATTGTTGTGCCTAATGGCCCTAATGTGTTCCTGGATTCTCTCCTTAAAGGACCTGATTGTACTACCCACATAAATGAGTTTACAAATGCATACTATACAATATACAACATATCTAGTGTTACAATTCATAAATTTAGAAATCCAATAGGATATTCCAGTATTGTTTTTGAAAGTCAATATTTTATCTTGCACATAACCACAGATACTACAGTGTCCACACTTATGAAAGCCACATTGTGGCTTAGATAACCATGTTTTATTGATCGCAGAGGGCAAAAAGCTATGGCACAATCACTCACATAGTGTTCTCCCCATGCTGTGTATAATTTTAGGTCTGTCTGTAATTCATTTTTTCAAGGTATTGTCAGCTAGTAAAAAGGACCAATTACTTTGGAAGATTTTATAGATTTGAGAGCTTTGATTGATGTATGGGATGATGGGAGACAAATTTTTATGTTGTGTGGATTTACCTTTGGTGTAGGTTGTTAGGAAAGCTTGTCTATTAGTCTTTAAAATTCTCCTATTTGTGTCTTTCAGAAGGGTTTCTGCATACCCACGTGTCAGTAAACGATGTTCCAATCCTTCACATTCATTTATGAATATGTCATCTTGACTACAGTTGCGTCTAATTCTCCTGGCTTCCCCATATGGGATAGCCTTGATATGTGATTTCGGATGCGAACTCGTAGCATGTAAAATAGAGTTGCACTTTGTTGGTTTCCTAAATAATCTGGAACATATTTTATCATGCTCAATGTAGAGAGTAACATCTAAGAAATCAACCTTGCTATCACTGTGCAGACTCGTAAATTTGATATTGAAGGCATTAGTGTTAAGATGTTGAACAAATAGACCCAAGCAATTAACATCCCCAGACCAAAACAGTAATACGTCATCTATATATCTGCCCCAGTATAAACTAAGTTGAATTAATTCTGCGGGACAGTTCTGCCATAAATGCTGTTTTTCAAAGGACCCCATGTATAGATTTGCAAAGGAGGGAGAGAATTTGGCACCCATAGCTACTCCTAGTATTTGACGGTACCAAGATCCATTATGTATGAAAACATTGTTGTCAAGAACTGTCTGTACAAGATCCACCATCATATTAGAATGTTGTAACAAGGTAGCATCTCGTTTGTCAAGAAAGTATTGTATGACGCTCATGCCCTTTGCTCTAGGGATACTGGTATACAATGAGGCAACATCCATGGTAACCATAAGATGACTCTTGGTCCATTCAAAATCACTTATTTTTCATAGTAAATCTTTTGTGTCCCAGATCTAAGATGGTAAATTACACAAAACGTCTGTAAAAATATATCAATATATTCCAATAGTCTCTCCGTAGGGGATCCTAGCCCTGAGATGATAGACCTACCCAGTGGAAAAGTATCAGTTTTGTGTACTTTAGAGAGTATATAAATACAAGGACATTTAGGAGTAGGATTGTACAAGTAACGATACTCAACGTCTGTAAGGAGACAACTATCCCTCCAGTGACATAGTTTGTCATGTATTATCCTATAGACTTCTTTTAACAGATTATGAGAGAGTTTACAGTATGCTGAAGTGTCGGACAGTTGTCTATCAATCTCCTGAATATAGTCTCTTTTGTTCATCAAAACTATATTACCCCCCTTGTCTGCCTCCTTGATGACTATGGCCCTCATTACAACCCTGGCGGTCGGTGTAGAAGTGGCGGTAATACTGCAAACAGGCCGGCGAAAAAAAAAATGAAATTACAAGCATGGAGGTTACCGCCATGCCAAACTGCCACTTCTACACTCCCACCGCCAGGGTGTTAACGACTGCTGGGTTGGAGACTTCGATCTCCAGCCCGGCGGCCGTCACTAGACCGCTGGCGGTATCATGACCCCACATACCGCCATGGATTTCGTGGGGTTCTGTACCGCCACGAAATCCATGGCGGTAGGCACTATCAGTGCCAGGGAATTCATTCCCTGGCACTGATAGGGGTCTCCCCCACCCCCCCAAGAGTCCTCCCCCCAAACCCACAACCCCCTACAACCCCCAAAGGTGGCAGGACCCCCCTCCCCACCCCCTCAAAACATTGACACACACACCCCCACCCCCCTACACGCACGCTCACACAACTACTACACATACATGCAAACACGCACACATACACGCACACATGCACACAGACTTATACGCACACATTTCCCGTACACACAACACACTCTCCGCATTCATACACACACTCACACACCCCCTCTACACACTCACACGCACACCCCCATGCACACACACAACACACCCCCACCTCCTCCCCTAACGTATGATCACCTTACCTTGTCCGGTGATCCTCCGGGAGGTAACGGGATCCATGGGGGCTGCTCCGCCGCTAGCTCCCCGTCACCAGAACACCGCCACACCAAATCCTGAGTTGTGATTCGGTGTTCTGATGCCGTGGCGGTGGAGCAGCCTCCACTTCACCACCAACCGTCAGTATGGCTGCTGGCAGCTCTCCGTTCGAAAAAGGGCAGAGGGCTGCCAGCAGTCATAATACGCTGGGTGGAAAACCGCCTGCACTGGCGGGCTTCAGCCCGGCGGTACCTTGGCAGTCTTTGAAAAAGACCGCCCAGGTCCAAATTAGGGCCTATGTCTTGTGTCTCAGAAAGTGAACGTATGGCTTTATATTCGTGTTCGGTTTCGGTAATGTTATGTGTAATGTTTTTGCGTTTGGAAACATACAGATCTTCCAATTTGAAAAATTCCAAGGTAACACGTTTGTAGAAGATATCAATCAAATTATCAGATGGCAAAGATGGAATACATTTTGAAGTAGGTTTAAGACCACTATAAACACTGAGATTGGGGTCAACATTCAAATCAGATAGAATCTCTGATAGGGAAGGAGTAGAGGAAAAATCGGAAGCCGTAGAGTTTTTTTCATGAAAGAATTTAAACAATTTACATTTACAAATGAATTTGTATAAATCAATGTGTAATTCTGAGAAATCAAGTAGAGAAGTCGGAACAAAACCAAGTCCTTTGCTCAAAATGTTTATTTGATATTCATCAAGTGTCATGTGTGAAACATTCATATTGGAAATCTCAGATCGAGGTGGAACTGAACATAGTGAGCTGGGGCTCAGAGTACTTGGTTGCGAGACGCTGCCCTTGTAGTTACACCCTCCTCGTCTTTCTCTATTGTTTTTGTTTTTCCTCTTCCCTCTTCTGATTCTCTTATATGTACCTGTTGATCTGGGTGGGACGGTTTTTGACCCTTGGGACATCTCTCCAGTTCCACTAAAAAAGGTGATTTATTCGTGACAACATTAGATAGTTGCCTGTTGGAGCTATTTAAATCATCACTTGTTCTGCTTGAGATACTAGAAAGTTCACTATCACGGGTAGAAGCAATGGATGCCAACTCATCATGTGGTATCTGGTTGGTATCCGCCTGTTTATCAATCTTGATATTATCATATTTACGTATATATGTAAAAACGTTGCCACTTCTATAGTTGTTGGCGTCTTTTCTTAGTTTTCGTAGTTTCCTTTCCTTGATATATTGTTGGTGTTTCTGAAGAACATCCCTGAGTATCATATAGTTCTTCTCTATTACCTCAGTCAGATTAGTTTCCTGGATTGCTTTTTCCAACATGTAGATGTCCTTTAACAATTTGTTCCTTTTAATAATGGCATCCCTGACAAGGATATCCATCATTCCGTAGGAAGATCTAATAAGTAGTTGTTCCCACTCTTTAAGGAGTTCTGGGCTCAGGTCCTCAAAGGAAGGGAAAAGGATCACCCAAAGTCCTCTTGTTATCTGTTTAATTTCTATGTATTTCTGTAGAATAGTATAGTCCCACCACCTAGATAACTCCTGCTTCTTTAGGCGTTCTAATCTCACAAACTTCATTTTTAATCCCTCTTTGTGAGGAATGTTAGTATTTGTCATAGCTGTCTCCTGCGGGGTAGTCTTAAAGAGTTCTTGTAGTAAAGTGTCCCTGTTCTCATCAAGTGTATCCATTCCTATTATTATAGAGTACAACTTATTACAATGTTAATTAATTCAAATACGAGGAGTGCCAAACCACACAGTATATATGAATACAAAAAGACAGTGACTGTGCCTAAGGTTCGCAGCTCGTATACATAAGTATATTGCAATCTAGCAAACAGTATATATTTGTAAAGAGTACCATACAGGGTGCCAAACTGCGTACGTAGGAGTTGATGGTGATGTCTTGTGATCAGATAATATTGGTGAGCAGTGTCATGAATATGTTGAAAAGGGTGAGGCTGATGGACGATCCCTGTGGCACTCTGCATACCAATTTCTTGATCTCTGATGTGAAGGGTGGTAGCCTGACCCTTTGGGTTCTTCCTGTGAGGAAGGAACGGAACCATTTGAAAGCGGATCCTTATTTGACAATCTTGTGGTGTCTTCTGATGAGGATGTTATGGGATACAGTGTTGAAGGCCACAAAGAGGTTGAGCAGGATGAGGCCTGCTGTTTCTTCTCGGTCCAGGTGATGCAAATGTCATTGGAGGTCGCAAAAGAATGCTGTTTTAGTGCTGTGGTTCTTTCCAAATCCTGATTAAGTGTTGTCCAGGAGATGATGAAATTCGAGGTGGGTTGTGAGTTGTTTGTTGATAGCCTTCCCAATCAAATTGGCTGAGTAGGTAAGCAGGGAGATGGGTAGGAAGTTGCTCAGTTGATTTGAGTCGGCTCTAGGCTTCTTGAGGAGAGCGTTAATTTCTGCAAGTTTCCATTTATCTGGGAAAGTGGTGGGTGTGATTGAGGTGTTTATGATATGGGGCAGGATGGTGGTAATTAGTGATGCTTCCAGATTGTAGATACAATGGGGCATGGGTCCATTGCGGCCCCAGAGTGAATGGTCCACAGATTGCCCCTGTGTCATTTCTGGTGAGATTTGTCCATTCTGTCTGGAGGCCATCTTGGTTGGTGGGTGGTAAGTTAGCAACAAGCTCTCTGGGATTGGGTTGCTGAGATGTTTGAGATTTTGCTGTGGGAAGAAGTTGGGTAGGTGTAGAGATGGTTTGATAATCTATGTAATGTAGTAGGTAATACTAGAACTTTAGGAGGAGATGGTATTCTAGAATGGAACTGGGGAGCTGGTGAGAGAGAGAGGAAGGTGAGAAGAAGGTGGGAGCTGTGCCAGTGATACTGTATATTGCTGTGCTGGAGATGCTGTACATTAGATGTGAAATAAAAGAAAGGTGGAACTAAACTTCGTTGGAAGACTCATCTTTACATTGGCGACGAGAGTCATGCCGTGCAGGAGACGGATTGTAATTGAATAGAGCATCTCCACTCCTGGAAACAAATTCAAAGAAATAACCTATAAATTCAAAGAAAAATACAAAACAAGAAGGAAGAAGAAGGAAACTACAAATGGAAATTCCAAACATCGATTTTTCTTTGAACTGGTGAGCAAAAAAATCATTATTATTTGAAACCTGACGGTTTATTCTTGAACCTTGTGGAGAAACTGAATCAGATTACTAAAGGCGAAGCTAAGCGGCTCCATAAAGGTAATTGATAATACTTTTAAACAATCTACGCCCGCGCGCCTGTAAAGGACTGTGTATATATATATATATTTTTTTTTTTAAAAGAAAAATCTTAACCCGATGTAAGTGCGTGCTGCTACCTGCGCTTTTCTACCAGCGTGTACACACAGCGGTCAGTGTAGTGCTCGCGGCAGTGCTCGCGGTCGGCATTTTCAAAAACAAACATACCGCGAGCACTGCGCGTGCTGCAGTCAGCGTTTTCCTAGCACCGCGCGCACACAGCTTGTGAAGGAAAGCTGTGTAGTGCTCGCGGTCGGCATTTCGGAGCATAATACCGCGAGCAGAATTTGGTCTACCCTTCTCAGGATTAATGCGGCTTCCTTGTGCGAGTGACAATAATTTGCACAAATAAAATACGGATGATTAAACAAATAAAAGAAAAGAACTCACATGTGCACCACCTCCATCGGGAAAATCGAAATCGAAAAGGGACTTAATAGAAGAAATTGAAGAAAGACTTTACATAGGTTCTATACTGCTCTAAGGAGAGACTTAAAAAAAAAAAAAAAATGAAGGACATTTAGAAGATAAAGGGAGGAAAAAAATATGTATATAAAAAAGTGTAGAGATTGAAATTATTAATATAATTGATTAATATTTACAACAATAGTATTGAATATCGATCTAAAGAAATTATGGGTGATCAAAGTATGTCTTCACCATCACCCTTTCTGCCAACCCCTGGAGAATTATCCATTCCATGGAAACAGTGGAAAAAGATGTTTTCTACCTACTTGCTAGCAATTGGGGGTGATCGTTACAGTCCAATCAGAAGGCAAGCAATTCTTCGTCATCATTTAGGCATAGAGGGAAGAAGGATCTATGAGGACCTACCTGAGGTTTCCTTAGGTATGGGTGATGGTCAGCCTTCCAATCTATTCGAAATGTCCTTACAAATGCTAGATTTGCAGTTTACACCTAAAACTAACTTGGTTTTAGAACGTTATAAATTATTTTCAAGGATGCAGAATGCTGAGGAAGATATATCATCGTATGTAGCAACCTTACGTGGACTCGCATTGTCTTGCCGCTTCGAACAGTTATCTGATTCTCTAATAAGAGACCAGATCGTAAGGTGTGCCTACAACAAAAAGATAAGGGAGAAATTACTAATGAAAGATTCTAATTTGGATGAGGCTATACAAATCGCTAAAGCTATGGAGCACACGGCTGTATGGCTACTGGAAATGGATGGTTCAAATAAAGATGGAAAGCAGAATATTGTTAATGAAATAAGAGATAAGAGCAAACTCCCAGTTGAGGAAGTGAAAAAAAAATAGATAAGGAATTGGGAGGACCTGAATCGAGGAAGATTTGACTCAAGAGAAGTAAAATGCTATAGGTGTGGAGCGCCTGGGCACATTGCATCAAGCAAAATGTGTGCTGCAAAAACCGCTATATGTCGCAATTGTGGAAGAAGAGGGCATTTTGCCAAAGTCTGTAAATTCAAAAACAACGAAGGTGGCGGACGTGCAATTCAAGAAATACAGGACGTATGTGGAAATTTGGAAGAATTAATAATAACTGTGGAAGGAGACTTCATTGATCCAGTTTCTATGGTTATAACTGCAAGTGCAAAGGATTTGATGCACAATGTTGATCTGGAAAGTACAAGTTTTTTAGAGAAACCTCATGCTCAAGTGTTATTGAATGACAAGCCAGTCAAAATGTTGGTAGATTCTGGGAGTCTGTTTACCCTCATTGCGAGAAAAACTTATGAGGAATTGTGGAATAATGTGAGAGAGGAGAAATTGTTGGAACCCGATATAAAAGCTGTGGGGTATGCAGGGAAAAGAATAGTGATGATAGGCATGATTTGGATGACAATTGTTTTCAAAGGAAGAGCAGTTAAAGGAAGAATATATATAACGGACTTTGGTACCAATCTATTGGGCTGGCGTCACCAGAAAGATTTGGGAATAGTCCTGAATCCCAATGCCAAGGAGCCTGTAATGTTAATGGAAAAAGGAAAAGCTTGTGAAGTTAATGAAAACTCTCGTTATCCTTTGATTCAAAAGCATCCACAAGTTTTTTCTCCAAGATTAGGCGTCTTGAAAGGATTTTTTCATAAAATTGTATTAAAGAGAGGCGCAAAACCGGTTGTTCATAAAGTACGTGGCATACCTAACTTGATGAAAGACCCTTTAAAAAGTGAATTGGATAGATTGTTGCAAGATGGCATCATTGAACCTATTGAGTCTTCAGAATGGCTTGCTCCAATTGTGGTAGCACCCAAGGAAGGGGGGAGGATTCGTCTATGCATTGACCTTAGAGATTTGAACAAAAATATTTGGGTGGATAGACAACCGTTGCCAAATATTTCCCAGATGTTGTCTGTAAAAGGTAAAGGGTGCATTTTTTGTGTTTTGGATATGTCTTCAGCATATCATCAGATTAATTTACATGAAGACTCTAGGCACTTGACATCCTTTGTGACGCCTCTGGGGGCATTTCGTTATAAGAGGATGCCTTTCGGATTAGCCTCTGCCTCAGCTATTTTCCAAAGACTGATGGAGGAGATTTTTGGGGATTTGGAAAAAGTGTTACGCTTTCAGGATGACATTTTGATTGTGGGTAATGATGAAAGAGAGCATAACCACTTATTTGAGGAAGTGATGTCCAGGCTGGAGAAGAGAGGCTTAACCATTAACGAGGAGAAGTGCCAAATTGGAAAATCTGAAGTAACTTATCTGGGACACTCTATTAGTGGAAATGGTATTAGACCTAAGAAAAGTATAGTGGCTGCAATTGAGAAAGCACCAGAGCCAACTAACAAGGATGAGTTGAGATCTTTTTTGGGTCTTGCAGAGTACTGTGCCAAATTCATAAGGAATTTCACAGAGATAGTAGAACCTTAAAGGAGATTGATGAAGAAAGGAGTAACATATGAGTGGTATGAGGACTGCAGATGTGCGTTTCAGAATGTGAAGAAATATATTTTGAGTGCTCCTACTTTAGGCGTCTTTGATGTAACAGCAAAGACGTATGTGACTTCGGATGCGAGCAATGTAGGAGTGGGAGCGGTCTTAACGCAGGTAAAGGATGGTGATGAGTACGTTGTAGGTTTCGCTTCTAGACGATTGCAGGGTGCAGAATTATCGTATTCTGTAATTGAGAGAGAGGCCTTGGCTTGTTGCTGGGGAATCAATCATTTCAAGTTTTACTTGTGGGGAGTGCCTCTTAAATTGAGGAAGGACCATAAGCCCTTGACTTATATTTTTAAAGGGGGGCGCGGTTTAGAAGGGAATGTAACACCGCAAATTTCAAGATGGTTATTATCTGTAATGGAATATAATTTTGAAGTGGAGTTTGTAAAAGGTAAAAGGAATGTGGTGGCGGATTGTTTATCTAGAATGCCTGTGGATGTGGATGAAATTGTTAGTGAGGTAGTTGAGAATTTTGTGGGAACCATCTTGGGTGAACTGGCCTTGGGCGAGAGTGAATGGGCCAATGCTAAAGCAAATGATTTGGTTATGAATAAAGTGGAAAGCAAAATAATTAACGGGTGGACATATGAGGATGAACATGATAGGGATGTGTCTTCTTACTTTAGGATCAAGGATCAACTGAGTATATTGGAGGGTAGGTTGTATAGGAAGAGTCAAATTGTACCACCAGAGGGTGTTAGGAAGCGCATTATTGACATAACACACCAGGGACATTTAGGGCGAGGAGTAATGAAAAGGAAAATAAGACAATTATTCTGGTGGCCAGGAATAGACAAACAAGTAGAAGAGACAGTGAAACATTGTGTACCTTGTGGTAATAGTGACAAAACTAAGATTCTAAGGCAAACGCCTCTAGCTCCCATGACTTTTCCAAAAAGACCTTGGGAAAAACTAGCTGTAGATTTCATTGGTCCCGTCTTCAAGTTGGGTGCTAGGAGCAAGTTCATTATTGTACTTGTTGACTACCACTCAAAGTGGTTTGTAGTCAAAATTGTTGACCAGGTGGACACTGCAAGAGTCATAGAATTCTTTGAAGAAGTTTTATTAGAAGAGGGAATTCTGAAAACTATTGTGTCTGACAATGGAGTACAGTTCGTGTAACGTGAAATGGTGGAATATTTACGGAGGATGAGTATTAATCATGAAAGAGTTGCTCTATTTCGGCCACAGGCCAATGGTTTGGTTGAAAGGGTGAACAGACTGATAATGGATAGTATTCAGTTGTCCTTGGCTAATCATCTCTCTTGGAAAAGTGAATTATGTAAAATGATGTGGACATATCGCACAACTCCACATTCAGTCACTGGGGTGGCACCGTTTGTGTCTCTGAAAGGGAGAATGCCTGGTGTGAAAGAATGCCCGGTGTGGTTAAAAAATAAAAGGAATGTAAGAGTGGACAGGGAAGCAATGGTAAAGAGAGTAGAAGAGATGCAAAGGAAAAATATCCAACAATATAACAAAAGAATGTGTGTGAAATATGGCCACATAAATGAGGGAGATTGGGTAGTGACAAGGAGAAGTGGAATAGTTGTGAAGGGAGACAGCAAGTACTCTACTCCTCAACTTGTGAAGGAGGTCAAAAGAAATGTGGTAGTTTTAGAGGATGGCTCTTCCTGGAGTATGGGAAGTGTGTGTAAAGTTCATCGTTAAATTGTTAAAATGCAAAGTTTCTTAATTATTTTGTAGAACTTTTACTGTAAGCTAGTGTCAATAATATTGTCTTATTTCTACGTATGTAATCTTATTTATGCTTTTCTTTATTTATTCTTATGTGTTGTATATTATATAAGGGGGAGAAGTGTAGAGATGGTTTGATAATCTATGTAATGTAGTAGGTAATACTAGAACTTTAGGAGGAGATGGTATTCTAGAATGGAACTGGGGAGCTGGTGAGAGAGAGAGGAAGGTAAGAAGAAGGTGGGAGCTGTGCCAGTGATACTGTATATTGCTGTGCTGGAGATGCTGTACATTAGATGTGAAATAAAAGAAAGGTGGACCTAAACTTCGTTGGAAGACTCATCTTTACAGTAGGTTATCGCAGAGTTGGTAGGAGGCAACGATGCTGTTACAGTGGCTGAGGGCGAATTGAAATCCTTGACGATCGAGATCTCCTTGCAGCTGTTGGAGCTTACTTCGATGCAGTCCACTAATGCTTTTTCCTTGTTGTCTGTTGGTGGCATGGTGCTTAGTTCTCCATTTCTTTTCTAGCTCTTTACAGTGTTGTTTGATGTCTTCTGTGTACTAGCTGGCCTGCTTGTGTGATATACTATGCTTGTTGGGTTTGATGGGTGAAAGGGAGCCCGCGCAGTTCTTGATCCAGTTCTTGAAGTTGTTGATGCCCTTGTCGAGGTTGTCTGTGAGGCTAGGTTCATCCTTACTGAGGGTACTGAGCTGGTCTGCTTCTGTGATTTTACTCCAGCTGCAACTTGGAATGCTGGCAAAAAAAATTCTTAAATAAGTCTCCTGCCAATATTTTTCATTCCTTCAGATTAAACTTTCAAGGTAGATGCCGACAAGTGAAGTTTGCATCAGTTGTGTAATTGTAAGGACATTTTGAAAAACTTGAAATATTGCACCCCACTAGTCACCCTATTCTCCACCACCCATCTACTTACAGCTGTACACTCATTCGCTCATCTGTTCATCCTTCCATTCACAAAAAGGCATTCCACCCTCCATACATATCTAGCTACATTTATGCATCGACCTCCCTAACCTCAGGCCTTTGTCATCCACTCTCACCCAGGCATTCATTCATCAAGTCATAACCAAGCATTCAATCTTTCACCCACACTTGTATCCAACCAGCTATGAAACAACAGCCTTCGAAATAATCAAGTCAGCATAGTAAAAAGACACAAAGCCATCAATCCATCCATGCATTCAACAACATCCACCTGTTCCTGCATACGCCCTTATATGAATCTTCTTACCAAACATTTGAAGTTTGTGCCTGTTTGTGTGTGTGTGTGTGTATGTGCCTGCATGCGGGCGGGCAGGGCAATAACTTCACACTAATGAATGCTTGTATATGAGCTTTCTGTTTTTACTTACAAACATGTGACACAACAACGGACGGCAATTGTAACCAAGATCACACCCACCTACAGAAAGCCCTATTTATCAAGCCCTGGGAAGTGCTGTCTTCTTATTCCTTATGTGAAGTACGTGTATTGTCCAGTAGGGATTCACAAAATCAAGTGGTGCCTTAATTAGAGAAAATAAACTCCTTTCAAATATTTCTTCAAATGTAGGTATCTTTTTAAACGTTTAATTTCCGGAGCTCGTTAAAGACTTTCCAATAGCTGTGCTTATGGTTGCACATAAAAAAGAGGTAAACACTTCTGCTAGGAAGACACAATCAGGCCAGTATAAATATATTGAAATTTAAACCTTAAAACAAAAAGCACTTTGTGTAAACTATAAATCTCCCTGAAATACAAAGGTCTTATGAGAATCTTAGGCAGCACTCTAACTGTTCTTAATTTGACGTAAATTGTTTTTGGTTCTCAATTATAGTGCATTTTGCCTGTGTGTTCAACCTCTATTCTGTATTGGGCTTTTAAATCGAGGACGTGGCCTGGTATTTTAGAGGTGAATACAAAAAGACAATGGCTGTGCATAAGGTTCGCACCTCCTATACATAAGTATATTGTAGTCAAGCAAACAGTGTCCATATATTCATAAAGAGGAACATACAGGGGGCCAAACTGGTAAGCACCCAGCCACTAAGGATGCAGTAGTGTCAGTTGAAGATCAAGTGACACTTGAAAATGCCATACTGTTATACCAAGGCACACCACAAAGGTCCATTTCTTCTTGATGCATCAGTAAAAGTTCTGATTCAATATGAGTATATGGTAGCGTTTTTATTCATCCAAGTAATCCATACGGTAACATCCATCATGAATCCAGAGATACAACAGCCAACGCGTGTTTCGTCAACAAGACTTCCTCAAGGCTGTGAATAAAAAATATATATGTCTACAGTCAGATTCTACAATAGATGTGTAGTGTGGTCAGTTTTGTGTATCCGTTGCGCGTTAGCTTCAGGCTTTTAGGCCTTTGTGCACTTTGCCCTGGATGTATTGTATTCCTTTGCTCGCAGCTTAGAGCCTCTGTGCACTTTGCTCTAAATGCTTTTTATTTGGCTTCGTACTGTTATTTTTCAAATAACCAGTTCTACGGTCTTGTTTTATTTTTTATATCACACTGTTTAGCCTACTTCAGCACTGGAGTCCTCAATAACACATTCTTGTTCACTCTGTGCTTTAGTCAAGGATACAGTCTGGTACATTGCCGATAGCCGTGGTAGGAGTTTAGTCTTTGGCATTCTTGCGTAGGGACATTTTGTGATCACACTGACATATTCGTTATATAAACACTTCCTTGTCCCAATACACGCAAGAGGGAGATTCCGACCAGAGAACCACAACTAGACGCTGACTGCCTCGTTGCAGATGCTGAACCAGATCACAGGCCTTTGCTCAGGTATGAGGGGTTATGGCTTCCCAGGGAATCTGAAAGGCAAGTTAGAAGCTTAACATGCTGTGCTCGAAATAGAACTAGCTGAGAGAGAGTAGAAATTATTAACACCATGATAGCGTTATTCTTATGTTTCACTCTCTTCGTGACTATTTCAATCCTACTGTGTTGTATGGTTCTGGTTATTGCGGCTCACGCCTTAATATCTAAAATGCAGTCGTTTTATTAAAACAATCTATAAAACTCAAACTGCCTTTGTCATTTGTATATGAGATCGTACTGTAAATGAGAGAGCTGGTTTGGATCTGAGTGACCACGACTTCCCTGAGAAGTTCTAAGATGTCATGCGCTCGGCTGCCAAATCGTCCCTTCCCTTTGGGAGAGATGAGGCACTGCTAGTTAGCCGGAGCAAAACCGGATTTAGGGTGACAGAGGTCCTTCCAAGTGGGTCAGACTCAGTCCCCCACACCGTGAATGATCCTGCTACCTAGAAATCCAGTAGTCTCATTTAGGATAATGAGAGCCCACGCGACAGATGGTATAACAGTATGGTTTTTTAGAGGTCATTAGACTTATAACTGAGAGGTTAATTCATCTTAATTATGTTTTAATGGAAATTGTCTTTTTCTCACAGAAACAGTAGCTCTTGTTCGACCAAAACTCAAACATTTTACTGTTGTTGCGCATTCCTACCATAATTAAGCAGCTTTTTGTAGGACTTATCTAATAATTTGGCGTCAACTAGAAGTGGTACCCAGAGTCCCCAGATAGATTCACGGAAGAATCTTCCTGTAACAATTTAACATCACCACTAGATAAAATGTGAAAAATTCCAACCTAGGCCGTGCCTAGTTATTGTTCAAGCAACTGGCCTAAGTTATCCACCAGCCATATATCAAAAAAGATATAAAAAAATAATGACTATTAAATAATTAATTAATTATCCTGTAGGAACTGCATGAAGTTCCAAGCTTAAGGTTTGGATTCCTGCATGAAAGATGAACCCCCCTCATCTGAAAATGTGTAATTTTAGTTTTTGAGAGATTAATGATTTTATATGTTTCAACCAGTCACTGGATTACAGAATCCAGTTAAATTTGTGCAGAGATACACTTGTTAGGGTGCATGTTCCAGACTGCTAATAATCTGCCCAGTTCTACATTTGACCAAAGGTATGAATCAACTATTGCCCTTTTAGGTGGGATTGTGGATTACACTTGGGTTCTGCTCAGCTCCCTGGCATCATGGCCAGCGAGAGGCCCTGCCTGAATTGTTCTCGTATGCTACCAACAGTCTTTGAAGTGGAAGGGCAAGGGAATCATGGGAGGACAGCAACCCATCAATATTTTTAGAAGATGTTACAAGGTGCATTTTGTCAGTCAGGTACAAATTTAGCATAAAGTTCTGTGAACCCAATCGCACATGATCTGGGTACCTCTTTAATTGCACATGTCAAACTTTCTTTCAGTTCAATACCTTGGCCATAGTCACAAAGTTTTATATAGTTCCTCCCTTACACACAGATTTTAATTTGTTCCCTTTTTAGGATTATGCCATTATTTCTCATAATACACAACATCCTTTCAAATATTATATCAATTTCAGGTACATTCAGTCTGAAGTCCAAATAATATATTTAAAATATGTTATACCTTTATCTTTCCTGAACAAATTATGTATGTGCTGGCTTTTGAAATGGCAGATGGTCTTGCTAAACACATGTGCATCTTTTCATAGTGACAGGCTCCCTCAAGAGCCTCAAAAGAAGTCAGTTTTTATGTTTTCCTTTGGAATTTTCTCCGGTAAGAGGTGACAGACATGTCTTATGCCATAAATACATCAGCACCCTTCATTATGTCAACATCTCCTACTGATAAGGAAGTGGGTGTAGATCTATCCAGAAGTTACATTTAATATCTTACAAGTACACCCACATTCTCAATTTGACTTTGGACTTGCATTTCAGAAGATTCAGCACCACCCACTCTGAGGTTTCAGTTTTTTAAAATTATGTCCCAAACTGTAATTTCCCTTAAGTTGTTTGCAGCTCCTTTCTTAAACCTAGTGTCATGTAGAAACTTTATTTGCACATTGCTGTGAGGAATCTTGAAGCCTTATTTTGTGATAGATGCCCTTAAGTTACCACCAGTTTCTTGCTAAATATTTCCAGAAAAGTATTCCGCCATGTCTCCTCAATGATGCCCCAAATATTGATCAAACACAAAACGTACTTGTGGTGATTTGAATCAAGTGTTACACTTAAATCTTCTTGTTCAGTCAACCCAATAGGCAAGAATAATTATTAGGCACAAATAGAGCAGCATTGTTCTTTACAATTAACCTGATGAAAATAATCCTTCTACCACCTCTGATGTTCTGCGATATGGAAAAACCTTATCCTATTTTTCTGAAGTTCTACCCTCTCAAACTTCATGAACTCCTCTACCCGCGTGTGATCATATTGCAATCCAGAGTTTGCATCATACGTACCTTTATCCAGTCATCACCTTGTAATACCAGGCATTCAGGTTCTTCCAGTACTTCCCTAAAACATTTCTTCCTTCTTTCTTGTTCTAACCCTTTTACGTTGAAATGCTTATTATTTTCCTAATTCTGCCGTGCATTTTTGGGAAACGTGCATGTAAGACACTGGGGTGGTGGTTGACTGGGGTCTGAGCCCTGGTCAAGCAACAGCCACAATCCATTGCATGGTAAGCCACAACAAGTCACTAAGTTAACATGTACCTAACCCTGAATAGTGTGGTACAGAAAGCGGTCAGGCTTAACTTAGAAGCAATCTTTAAAATATTTATGCAGCACACAAATAGTGATAAAGTGAAAACACAACACATGAAAAATCCCAAACCAATTTAAAAAATAGAGTAAATTAAAATAAATCATTTGACACCAAAATGACTGAATCCAATCAGTAGAACTGGAGATCTGAATTTTTAAAGTTTAAGGTTCATATTAGTGCATATTAGATATTAGATGCATATTCATATTAGAAAAGTGCCAATTGCGGACATCTAGTTGCGCTAGATCGGGGCAAAGACAAAAGTTAAGGCTGACTGCGATGGAGTGTGGTTCAGATACAAGAAGTGGGGCATGCCTGGGCCATGTTTACCTATGGACTTGGAAAATATTTGAAGAAAAAGTATGTGAGAAGGTAGAAGTTCAGTGGGGCAAGTGTCTGAGGAGGGAGCATCATCTTCGGATAGTGAAGACGTATGGAAGATTTTTACCTTTGGACTTAGCCATTAAGATAGAAGTCAAAAATCTCCAGCGGCAAGTAGCAGAAGCTGTAGCCAAACTTTTCCATGAGGTCAGATACCCATTTAGCATAGGACTGCTTAACCGGATTTAATGCTGTGGAAAAGAACATAGCAGGAGAAGCTGCGAAGTAAATCAGACAGGCGATACACCTCGGATGAATAGGTGAGCAAGTTGGGCCCGGTCTCCTCCTGGTTCTCAGAGTACTTCTTGGCCATATTTTGTCCAAGTCCTCAGTTTTGGAAATTGACCATTGCGGCAGGGGCCCAGGAGTATATGCAGACCTCTTGGGTGGCTCAGGACTCCCTCAGGCTGGGTTCATGTGGGGGTTCAAGATGGGGGGAGCCTGTTATGTCTCTGTGGCTCTGAACAGGAGGCCAGCAGACTCGCCCAGGGATTCATTTCTGGAAGTCCTGGGGAAAATGAAGAATCAGGGATTACCAGTAGACCTGGCCTTTGAGGGTCCAAGGCAGACTGTAGGCAGCAAAGCAGTCCTTCCAGGTGCAGCTGCAGTCTAGCAGAGTGCACCGCAGGCCACAGCAGCAGGCAGTCCTCTGAAAATCCTTCTGCAGATTCAGTAGTGAACTGAAGAGTGGGTCTAAAAACCCTATTTGTACACGATTGTGCCCTGCTCCTAGAAGGTGGGAATAGTTTCAAGAAAGGGTCTTTGAAGTTGTGGGATTTTCTTGCCTCCCCTGCACTGACTCCAAGCTGGCTGCACTGACAATACAGGGCCATTAAGCCTATTGTGAGGAGACAAGACGCAGCCTGTTCAGGTGCAAGGGGGGCTGTGCTCAGCTCCGCCCCCTATTAATCCAGTTAATGGCCCATTCAGGCTCAGCTAATACCACTATTGTGTGACTGTCTGGGAGGCACTCACAAAGTCCTAACTGTCAGCTACACCAAGTCATGTGACCCAAGACGGGCTTCAGGCACAAAGAGCTAAAGGCAGGAAAATGCCAACTTTCTAAAAGTGACATTTTCTAAATTGTAGTGATAAATCCAACATTACCATTAATGAGGGTTTATCATTATCATCCCATAGGTTCCAAACGTGATATATTTACCTCCTCTCATTTCAGAAATACAGCTTATTGAGTATAATGAGGAATTCCCAATGTTATTCTATGAGTGAGGTAGGCCTCACAGTAGTAAAAAAAAAATATGGGAGTTTTCACTACCAGAGCATGTAAAACTTAAAAGTACACGTCTTACATTCTAATTACACAGCACAGTGTCCTATAGGCTACTTAGGGCCTAGCTAAGGAGTGACTTACATGTAATAAAAGGATAGTTTAAGGCTTGGCAAGGGGTTTCAAATGACAAGTCGGCATCGCAGTGGGACACTGCATTCAGGCTGCAAGGGCAGGCCTGGGACAGGTTTTACAGGGCTACTTAGGTGGGTGGCACAATACGTAAGGCAAGCCCACTTGTAGCATTTAATTTACAGGCCCTGGGTATATGGTATACCACTCTACAAGGGACTTACAAGTAAATTAAATATGCTAATTGGGTATAAACTGATAAAAAACATGTTTTAGGGAGCGAGCACACGCATTTTAGCAATGGGTTGTAGTGGTACAGACTGAAGAGTCCTAAGGCCATCAAAAGCAGAAATCCAGCAGAAATAGGAGGAGGAAGGCAAAATATTTGTGGGTGACCCTGAAGACAGGGCCATTTCCAACAGTGTCTTTGCCTGAAGCATTTACAATAAATCTACAACCATGCAGGGCATTTGGTGGTGCTTCCCACTTGAAATGTACTTTCACACCTTAAGCATCATCCACTCCTTCCTTTGTTCAGAGTGTTCAATTATATCACATTCCTTATTCTTTGGTGTCTCACACACCATACACATACTTAATTTTTCCCACTTCTCTTACGAGTAACAGCCATTTCTTTCTTAAGGACTTCTGCATTTGTAATCTTGTTCTAGCCTGAGATCTTTCTTTCATACCAGTTTTTCGTGCACATTTCTGTTTGTGTCTTTTCTAATCAGTTGGTCTCATATGCTTTTCTGTGCATTCCATACAATATAACATAGCATCAAATGTTCCAATACCACATATGCTTCAACTGGTTCTCCTCATAACTATATATTTGCAAGAATATATATCTTTTCAATACCGCATTCTTTTGGGGATTGGATCTTATAAACAGACTTTTCAATAAAGTGGCATAGTCATCAACCATCAGGTAGCAATTGCTGCACAGTAAAAGCTTTTTCACCTCTTACATTCTTGAATCAACCAGCCACACATAATTGCGAAAGGCCTGGAAAGTAGGGGTAGAAAAATGTGAATATAGGATGGAACAATGCATGCTGGAACCACGCATGCTTGAACAACGCAGTCGGAACAGGGAATGCGTTGTTACCACTGATGCCTTTACCATAAATGCCTTAACAATGATTTTTTGTTGTAAAGGCATGCCTGGTAAAGGCATGCATGGAACTTCATGCATGGTTTCAGCATGCGATCCCCCTACCCACACCCCTAAAACAATCCTACCCCGACCCCCTACCCTTGCCCCTGAAAACAATCCTACCCCAAACGACCCAACCCTGCCCCTAAAAACAATCCTACCCTGATCCCCACCCCGCCCCTAAAAACTAAAACCAGCCACACCCCCACCCCCGTAATTAAAACCTGAAACTTCCCCAACCCCCACCCTGCCTCTAAAAAGTAAAATTACCCTGACTTCTCACCCCACCTAAAACTACCCCAACCCCCACCCATAAAACCTAAAACTACCCCACCCCCCTCCCCACCCCTAAAACTTAAACTACCCCAACCCCCCACCGCCGTCCCTCAAACTACCGTTACCCCACCTACACCCCTAAAACCTATAACTACCCTGAGAACCCACCCCGCCTGTAAAAACTAAAATCAGCCTGAACCCCCATCCCTGCCCCTAGAACTACCATGACCCCACCCCACCTCTAAAAGTTAAACTACCCTGCCCCCCACCCCGCCCATAAAACTAAAATTACCCCACCTCTACCCCTAAAACTACATCGTCCCCCACCTCTGCCCTAAAAACTACCCGACCCCCTGCCCCCGCCCCTAAAAACAAAAATTACCCCAACCCCCACTCCTGCCCCTAAAACTACCATGACCCCCACCCCACCCCTAAAACCTAAAACTACTGTGACCCTCCACCCCACCCCTAAAACCTAAGATTACCCTGACCCCCTTCCCCGACCCCAAAAAACAAAAAATTCCCCTACCCCCACCTCTGCCATAAAAACCTAAAACTACCCTAACCCCCACCCGCCCCTAAAAACTAAAATTTTCCCTACCCTCCACCCCTGCCCGTAGAACTACCGCAACCCCCACCCGCTCCTAAAAGTTAAACTACCCCATCCCCACCCCTAAAACCTAAAATTACCCTGACCCCCCTTCCCCGCCCCAAAAAACAAAAAATTCCCCTACCCCCACCTCTGCCATAAAAACCTAAAACTACCCTAACCCCCACCCTCCCCTAAAAACTAAAATTATCCCTACCCTCCACCCCTGCCCGCAGAACTACTGCAACCCCCACCCGCTCCTAAACGTTAAACTACCCCAACCCCCACCCCTAAAAAACAAAATTACCCCAAGCCCCCACCCCACCCCTAAAACTACCATGACTCCCCACCCCACCCCTAAAACTTGAACGGCCCGACCCCCACCCCTGCCCCTAAAGCTACCCCTTCGCCTCACCTCTGCCACTTAAAGTACCTGACCCTGCACCCCCGCTCCTAAAAACTCAAATTAGCCTGACCCCCCAGCCCCACCCCTAAAAACTAAAAGTACCCAGACCCCCACCCCACCACTAAAACTACAGCGACACCCCACCCCAACCCCTAAAACCTAAAATTATCCTGACCCCCACCCCACCCCTAAAACTACCATGACCCCCCACCCCACCCCTAAAACCGAAAACTACCCTGTCCCCCCATCCCGGCCCCTAAAAACTAAAACTACCACGACCCCCCACTCTGCCCCAAAAACCTAAAACTCCCCTGACCCCCCACCCCTGGACCTAAAACCTAAAAGTACCCTGAACCTCACCCCTACCCCTAAAACTTAAAGTACCCTGACCCCCCATCAATCCGCTCCTAAAACTACTGTGACCCCCCACCCCGCCCCTAAAACCTAAAACTACGCCGACCACCGCATCCCCACCTAAAAACTAAAATTACACCAATCCCCCACCCTGCACCTAAAACATAAAACTCCCCTGACCCCTGACCCCAGCCCTAAAACCTAAAACTACCCCGAACCTCACCCCTGCCCCCACAAGTTAAAGTACCCCCACCCCTGCCCCTAAAACTACCCCGACCCCCCACCCCTGCCCCTAAAAAAATAAAACTACCCTGACCACCCGCCCTTAAAAACTCATATTAACCCGACTCCCCCACCCCACCCCTAAAACGACTGGGACCCTCCACCCCTACCCCTAAAACCTAAAACTACTGTGACCCTCCACCCCACCCCTAAAACCTAGGATTACCCTGACACCCCTTCCCCGCCCCAAAAAACAAAAAAATTTCCCTACCCCCACCCCCACCTCTGTCATAAAAACCTAAAACTACCCTAACCCCCACCCGCCCCTAAAAACTAAAATTATCCCTACCCTCCACCCCTGCCCGTAGAACTACCGCAACCCCCATCCGCTCCTAAAAGTTAAACTACCCCATCCCCACCCCTAAAACCTAAAATTACCCTGACCCCCCTTCCCCGCCCCAAAAAACAAAAAGTTCCCCTACCCCCACCTCTGCCATAAAAACCTAAAACTACCCTAACCCCCACCCGCCCCTAAAAACTAAAATTATCCCTACCCTCCACCCCTGCCCGTAGAACTACCGCAACCCCCACCCGCTCCTAAGAGTTAAACTACCCCACCCCTAAAAAACAAAATTACCCCAAGACCCCACCCCACCCCTAAACCTACCATGACTCCCCACCCCACCCCTAAAACTTGAACGGCCCGACCCCCACCCCTGCCCCTAAAGCTACCCCTACGCCTCACCTCTGCCACTTAAAGTACCTGACCCTGCACCCCCGCTCCTAAAAACTAAAATTAGCCTGACCCCCCAGCCCCAGCCCTAAAAACTAAAAGTACCCAGA
The DNA here is from genome assembly GCF_031143425.1 of Pleurodeles waltl. NCBI lineage: Eukaryota > Metazoa > Chordata > Amphibia > Caudata > Salamandridae > Pleurodeles > Pleurodeles waltl. The sequence goes on along the minus strand of NC_090444.1, from coordinate 1,672,276,750 downwards.
CCTCCACCCCGCCACTAAAACTACAGCGACACCCCACCCCAACCCCTAAAACCTAAAATTATCCTGACCCCCACCCCACCCCTAAAACTACCATGACCCCCCACACCACCCCTAAAACCGAAAACTACCCTGTCCCCCCATCCCGGCCCCTAAAAACTAAAACTACCACGACCCCCCACTCTGCCCCAAAAACCTAAAACTCCCCTGACCCCCACCCCTGGACCTAAAACCTAAAACTACCCTGAACCTCACCCCTACCCCTAAAACTTAAAGTACCCTGACCCCCCCAATCCGCTCCTAAAACTACTGTGACCCCCAACCCCGCCCCTAAAACCTAAAACTACGCCGACCACCCCATCCCCACCTAAAAACTAAAATTACACCAATCCCCCACCCTGCACCTAAAACATAAAACTCCCCTGACCCCCTGACCCCAGCCCTAAAACCTAAAACTACCCCGAACATCACCCCTGCACCCACAAGTTAAATTACCCCCACACCCCTGCCCCTAAAACTACCCCGACCCCCCACCCCTGCCCCTAAAAAACTAAAACTACCCTGACCACCCGCCCTTAAAAACTCATATTAACCCGACTCCCCCACCCCACCCCTAAAACTACTGGGACCCTCCACCCCTACCCCTAAAACCTAAAACTACCCCAACCCCCGCCCCTAAAACCTAAGACTACCCTGACCGCCATCCCAGTCCCTATAAAACTAAAAATACCCCGACCCCATATCCCCTCCCCTAAAAACTAAAATTGCCCCTACCCCCACCTCTGCCCCAAAAACCTAAAACTACTGCAACCCCCACCCCGCACTTAAAAACTAAAAGTAGCCCGACCCCCCACCCATGACCCTAGAACTACCACGACCCCCCCACCCCACTCCTAAAAGATAAACTACCCTGACCCCCACCCCGAAAAACTAAAGTTACCCCGACCCCCCTTCCCCACCCATAAAACTACAGTGACCCCCCCACCCCGCTCCTAAAACTTAAACTACCCTGACACGCCACCCCTGCCCCTAAAGCTACCCCTACCCCTCACCTCCGCCACTAAAATTACCCCGACCCCCCACCCCGCCCCTAAAAAATAAAATTAGCCCAACCCCCCCACCCCTGCCCCTAAAACTACAGTGACACCCACCCCACCATAGTGGTGCTATAAGGGGCGGACGCTCCTTCTCATACTTGACAACACATGCCTGGAATCATCTCCCATGCAAGCTTCATTCAATGGTCTCTGAACCTGAACTTGGATATTTGCTGCAGAGTGATTCTAGCCCTAGGACTATTAGTTTAAGCACTGGGATACTCTTCAGAACAGCTGTACACTTTACAACCCAGACTATTAAAGTTTCTCTCCCATTACCAAGTCATTTATTCACCTATAATCATCTAATATTGTGCTTTCTTTTAACAACTTGTATGGTGCAGGTAACAGTAGCACCTTTTATTGCTAGCAAAATCCATGAACATCTACAATGTTCCACCTCAACAATAAACGTGACCCACTCTCCGATTCTGAAAAGAACTGAAAACCCGGCTCTACAGGGAACACTTGGTCCCACATTAAAAAAATTATTTATCGTGCCTCCTTGTAAACGATGATTAATCCTGTCCCAGGGATCATGCTTATGGTCTGTGCTCTATTGCTTTCTTGCAAGAGTCATTCTATACCACTACCACCACCTACACATATTCAAATCACTTCATGCATTATATTCACCTGGGAGCTTCAAGACACACTTTTAAGCAATTACCTATTCTGTGCAGAATCACAAATTATAATAAATGGGAGGCATGCTAGTTGCATGTTCATCAAAGCATTGATTGGCATACTTTCAAAGAAGAGCCATAGGAACCCATGTATGTCTGTCCATTTGACTGGGGGCCACTGTTGGTGCGCTGGTCCTTAATAAGTAAACTTACAAGGGGTCGTGCATAGGTCGATGAACCTTTTGATTTGCATGGAGTATGCTCGCTATGCTGTGACCAATTTTTCCTAATAATCAATACACAAAATTCAATAGCCATTAAACAAACCATTAGTCAATAATCAATAAAGACAATAACAATACACCATGACTCTTCAGCCATAAATAACCACAAATCAGTATACGTCTAGTAATTTTAATTCCCTATTAGTTACAATACTAAATCATGAGATTATTTCAAACTCAATTCAATTCAAGCTAAATCTGGCATTAATTCATTAGAAGGCACCAAAACATAACCTAATCCAAACTTGTATAAGTGTACATTCTAAAGCATTAGCATAACTCAACAAATGAATCAAAGGAAATAAGTAATTTGCTCTCATGGAGTTCAGCAAATTATTCTGTCAATCATTTGTCTCTGTAATCTGTCAATTGTCATGGAAGGAAAACCCTGACCTAACCCCGATTAGCATCAGCATGTGGGACTCCATGCAAAAGAATCTAGGGCCAGATGTAGCAACTTCCCAAATTGTGACTTGCAATTTGCGAGACACTGCGACTCGCAAATTGCAAGTCGCAATTTGAGATGCAGAAAGGTGTCTCAGACACCTTCTGCGAGTCGCTATGGGGTCGCAAAGACCCACCTCATTAATATTAATGAGGTGGGTCGCAATTTGCGACCCCATAGCGAGTCAGGGCACTCACGGGGATGGAGGCCTGCTGTAGTCAGCAGACCTCCATGTCCGTGACTGCTTTGAAATAAAGCAGTTTTTTTTTTTTTAAAGTGCAACCCGTTTTCCTTAAAGGAAAACGAGCTGCACTTTGAAAAATAAACCGAAACCTTTTGTTTCGGTATTTTTCAGGGCAGGTAGTGGTCCATTGGACCACTGCCTGCTCTGAAAAATTATTTTTTGGTCCAGTCACAAAGGTGAAGGGGTCCCATGGGGACCCCTTCCCGTTTGCGACTGGGTTACCATCCACTTCAAGTGGATGGAAACTGCGAGTCCATTTGCGACCGCTTTTTGCGGTCGCAAATGGAATTGCATACCAGTGCGACTCGCAAATAGGAAGGGAACACCCCTTCCTATTTGCGACTCTGAAATGTGGTTCCGACTCGCAAAATGCATTTCTACATACCAGATGGGCTTTAGCGACTCGCAAATGGCATTTTTCACCGTTTGCGAGTCGCTAAAGCTTTCCTACATCTGGCCCTTAGAAACAAGAATTTAGAAAACATCTAGCTAAGAATACTATTTAGACAGCTCAGTTGGTACCTAGAAAGAAAAGGCATAAAAATATAATTCAGTCACATTGTCATATCTACCTATCCTCTGTATGGATCAGCAACAGAGTCAGTCTTCGTCCTCAGGTCATCAGTCGATCAGCATCACATCAGGCTCTCAGAGAGTATGAGTCCAATGACAGAACCTTGAATCACCTCTTCCCAATATCACATCAATTTCAGAGTAAAGTCTGAACTCTTTTCCTTATGTCACGTTGTTATATCAAAGTCTCCCAGATTATCCCCCAATTTCGTATTGGTCAACTAATCATACGTTTTTCCCCTAACCAATAAAGTCTGTGAATCAAATCTATGAATTCTAATATTTCACAGTTCACATATCGTTGATTGGTCCCCTTTATGATGTCCTCATCATCCGGCTTGTCAGGTATCGAAAATGTTGCATCTTCTTCTCCAGTCAGTGTCTTCATTGTTCGAGTCCTGGGAAAGTACACCCAGTGCGCTTTACACACCAGTCGATACAATTCTAGTTCCATCATCCCCTGTCCAACAGTTTACATGGAAACTTCAGCTAAGCAAATTTTATTAAACAATGAGCAGTTCATGGTTAGTTCATCTGGTCAGCACTTTTCATTAAGCACTAAGAAATACAGCTTCTACATGAGGCCTGGCAAGACTAGGCTAAGACACCTAGCTAAGTTAACCCCTTCGCTACCAGGCCTTTTCCCCTCCTGTGCCGAGCCTTTTTTTGGCTATTTGGGGCAGTTCGCACTTAGGCCCTCATAACTTTTTGTTCACATAAGCTACCCAGGCCAAATTTCCATCTTTTTATTCCAACAACCTATGGATTCTAGAGGTACCCAGACTTTGTGGGTTCCCCTAATGGAGACCAAGAAATTAGCCAAAATACAGTGTTTTTTTTGTTTTAAATGGGAAAAAGGGCTGCAGAAGGCGGCTTGTGTTTTTTTCCCTGAAAATGGCATCAACAAAGGGTTTGCGGTGGCAAGATCACCATCTTCCCAGCTTTCAGGAACAGGCAGACTTGAATTAGAAAACCCAATTTTTTAATACAATTTTGACATTTTACTGGGACATACTCCATTTTTCCTTTTTTTTGTGCTTTCAGCCTCCTTCCAGTTAGTGACCAAAATGGGTGAGAAACCAATGCTGGATCCCAGAAAGCTAAACATTTCTGAAACATAGATAACATTCTGAATTCAACAACGGGTCATTTGTGTAGATCCTACAAGTGTTTCCTACAGAAAATAATAGCTGAAATAAAAAATATTGAAATTGAGGTAAAACAATAGCCAATTTTCTCCACTTTTTACTCAGTAACTTTTTCCTGCGACGTCAGATTTTTTAAAGCAATATACCGGTACGTCAGCTGTACTCTTCTGGTTGCGGGGATATATAGGGCTTTTAGGTTCATCAAGAAGCCAGAGCCAATAAATTAGCTGCACCTTGCAATGGGTTTTTATTCTACACCGGGTATACAGCAATTCATTTGCTGAAATATAAAAAGTGAAAAATAGGTATCAAGAAAAACTTTGTATTTCCAAAATGGCCACAAGATAAGGTGTTGAGAAGCAGTGTTATTTGCACATCTCTGAATTCCGGGGTGCCCATACTATCATGTGAATTACAGGGCATTTCTCAAATAGACGTCTTTTTTACACACTGTCTTACATTTGGAAGGAAAGATTTAGAGAAAGACAAGGGGCAATAACACTTGTTTTGATATTCTTTGTTCCCCCACGTCTCCCGATAAAAATGGTACCTCACTTGCGTGGATAGGCCTATCACCCGCAACAGGATATGCCCCAAAACACAACCTGGACACATCACATTTTCACAAAGAAAACAGAGCTGTTTATTGCAAAGTGCCTAGCTGTGGATTTTGGCCTCTAGCTCAGCCGGCACCTAGGGAAACCTAGCAAATCTGCGCAGTTTTGAAAACTAGACACCTAGGGGAATCCAGGATGGGGTGACTTATGGGGCTCTGACCAGGTTCTGTTACCCAGAATCCTTTGCAAACCTCAACATTTGGCCCAAAAAACACTTTTTCCTCTCATTCTGGTGAAAGAAAGTTCTGGAATCTGAGAGGAGCCACAACTTTCCTTCCACCTAGCGTTCCCCCAAGTCTCCCAATAAAAATGGTACCTCACTTGTGGGGGTAGGCCAAGCGCCCGCGAAAGGAAATGCCCCAAAACACAACGTGGACACATCAAATTTTTCCACAGAAAACAGAGGTGTTTTTTACAAACTGCCTACCTGTGGATTTTGGACTCTAGCTCAGCCGGCACCTGGGGAAACCTAGCAAACCAGTGCATTTTTTAAAACTAGACGCCTAGGGGAATCCAAGATGGGGTGACTGGTGGGGCTATGACCAGGTTCTGTTACCCAGAATCCTTTACAAACCTCAAAATTTGGCCACAAAAACACTTTTTCCTCTCATTTCGGTGACAGAAAGTTCTGGAATCTGAGAGGAGCCACAAATTTCCTTCCACCCAGCGTTACCCCAAGCCTCCTGATAAAAATGGTACCTCACTTGTGGGGGTAGGCCTAGCGCCTGCGAAATGAAATGCCCCAAAACACAACGTGGACACATCACATTTTTCCACAGAAAACAGGTGTTTTTTACAAACTGCCTACCTGTGGATTTTGGCCCCTAGCTCAGCCGGCATCTGGGGAAACCTAGCAAACCGGCGCATTTTTGAAAACTAGACACCTAGGGGAATCCAAGATGGGGTGACTTTTGGGGCTATGACCAGGTTCTGTTACCCAGAATCCTTTGCAAACCTAAAAATTTGGCCAAAAAAACACTTTTTCCTCTCATTTCGGTGACAGAAAGTTCTGGAATCTGAGAGGAGCCACAAATGTCCTTCCACCCAGTGTTCCCCCCCCCAAGTCTCCCGATAAAAATGGTACCTCACTTGTGGGGGTAGGCCTAGTGCCCGCGACAGGAAAAGCCCCAAAACACAACGTGGACACATCACATTTTCACAAAGAAAACAGAGCTGTTTTTTGCAAAGTGTCTAGCTTTGGATTTTGGCCTCTAGCTCAGGGAAACCTAGCAAACCTGTGCATTTTTGAAAACTAGACACCTAGGGGAATCCAAGATGGGGTGATTTGTGGGGATCTGACCAGGTTCTGTTACCCAGACTCCTTTGCAAACCTCACAATTTGGCCAAAAAAACTCTTTTTCCTCTCATTTCGGTGACAGAAAGTTCTGGAATCTGAGAGGAGCCACAAATTTTCTTTCCACCCAGCGTTCCCCCAAGTCTCCCAATAAAAATTGTACTTCACTTGTGGCGGTAGGCCTAGCGCCCGCGACAGGAAAAGCCCCAAAACACAACATGGACACATCCCATTTTCACAAAGAAAACAGAGCTGTTTTTTGTAAAGTGACTACCTGTGGATTTTGGCCTCTAGCTCAGCCGGCACCTGGGGAAACCTAGCAAACCAGTGCATTTTTGAAAACTAGACACCTAGGGGAATCCAAGATGGGGTGACTTGTGGGGCTCTGACCAGGTCCTGTTACCCAGAATCCTTTGCAAACCTCAAAATTTGGCCAAAAAAACACTTTTTCCTCTCATTTCGGTGACAGAAAGTTCTGGAATCTGAGTGGAGCCACAAATGTCCTTCCACCCAGTGTTCCCCCCCAAGTCTCCCGATAAAAATGGTACCTCACTTGTGGGGGTAGGCCTAGTGCCCGCGACAGGAAAAGGCCCCAAAACACAACGTGGACACATCACATTTTCACAAAGAAAACAGAGCTGTTTTTTGCAAAGTGTCTAGCTTTGGATTTTGGCCTCTAGCTCAGGGAAACCTAGCAAACCTGTGCATTTTTGAAAACTAGACACCTAGGGGAATCCAAGATGGTGTGATTTGTGTGGATCTGACCAGGTTCTGTTACCCAGACTCCTTTGCAAATCTCACAATTTGGCCCAAAAAACACTTTTTCCTCTCATTTCGGTGACAGAAAGTTCTGGAATCTGAGAGGAGCCACAAATTTTCTTTCCACTCAGTGTTCCCCCAAGTCTCCCAATAAAAATTGTACTTCACTTGTGGCGGTAGGCCTAGCGCCTGCGAAAGGAAATGCCCCAAAACACAACATGGACACATCACATTTTTCCACAGAAAACCGGTGTTTTTTACAAACTGCCTACCTGTGGATTTTGGCCCCTAGCTCAGCCGGCATCTGGGGAAACCTAGCAAACCGGCGCATTTTTGAAAACTAGACACCTAGGGGAATCCAAGATGGGGTGACTTGTGGGGCTATGACCAGGTTCTGTTACCCAGAATCCTTTGCAAACCTAAAAATTTGGCCAAAAAAAACACTTTTTCCTCTCATTTCGGTGACAGAAAGTTCTGGAATCTGAGAGGAGCCACAAATGTCTTTCCACCCAGTGTTCCCCCCCAAGTCTCCCGATAAAAATGGTACCTCACTTGTGGGGGTAGGCCTAGTGCCCGCGACAGGAAAAGCCCCAAAACACAACGTGGACACATCACATTTTCACAAAGAAAACAGAGCTGTTTTTTGCAAAGTGTCTAGCTTTGGATTTTGGCCTCTAGCTCAGGGAAACCTAGCAAACCTGTGCATTTTTTAAAACTAGACACCTAGGGGAATCCAAGATGGGGTGATTTGTGGGGATCTGACCAGGTTCTGTTACCCAGACTCCTTTGCAAACCTCACAATTTGGCCCAAAAAACACTTTTTCCTCTCATTTCGGTGACAGAAAGTTCTGGAATCTGAGAGGAGCCACAAATTTTCTTTCCACCCAGCGTTCCCCCAAGTCTCCCAATAAAAATTGTACTTCACTTGTGGCGGTAGGCCTAGCGCCCGCGACAGGAAATGCCCCAAAACACAACATGGACACATCACATTTTCACAAAGAAAACAGAGCTGTTTTTTATAAAGTGCCTACCTGTGGATTTTGGCCTCTAGCTCAGCCGGCACCTGGGGAAACCTAGCAAACCAGTGCATTTTTGAAAACTAGACACCTAGGGGAATCCAAGATGGGGTGACTTGTGGGGCTCTGACCAGGTCCTGTTACCCTGAATCCTTTGCAAACCTCAAAATTTGGCCAAAAATACACTTTTTCCTCTCATTTCGGTGACAGAAAGTTCTGGAATCTGAGAGGAGCCACAAATTTCCTTCCACCCAGCGTTCCCCCAAGTATCCCGATGAAAATGGTACCTCACTTGTGGGGGTAGGCCAAGCGCCCGCGAAAGGAAATGCCCCAAAACACAACGTGGACACATCAAATTTTTCCACAGAAAACAGAGGTGTTTTTTACAAACTGCCTACCTGTGGATTTTGGACTCTAGCTCAGCCGGCACCTGGGGAAACCTAGCAAACCAGTGCATTTTTTAAAACTAGACGCCTAGGGGAATCCAAGATGGGGTGACTGGTGGGGCTATGACCAGGTTCTGTTACCCAGAATCCTTTACAAACCTCAAAATTTGGCCACAAAAACACTTTTTCCTCTCATTTCGGTGACAGAAAGTTCTGGAATCTGAGAGGAGCCACAAATTTCCTTCCACCCAGCGTTACCCCAAGCCTCCTGATAAAAATGGTACCTCACTTGTGGGGGTAGGCCTAGCGCCTGCGAAATGAAATGCCCCAAAACACAACGTGGACACATCACATTTTTCCACAGAAAACAGGTGTTTTTTACAAACTGCCTACCTGTGGATTTTGGCCCCTAGCTGAGCCGGCATCTGGGGAAACCTAGCAAACCGGCGCATTTTTGAAAACTAGACACCTAGGGGAATCCAAGATGGGGTGACTTTTGGGGCTATGACCAGGTTCTGTTACCCAGAATCCTTTGCAAACCTAAAAATTTGGCCAAAAAAACACTTTTTCCTCTCATTTCGGTGACAGAAAGTTCTGGAATCTGAGAGGAGCCACAAATGTCCTTCCACCCAGTGTTCCCCCCCCCAAGTCTCCCGATAAAAATGGTACCTCACTTGTGGGGGTAGGCCTAGTGCCCGCGACAGGAAAAGCCCCAAAACACAACGTGGACACATCACATTTTCACAAAGAAAACAGAGCTGTTTTTTGCAAAGTGTCTAGCTTTGGATTTTGGCCTCTAGCTCAGGGAAACCTAGCAAACCTGTGCATTTTTGAAAACTAGACACCTAGGGGAATCCAAGATGGGGTGATTTGTGGGGATCTGACCAGGTTCTGTTACCCAGACTCCTTTGCAAACCTCACAATTTGGCCAAAAAAACACTTTTTCCTCTCATTTCGGTGACAGAAAGTTCTGGAATCTGAGAGGAGCCACAAATTTTCTTTCCACCCAGCGTTCCCCCAAGTCTCCCAATAAAAATTGTACTTCACTTGTGGCGGTAGGCCTAGCGCCCGCGACAGGAAAAGCCCCAAAACACAACATGGACACATCCCATTTTCACAAAGAAAACAGAGCTGTTTTTTGTAAAGTGACTACCTGTGGATTTTGGCCTCTAGCTCAGCCGGCACCTGGGGAAACCTAGCAAACCAGTGCATTTTTGAAAACTAGACACCTAGGGGAATCTAAGATGGGGTGACTTGTGGGGCTCTGACCAGGTCCTGTTACCCAGAATCCTTTGCAAACCTCAAAATTTGGCCAAAAAAACACTTTTTCCTCTCATTTCTGTGACAGAAAGTTCTGGAATCTGAGTGGAGCCACAAATGTCCTTCCACCCAGTGTTCCCCCCCAAGTCTCCCGATAAAAATGGTACCTCACTTGTGGGGGTAGGCCTAGTGCCCGCGACAGGAAAAGGCCCCAAAACACAACGTGGACACATCACATTTTCACAAAGAAAACAGAGCTGTTTTTTGCAAAGTGTCTAGCTTTGGATTTTGGCCTCTAGCTCAGGGAAACCTAGCAAACCTGTGCATTTTTTAAAACTAGACACCTAGGGGAATCCAAGATGGGGTGATTTGTGGGGATCTGACCAGGTTCTGTTACCCAGACTCCTTTGCAAATCTCACAATTTGGCCCAAAAAACACTTTTTCCTCTCATTTCGGTGACAGAAAGTTCTGGAATCTGAGAGGAGCCACAAATTTTCTTTCCACTCAGTGTTCCCCCAAGTCTCCCAATAAAAATTGTACTTCACTTGTGGCGGTAGGCCTAGCGCCTGCGAAAGGAAATGCCCCAAAACACAACATGGACACATCACATTTTTCCACAGAAAACAGGTGTTTTTTACAAACTGCCTACCTGTGGATTTTGGCCCCTAGCTCAGCCGGCATCTGGGGAAACCTAGCAAACCGGCGCATTTTTGAAAACTAGACACCTAGGGGAATCCAAGATGGGGTGACTTGTGGGGCTATGACCAGGTTCTGTTACCCAGAATCCTTTGCAAACCTAAAAATTTGGCCAAAAAAAACACTTTTTCCTCTCATTTCGGTGACAGAAAGTTCTGGAATCTGAGAGGAGCCACAAATGTCTTTCCACCCAGTGTTCCCCCCCAAGTCTCCCGATAAAAATGGTACCTCACTTGTGGGGGTAGGCCTAGTGCCCGCGACAGGAAAAGCCCCAAAACACAACGTGGACACATCACATTTTCACAAAGAAAACAGAGCTGTTTTTTGCAAAGTGTCTAGCTTTGGATTTTGGCCTCTAGCTCAGGGAAACCTAGCAAACCTGTGCATTTTTTAAAACTAGACACCTAGGGGAATCCAAGATGGGGTGATTTGTGGGGATCTGACCAGGTTCTGTTACCCAGACTCCTTTGCAAACCTCACAATTTGGCCCAAAAAACACTTTTTCCTCTCATTTCGGTGACAGAAAGTTCTGGAATCTGAGAGGAGCCACAAATTTTCTTTCCACCCAGCGTTCCCCCAAGTCTCCCAATAAAAATTGTACTTCACTTGTGGCGGTAGGCCTAGCGCCCGCGACAGGAAATGCCCCAAAACACAACATGGACACATCACATTTTCACAAAGAAAACAGAGCTGTTTTTTATAAAGTGCCTACCTGTGGATTTTGGCCTCTAGCTCAGCCGGCACCTGGGGAAACCTAGCAAACCAGTGCATTTTTGAAAACTAGACACCTAGGGGAATCCAAGATGGGGTGACTTGTGGGGCTCTGACCAGGTCCTGTTACCCTGAATCCTTTGCAAACCTCAAAATTTGGCCAAAAATACACTTTTTCCTCTCATTTCGGTGACAGAAAGTTCTGGAATCTGAGAGGAGCCACAAATTTCCTTCCACCCAGCGTTCCCCCAAGTATCCCGATGAAAATGGTACCTCGCTTGTGTGGGTAGGCCTAGCGCCCGCGAAAGGAAATCCCCCAAAACACAACATGGATACATCACATTTTTCCACATATTTCCGTCCACCCAGCCTTCCCCCAAGTCTCCCAATAAAAATGGTACCTCACTTGTGGGGGTGGGCCAGGTGCCTGCAACAGAAAAAGGCCAAAAATGTGTAGAGATTGAGGGGATAGCACAGCGAGTTGATAAGCACATATTTTTCTTTCATACATCTTTTAGGCTGACTCTGCTTTGGGGTCCCATGCAAGTGAGGTATCATTTTACTTGGGGGACTGAGGGGAACGCTGGGTGGTAGGAAATTTGTGCCGCAGCAGTGATCCTACAAAGAAAAGTGAGAAAAATATGTTTTTTTCTGCAAATTTTGAGGTTTGCCGAGAAGTCTGTGTAAGAAAATGTTGGGGGATCCAGTCAAGCCACACCTCCATGGACTCCTTGGGGTGTCTATTTTTAAAACATGTCTGGGTTTGGTAGGTTTCCCTAGATGAAGGCCGCACCCGGGACCAAAACCATAGGTGCCCCCCCAAACACAGGTAGCTTTGTAATAGATCATTTTGGTGTGTCCACATACTTATGTGATGTTCCAAACACTAAAATTGCGAAAAGAAATGCACTTAGGTTATGTTAAAAAGACCCCTCACCCACCAACTAAGTTGGTGGCATGCTTCATCATCGGGGTCCCACCCAATGCACCTAGCGTGTCACAGGTGTGCTGCGACGCCTGATTACAGCGGACCAGGTTTTGTCAATTTTACCAAACACACTGGTCGGATTTGGCACGAGTGATGGTTCAGTGGATCAAATTTTATTAACAAGAGATTTCACAAAAATGAAATGCACTGTTAATAACTGAAAGGCCAAAAAACTGAACCAATGACTCACAGCTCGTGAGCTGTAAAGCCACGGCAAGGCGCCAACCGCTTTACAATCCATTCACACACCTTTCATACATGACATGCACAAGACTACTCACGCCACTAGCCACGGGCCCAGCACATCACAACACTCGCATCGACAGACAGCGCCACTGAAGGGCCCATCACTTACATACGCCCACATGCCTGATACAGCAATCACACCAGCTGATGGGAGTGTGTGGACTGGTGTTTGGCTGGCAGTGTGTTGCAGTAGCCAACAGCAAGTCAATATGTACACTATGTACACCATCAGCCTAAAAAACAATAGGCCCATCTGCCCCCAAGGGGGGCAGAAATGGCCAACAGCTCAATGCCCCCCTTGGGGGAGCACCCCTTGCCCAAGGGGATGCCCCCCACAAAAATAAGCATATAAAAAAATCCCTGGCGTTCTAGTGGTTTCCTAAAAATAATAGGCCGATCTGCCCCCAAGGGGGGAAGAAATGGCCAACAGTTCAATGCCCCCCTTGCCCAAGGGGGCACCCCCCACATAAATAAACATTTTTACCAAAATCCCTGGTGTTCTAATGGTTTCTGCCCCCAACAGCCTAAAAATAATAGGCTGATCTGCCCCCAAGGGGGGCAGAAATGGCCACAGGTAACATGCCCCCAAAACGGGAGCGACCCTTGCCCAAGGGGCCGCTCCCAAACAACAAAATATAGCAATATGAAAAAAATAAAATTCCCTGGCATCTAGTGGTTTCTGTCCCCCTTGGGGGCAGATCAGCCTAAACATAATAGGCCGATCTGCCCCCAAGGGGGGCAGAAATTGCCACAACAAACATGCCCCCCAAATGGGAGCGACCCTTGCCCAAGGGGGCGCTCCTGACACACACAGCAGAATAAAACAAAACAAAAAGGAAAATCCCTGGCGTCTAGTGGGCATTCCTGCTGCCCAATCGCAATGCGATCGGGCCGCAGGAATGCTCAAAGAGACACCGGGGGAAAGGAAAAGCCTTTCCTTTCCCCAGGTGCCTATTTGTTCCAAACCCCCCACCCGCCAGAGGAGAAACTCACCTGTTTCTCCCTCATCGCACTGGAAGCAAATGGCTTCAAGTGCGTCCGGCACTATGTGATGATGTCAGCACGCGATCGAGCGCTGACGTCATTACAGGGGTGGGGGGATGGGGGTGGAAGGGGAAGGGCTTCCCCTTCCATCCCTGCCTTTGGGGAGTCGCGAGGGAAGCCCACAGAGGGAGCGCTAGAGCTCCCTCTGAGCTCAGTGTCAAGAACGTAATGGTTACGTCCTCGGCACATGAGCACTGTGCCGCAGGACGTAACCGTTACGTCTGCGGCACAGAACCGGTTAATGCCTACAATTGTTGCAAAAAATAGGATATAACTCTCAATATGACATATTACTACATTAATCTAATTTCAATATTTCATATATGTTAATCACTCATTTAATACAAGTTGTGAATACTGGTGGCCATTCTCCAAGGTCACAATTTCAAAGGTGCACATTATTTTTCTACGTTAATCATTTTCTACCAATTTCACTATTCAAAATACATAAACATTCATTAATATTTTTCTAATTAAGACTTTTGCACTAACAATCCCTCCTCTGATGACTAAATATGTCATCACACTAATTTTTCCCCTTTACAATTTTATGATTTGATTTCCTCAGCATTTTGTCTTCTTCTCAAACCTTCCCTATAGATTCTTTCCCTATTTCTTTCTTCCCTCCTCTTATTATCTTTAGTACTTTTCAATTTAATCTTTTGACACAAGTTACATAATCCCAATATTCATAATATGCAAGTAATTACAATCAGTATTCCCTGTATGATTTTTGAGAGCACCCCATTCCAAATATTATTAAGCCAATTTCCCACTGAAGCAAATCCCTTTCCAAATTTTTTTTAAACATCTGGTTCTTTCAAATCCTTCAAATCACCACTGGAGTTAGTCAGGTTAGTAAGTCTCTTATCTCTTTACTATTGTTAGGAATGCATGAACAACAATGCCTAGAGTTAATCATTTTACAGACTCCGCCGTCCTTTGCTAGAAGGATGTCTAAAGCAAGACGATTTTGAAGAGTCATAGCTCTATCCGCAGCCAATTCAGTGTCTATCAGGAGTATTGCCCCTGTAAAATTTGTCAGCATGTTATCCACAATAGTAGACAACTTTTGTATCTTGATCGAGTTCAGGATGAGTCCTGGTGAAGGAATCACCGCACTAAATATATCTCCCACTACAGCAGAAGAAGATTCCCTCCTCTGTCTCTTATGATGTAATTCAGTCAATTTCTGAAACTTTTTTCAAGTCCTCTATTTGGTAAATCTTTGGGAACACTATCCCCAAATAATATGTCCCATACCATCCTCTTGGAAGACAGTAATAAGCATTAAGTCCACAAATATAGTAGATAACCGGAATGGCAGGGTCCTGACCATTCAACATAAAAGTTAATTTACTCTGAAACAAAAACATATACCTACATTCACTCCTACCCACAAATAAAGTGTCAGTGTGTGATTTTGGCCTATATATACAAAGCTTCCCAACGTGTAATGCATCTAAAGCTAATTTCCCTTGCGTCTTAATTGCAGTGTAAGCATAATCATTCCTGTAAGTCCTTATCTCTAAGCCTTTTTCTAATTTCTCTTTTAATGCTTTTCTCCTGTCGTCAGTATGACCTAAGAAGCTCTTCTCTAAAGGTGTAAGCAAGCATGTTAGATTGTTTTTATGAGTATAAGCCGTCCCAAACTTTAGTGTAGGCTCAAAGAATCCTCTAACCAATACTATGTCATGATCCTTACCTACTCTACTCAAATACCTAATAATAGGAACATCGTGATTTTAGTAAAAATATTGAATATACTCCTGGTCATAAACCTTGTTAGTAGCAGACTACAACTTATCCAGTAAGTTAATAGAAGACTATGGTAGGTAACTCCTTCCTCGACTGACGAAGGAATTTGCGTACACACAAGACAATCCCTTGCATCCATCGTCTCAACAAACTCACTCAATAAGCGATAGAGGACGTTAGAAGAAAGTTCTCCTTGAGCATTAGAATAATCATGCAAATATTTCTCATCTACCTTAAACATCTCCAAAGCTGTTAGTGTAGTAGTCTCAGAAGAAGAAGTATGGTTGGCTCCACATTCCCACAATCACCACTATAAACAAAATCCCACACATAATTGCCAAAACAATGCACATATATTTACAGTGCTTAGCATCTCTAACCTGGTTATTGAACTCAGCCATGATCTGTAAAGAATCAGAAAGCAGAAGCAACTTTATAAAAGTGCAGCAAAATCAAAAATAGACAATTCTACTTTCAGCAGTTAAGTTTTGCATCCAGGAACCCTTTTTCCTTGTCAAAATCGATTAGCAGCTTGTCACACCGGTTTTCAATGTCAAATCAAGCTATCAATGTATTTTCCAAGTTATTTTGAACAGTGTCTTTTCTCAGAATATTTTCAAATTTGTTCAACAGTTCAGCTCCTTGATCACTTTCAGGTTACATCAAAATATTGACTCGGAACTTCCCTATCAAAACAAAAAGACATAAACTTGTGTTGCCATTCGTTTGTAGTTGAGTATGGCCATTCAGGACCTGCGTATCTTCGACTTGCTATTCTCTTTCTTTTCAACTTTTGATCACCACTCAACTCTCCTTTACTTAATTCTTCTTTTCTCGTAGTATCTACTTCTTCCGCTATTGTTTGATCGAAAACTACTTCTTTCTTTTTCTCTACTTGCGACTCTGGCCAATTATCTCCTTTTCTCGATCTTCTGTCAATATTTTCTTCAGGACTGGACTGGTCTCCTTTTCTTTCTCTATGGTGTTTTCTCTTGATGGACCTGCAATAGGCTCAGGAGTCAGATCACTTTGGCTTTGATCCAGCTCTACTCCCTCCCCTTCTTGGTCTGGCACTTGCTCTGTTTGTTTCTCAGAATCGTCTACTTCCGGGAGAACCCCTGCTGTGCTAGGCTCTCCTGCTGCATCCATCGAGATTGATTCTCCAGCACCCTCCTGTAACTCTTCACTCTCGTCTCTTACAGGGGTGATAGAACCATCTTCCAGAAGCTCTTGTTCAACTTCATGTTCTCTTTGTTCTTTTTCTGGTTCCGGTGCTGCAATTTGCTTCACAGTTGTTGGTGCTCTCAACAATGGTTCTTCATGATCCAGTGGACATGCCACTTTCTTTGTGTGACTCATGTGAATCCAGTTCGGGATTCCTGCGCACTTCACAGCTGTCGTAGTTGTCAAAATCACCTGGTAAGGCCCTCTCCAATGTTGCTACAAACACGTCTTGTGAAAAGTTTTTCGAAAAACAACCCAGTCGTGGCTCTCAGGTTGTGCCCTGGATCGTGAATTGGTGGCAGTGTGGTGGCCTCCACCTGCTGAGAGAAAAAGCAAACCACATCAGCCAGACCCTTGCAGTAGTACAACACCATATCATCTGTAATACTGACAAGTGCATTTGCTGGGACTGCTGGTAACCTCATTGCTCTGCCCATAGGAATCTTGTGTGCAACAGTTCTGTCTTTCTGTCAGGTGTATTTCTCATTGACAGCAACTTCAAAGGCAATGCATCTGGCCATTTCAGATTTGTTGCTGCCGCACATCTAGGAAATTCTTGATTTCAAAGTACCATTTATTTGCTCCATTAGTCCTGATGCTTCAGAGCAGTAGCTACAATGCAACTTCTGCTCAATGTTCAGTGCTGTACACAAAAGTTTAATCACCTCTTTATTGAAGTGCATTCCCCTAGCTGATTCTAAAGAGATTGGAAATCTGAAACGTGGTATCAACTCTCTAAGCAACAACTTCGCTATTGTGAGGCTATCATTCCTTCTTGTGAGGTACGCTTCAATCCAATAACTAAAAATGCACACAATCACCAACACACATTTCAAACCTCCACATTCAGGCATTTCAATGAAATCCAATTGCACTCTGCTGGATGGACCTCCTGCTCTTCCCATGTGGCTCAAGTTCACCACGGTCCCTTTCTCCGCATTTAATTGTTGACAAATAACACAGAGATGGCATACTGCTTCTGCTGCTTGTCTAAACTTGGTTTTAAACCAATCAATTTTTAACAAACGAACCATGACATCCCTCCCAATGTGTGCCTTACCGTGATAGTACCTCGCCATTTGTGACAGTAAACTATTCGGCAGAGCCATCTGACCCTCTTCTGAAAGCCGTCCCAGGCTCATCCTGCCTCTGAACACACTTCATTTTAAGCCATGAACGTTTTTCCTCTTTGTCAACATTGTTTTGCAAAGTTTTCAATTTGTCTAATGTGTCAATCACTTTTAATGCAAAACTTGTGCATGTAGTATCTTCTTCGGACATCAATTCCCACTTGTCCTTGAACGATATACAGTTCAATGCGCAAAACCTTGCGACTGGATCCGCAAATCCATTTCCCAGTGACACATAGGGGGTCATTCTGACCCTGGCGGTCATTGACCGCCAGGGCCAACGACCACGGAAGCACCGCCAACAGGCTGGCGGTGCTTCCTGGCCAATTCTGACCGCAGCGGTAAAGCCACGGTCAGAAAAGGGAAACCGGTGGTTTCCCGCCGGTTTTCCCCTGGCCAAAGGAATCCTCCATGGCGGCGCTGCAAGCAGGGCCGCCATGGGGATTCCGACCCCCTTCCCGCCAGCCTGTTCCTGGCGGTTTACACCGCCAGGAAGAGGCTGGCGGGAAAGGGTGTTGTGGGGCCCCTGGGGGCCCCTGCACTGCCCATGCCACTGGCATGGGCAGTGCAGGGGCCCCCTAACAGGGCCCCAGCAAGATTTTCAGTGTCTGCTTGGCAGACACTGAAAATCGCGACGGGTGCCACTGCACCCGTCGCACCTCAGCAAATCCGCCGGCTCCATTCGGAGCCGGCTTCATCTTTGCTGGGGCTTTCCCGCTGGGCCGGCGGGCGATCTTTTGCAGATCGCCCGCCGGCCCAGCGGAAAAGTCGGAATGCCCCCCGCGGTCATCTGACCGTGGGGCGGTGTTTGGGCGGTTTCCGCCCGGCGGGCGGTGCCCGCCGCCCGCCGGGGTCGGAATGACCCCCATAGTCCTGTGATTTTAGATGTGCACTGCATTTCACCATAAAAATTTCCTCAGGCAATTGTATTGCATTCAGTAACTCTTTTATTCTTTTGCCATTTCTCACTGGTGAACCAGTAGAGATCAGGAAACCTCTCTGAGACCACAATTGACCAAAATCATGAACAATTCCAAATCTGTACTGGCTATCTGTATAGATAGTTACTCTCAGTCTAGCAGAAACTGGCATGCTCTAGTAAGAGCATCCAATTCTGCTACTTGTGCAGAATATACTCCTCAAAGCCAAGAAGCTTTTAAGGTACCCGTAATTGTGCACACAGCATATCCTGCTTTCAATGTCCCTGTACCATCTCTGAGACATGAACCATCAACGAAGACAATTTGGTCATTTTCTTCCAATCGAGTATCTCTGATATCAGGTCTCGGTTTTGTGCACAACTCAGTTACCTCAAGACAATCATACTCAATGTCTTCCTCTTTTTCAATTTCAACAGTGTCACTTGGAAGTAAAGTTGCCAGGTTCAGCACTGTACATCTTTTCAGTATTACATTTGGAGCACCTAAAATGCTCGTCTTATACCTTGTTAGCCTGGCACCAGTCAAATATTGAGTTTTCATTCTTGTCAGTAAAATCTCAAATGAATGAGGGACCATTACCATCAGGAGATATCCCATCACTACTCCCTCACATTGTGAAAGACTTTGACCAACTGCGGCAACTGCACGCAAACAACCCAGTAAGGCTGCTGCAACTGGGTCCAAGGTAGCTGAAAAATATGCTACCGGGAGATAAGCACCTCCCTTGACCTGTGTCAAGACAAAGAACATGCATCACGTTCATGACAAAACAATGTGAAAGGTTTTGTGTAATCAGTCATACACAATGCTGGAGCTTTGCACAAACTCTCTATCAACTCAGTGAACGCTTTCATCTGTTCCTGGTCTAATGTTATGGGATCGGTGACATCCTTATGTGTCAGCTTCTGCAATGGCTTTGAAATCTCAGCAAAATTTGGAATCCACTGACGACATTAACCTACCATTCCCAAACATATCCTGACATCTCTCTAGCAAGTCGGGGAACTTCTCTGCAGTCTCATTGTAATCCTTTCTCTGGAAATTCTCCTCGACCCTTTCTCAATTTGGTGACCCAAATTTTTCACAACCTTCTGACAGTATTGCAACTTCAATGGTGACACTTTATGACCAAACTTTCCCAAATGATTTAATAGGACAATTGAGTTGTACTTACATTCGTCCCTTGTTTTGGATGCAATCAGCAAATCATCAATGTACTGTACCAGAGTCAATTGAAACAGCAATTCCAATGACTCCAAGTTCTTTTTTAAGATCTGGTTAAACAAGGATGGTGACTCCATGTACCCTTGAGGAAGTTTGCACCAGCTGTAGACTCTGTCTAAGAATTTGAAACTGAAGAAAAACTGAATATTCTCATGAAGAGGCACAGAAAAGAAAGCTTGTGACAAATTAACAACTGTGAACCATTCTGCATCACATGGAACCTGGAACATTATTACTCCTGGATTTGGTACCACAGGACATCACTTTACCACCATGTAATTTACTTTTCTCAAATCCTATACAATTCTGACCTTCCACACGGCTTTATCAAACTCATTATTGGTGAATTACAGGGGCTGCTCAGCACGTCTTGCAAGACTCCCTGCTTCACAAAATCTCCAATTATCTTTGCCACTTTCATCAAGACATCCTGTGCCATATTGTAGTGTGGAAGCTGCGGAAACACTACATTCGGCCTCAACATAACCTTAATCGGCTCCAGTCCCTTGATCAAACCCACTTCTTTACCTGTCAGATCCCACACATTTTCCTATACCGTTCCCTACAAATCAGAATGAAGCTCTTTTACTGTAAACATCGGGAAAAACTCAATCAATGGGTACTCCTCATTGTTAGTTTCACACTCAGTTTCTGGTGTTAGTTCTTCCTCATCATCCCTATTTGTCTGAATCTCTGTTCCAGCAGTTGAACAAGTAATAGAACATTTGGTTTTGCACAATAAATCTCTTCCCAGTAGGGATACTGGACTTGAATCACAGACTACAAACTTATGCAGTCCCTGGAAGTTGCCAATCTTGACTTGCAATGGATCTGTCATTGGATTTGTCAAATGCTTATTCGCTACCCCCACAACCTGAACTGTTCTTCCTGAAAGAGGTAAGTTCAGAAGTTCTGCACTCCTCACTGTAGACCGCGTGGCTCCTGTGTCCACCAAAAAGGAAACCGTATGACCCATCACCTTCCCTCTCACAAAGGGTCTTCTCTGATCTACCTCTAAGGAGGCTGCAAGCATACATGGCTCCTCATCTGAACTATCAATCATACATTCACCATTTATTTCATTCTCACTGTGTAATGGAAATTGGTGCACTGTGTCAATACTTCTGTCTTGCTTTTGACCCATGACCTGTTGAGTAAGTATCATCTGTTGCTGCTTCATCAGGGCTTGAGGTATCGTAATTTGCTGTCTAGGTACCTTAGGAACCTGCTGCTGCACTGGTTGCAACTGTGTCATTTGTGCACAAGGCATTTGCACCTGCTGCATGGGTTAAAAATTCTGCATCTGATTCATGTTATTTTGAAAATTCGGATTAGGACCTCTCATTCTTGGTACTCTTATATTTTGAATTGTATTGACGTCACCACTTTCTTGAACAACACCTTCTTGCACCATCGTCGGACACTCCTGCTTCCAATGTCCCACGGCTCTGCAAATGTGACACAGTAACATCTTCTTCATCCCTTGCACATCATTCTAATCCACTACAGTACTCAAATCTGGTCCATGATTCATATTGACTCTACGACCCCTACCTCTCATCTGAGGCTGGACCATGACAGTTCCCTGTTGCTGTGGTATCTGTTGCACAAAAGCCCCCCTGCAATCCTGTTTGAGCTGCCTTAATCTGCATCACCATTGTTGGAGCAGATATGCTAATATGAGAATAGTCTAATGATTTGCGTATACATAACTAATGAAGAAATAATGACAAATGAAATCAATAATTGAAAATAACGTGTAATGAGTAAAATGTGCCCACGGGGATTGGTCACCATGTATGTTAACAGTACTAAAATAATGTGAAAATATAAGAATTATGTATTAATATGTCATAATTGCTAATATAATCTATGCTGTATGATGCTTCGTATCCTTAATTTAGCTGAACTAGAGGCCTGGTCGGCGCTGGGCCTTGCTTGCTTAAACGTGGAGATTCGATGAGCTGAAGAGGACTGGAACTGGAGAAAAGGACCTTGAACTGTACAGAGTTCAGATGAGCTCTGCTAGAATTTTCTGCAATGTACCAGCGGACAGGAGACGATCAGAACAAATTGATACAATTATGTGTAGAGTAGGCTAAATGTACTTTCCCAGGACTTGAACAATGGAAACACTGACTAAAAGACTGTGGGCAACAATTTCATTACCTAATGTTCTCATCGACAGGAGGACCAATCATATTAATGGAACTTGATGCCTGAACCAACGCAAATAAGTGGTAAACAAAAACTATAGGTTAGAATCATTACCCCAGATAAGGTTGATCAATTAACAAATTGTGGGACGGACTGAGAGTCCCTAAAAAAAGTCATGACATGAGAAGGGAAATCAGAGTGGAGAGGCGAAAGTTGATGACGTCAGGAGATGCTGTCCGAAGTGCTGAAAATTGGGCTTGCTCTCTGTGAGCCCAAGTCTTGCTGATGACTGATGACCTAGAGATGAAGACTGACTTGTTGCTGATCTATCTTGGATAGGTAGCTATAAAATGCTGATTGACTAATGTGTGTTTTTCCTTCCAGGTACCAACTGTGCTGTTAAAATGTTTTTCTCTCTTAGATAGATTTTTCCAAATTAATGATTTTTTTTTTACTAAATTGTTTTTCGCATGAAGACCCACATGCCGATGCTAATTTGTGATAGGTAGGCTGACAAGGGTGACTTATGGTGACGATTGACTGACTGACTTGCATTGCTGAATTATCCAATGTTAAGATTTGCTGGCTTAGGTTGATGTTTTTTATTGCTTATCAATAAATCTTGATGGAATGTTGCTCATGATGCTAATAAAGTTTGATTAATCATTGATTCTTGAAATAAAGGTTTTGATTAGATTTGTAACTAATAGGGAATAAAACGATTAACCCTTTTGAGAGTGACGGTATTTTCTTGTTAGATAAGTTTTTATGGCATTACATGTTTGATTATGATGTTTATTGATGTTTCAGTGGTTACCGCTTAACTAGGATACTCTATGCGATCCAAAAGATCCATCGACCTATATGCGTCCCCTTGTAAGTTTACTTACCAAGGACAAGGTGCGCTAGCAGTGTTTGGTGGAAGCTTGATAGTTAGTTTCCTTAGGGAACTAGTTAGGTGGTGACTAGTGGGTATGGTAGTAGTTTAAGGTTGAGTACAATTGTTTGAATTTTATGAGGTTTGAATTTTGTTTTTCTGAAATGGTAATGGTAGCAAAGATGATGTTCCCTTAAGCCCAGAAATGACTTTCCCAGATCCTGGATCCCGTTGGTATGATTGAGTATGTTCTCAGCGTGTTTTGAGATAGTATGAGAGTAGTAGGTTGCGCAGGCTTAAGCAAATTGCAGGTGAATTGTGATGTATGTGAGGTAGAAGTAGGAGGTCTGCGTACTCCAGTTAAGGGTTAGTAGGAGTGTGCATACTCCAAATTGTGAGAGTAGGGAAGTCGTCAAACTTCATATGCGTGTGGCGCTTTGTGCTAAAAAATTGTCCACGTGGTTGTTGGTGATGTACGGACCCTGCGTGGTCTAAGACTCCGGAGTATATTGACAAGTGTAGGAGACACTTGGTTATATGTTGTAATCTGTCTGGTTTAGTAGGTTGATTGGGCGTGGTCAACAAGTCATAGTGAATGATAGACGAATAAAAGAAGCTTTGACTAGGATTTGGCGAGTCCTATGTGCACCAGGACAGACCCATTGATCAGTTGAGAGTAAAGTTTGCGGGTCGAATTTTACTTGCGAATGTGGGGGACTGAGAAAGAGGAATAGCTAAAGAGCCAAAAAGTGCCATTAGTGAAAATCCGTAAGGTCCCTGAAGCGATTATGTCCCTTCCTGTAGTAAACCAGCAGGTTTGTTTTAGTTAATATTTGGTGAAGACGCTTGCAATAAAACGCATTAGTTGAGTGGAATTGAGTTGAGGAGGACAAGCTGCAAGACTTTGTCAGCCACTGTGAGTCAGTGTGACGTCAGTGTGTGCCGTGCTGGAATAGGTCAGTTAGTGAGAAGAGCCGCGACCGGATTGGCAGCCGTCCGTGAGAGGCAATTGGTTGAGTAAACGGGTGAAGGGAATCTTGGGAGTAAAAGTCATTTCAACTACTGAATTTGTAGTACACAAAACAGGCAAAATTAAGTTTTTCAAGGCATTTAAGAGTGCGATGAAGGGTGATTCTTACATTAAGGCATCAGTGGGGGAACCGACCACCTCCGGAGGATACTCCGGCGCATCTTGTGATGAAAGAGAAAGGTCTAGCTTTCTGTCTTTGGTTAAAGCAATGGAGTAAGTTGACTAAGAACCAAGGGACATTAGCTTTTCCAGAGCATGGAACGTTCAATTTGAGAATTTTGGACCAGTTGTGATTATCATTGTATGACATGAGGCTGTTACCGAGACCAGTACAGTTTGAGGCTTTAGCAGTTTGGGAGTTAGTGGCCAGACAGCAGCAAGAGCTAAAGTTCAACAGAAGGGTGAAGAAGATAGAAAAGTCACTAGCAGAAGCTAGGTGGGATTGGGAGCAGAAAAGATGGAGGATGGGAACTATGAAAGAGATTAAGATGTTTCCAGCAATCACAGAAGGTGATGATTCAGACAAAGGGGATAGTACCAAGAAAGAGGAGAGTGAGGAAAAAAAGAAAAGGAAAAAATCTCATGTGGATGATGATGATTCTGATGTTGAGGATCTCATTACACAGTTGCTGAGGGATAGACCTCAGCCTATGACGACCTATGCAGGGGGTCCAGGGACTAGTGCTACAGCCCCTCCTGCTACTCCAGGAACATCCCAGGGAGCTGTGGGAGCTGTACAAGCAGAAGGTGGACAATTACCAGGGGTAGGACAGAGTACACCAGTTGCAGGAACGAGTGTGGTAGCTCAGGCGCAGGTACATACACCTACGGTAGCAAGGGTTTATCCAGATGTGCCAGTTCTTGAGACTGTCTTAAAATATCGTAGTGCCAAGGGAGCAGGTGCTTCCGAAGCCAATGTTGGTCCAGACTGACCCGACCTCAATGTTATTGCCACCAGCTCAGAAGCAGGGTAAGTCAAAGTTTAACCCATTGACAGGGACTTCAGTAGATCTCACACCAGTTATGAACCAGATGATGGGAGTGCCACTCACACAAGGAGCCGGTGCTAAGGCAGCCCAGATGCAATATCGCTACCAATTTGTTGTTCCAGTGGTACCTTTATATGCGCAGAAGAAAACAGAAGCAGGGGAACAAACTGAGATGTCACAGAGTTTAGTGAGAAGGGGAGTGGGAGATTCGATGCACTCAACATCATCACCAGGAGCTTGTCCGGGGAAACTCAGATCTCCTACAGGTTTTAGTCCTCTTGTGACATTGCCAGATGCATCAAATGTCTCTAATGCAAATCAGAGCTTGAGACTCCTGACACCGCAAGCCTTGGGTACAGGGGCACAGCAGCCACCTGTGACTAATACGAGTATTATCTCATTACAAGGGTTAACAATTCAGCAGTTAACTAGTTGGCTGGATAGCTTGAATTCTTATCAAAGTACATCAAAAGGGGAAGATCAATTGAACTGAGTGGGACTAAATATCAAAGCAAATGAATTAGTCGAGGGAACAATGGGATTAGATAGGTTAGAATCCGACACTGAAGAAGAGCTGAGGTATTTGTGCCCAGGGATTACAAAAGAAGTAGAGAAAGTACACCAGAAGTTAGTGGAAATAGCAGAAAAGCATGACATTGATCTTAAAACAACGAAACATTTGAGACGAAGTTACAGACTAGATTTTGAGGCAAAAGATTTTGAACACATGAGATCAGCAAGAATGAAAGCACATTGGAAGGATTTGCTACAGAGTGCACAAATTTAGGGAGCATTAGAAAAGTGGGAAGGCAGATGGGCAAGGAAGAAAGAGAAATGAAAATGAGATTCTTAAGAAGAAACAGAGGGAGCAGAGAAAGGGGAATCAGTTAAAATGTTTCAGATGAGAGAGATTCCAGGGGGTCAGTTTGTTCATGTCCCGTGGCACCGAAGTGACATATTGGGGGTTATTACAACTTTGGAGGAGGTGTTAATCCGTCCCAAAAGTGACGTTAAAGTGACGGATATACCACCAGCCGTATTACGAGTCCATTATATCCTATGGAACTCGTAATACGGCTGGTGGTATATCCGTCACATTTGGGACAGATTAACACCTCCTCCAAAGTTGTAATAACCCCCATTGTCTTTTACAAATGATTATCCCAGATTGAGAGAGAAGCCAGTTGAATGGTATCAACAGACTGAGAGGTCGTGAAACTTTCTAAGTGTTTGTGGGAGGACTTGAATACCTTACTCGAGATAGTCGTGCCATCCGACTTATGAGTCGAATGTAAGAGGGCAGTAGACTGGCTAACGAATGAACCTGAAAGTAACAAAATTACAGGCGCACCATCACCTGAGGTAATGAAAAATTATTATAAGGTGACTGAGTTCCTGAAAACTAGGATTTCTCCTAAAAACATTGATTGGCAGAGGATCGACAGGACAGTCCAGGAAACTAAGGAGTCAATACATACTTATTATGAAAGTTTGTTAAAGGCTTTCAAGGAGTACAGTGGCAAGGAAGCAGTCGAACCAAAAGACACGTTGCATTTTGTGTTTAGATTTGTTGAAGGATTGAGACCTGAAGTAGGGCAGATGATTAAGAATCATTTGATTTGCTGGCAGGCAAAGCCAATTGAGTGAGGTGTTGCAGTATGCTAAATATTGTAGTGATGAGATTGAATTGAAACAAAAGAAGTTAAAAATACAGTACACCAGTTCCCTTTTCACAGTGAGGATGGAATAAACGATGAATGGATGAGTGACAGTTCAGATGAAGGAGCTTGTATTCCTGCTGCGTCCCTAGAAGTAGATCAGAGAGGGCCTTCAGTGAAGGGAAAAGTAATGGGACATAAGGTCTCATTCTTGGTAGAAACTGGAGCTACGCCCTCCACAGTGAGGAGTGTGGAAGCACCAGATTTACCCCTTTCCAGCAGGACAGTTCAGGTTGTGGGAGTAGAGAATAGGCAGTTAACAAACCCTATCACAGAACCGGTGCAAGTTGAAATTGGAAATTACTTGGGATTGCACAGATTTGTGGTGTGCGACTCAAGTCCTGTATCCTTGTTAGGCAGAGATTTATTGTGCAAGACCAAATGTTCCATAAATTGTTCAGATGGAGGGATAGAAGTCCAAACAAATAGTGATGATGAGGAGGAACTGGCGTCAGCCATGGTACTTACTAATGCTAACGAAGAACACCCATTGATTGACATTTTTCTGATGTTCACACTGAAGGAGTTGCATGCAGGTCTGTAGGGAACAGTAAAGGAAAAGGTTTGGGATTTGACAGGGAAAGAAGTGGGATTGATCAAAGGAGTGGAACCTATTAAAATCACTTTGAAGCAGAATGTTGAATTCCCGAAACTTCCACAGTATTACATGGCACAGGATGTGATGATGAAAGTGGCACAGATAATTGGAGATTTCCTGAAGCAGGGAGTTCTAAAGGAGGTGTTGAGTACCCCATGTAATTCACCGATAATGAAATTGAAAAAGCCTTGTCGGAAGGTACAGGTTGTGCAGGACTTGCGAAAAGTGAATGACATGATGGTTAAGTGTTGTCCGGTTATGCCCAGTCCAGCAGTGATACTGTTTCAGATTCCTTGTGAGGCAGAGTGGTTCACGGTGGTTGATTTGTCACAAGCTTTCTTTTCAGTGCCACTTCATGAGGATAGTCAGTTTTCTTTCAGTTTCAAATTCCTAGATAAAGTCTATAGCTGGTGCAGGCTTTCACAAGGGTATCCGGAGTCACCATCATTGTTCAATCAGATTTTGAAGAAGAATTTGGAGTCATTGGAATTACCCTGCCAATCGACTCTGGTGCAGTACATTGATTACTTATTGATTGCCTCCAGAACAAGGGACAAGTGTAAGCACGACTCGATTGCCCTGTTGAATCATTTGGGAGACTTTGGATACAAGGTCTCACCGGTGAAGTTGCAGTATTGTCAGAAGTCTGTCAAATACTTGGGTCATCAACTTGAGAAAGGGCTGAGAAGAATTTCCAGAGAAAGGATTACAATGATCTTGCAGCGAAATCCCCCAACTTCCCAGAAAGATGTGTGCATGTTTTTGGGAATGGTAGGGTACTGTAGACAATGTATTCCGAATTTTGCTGAGATAGCAAAACCCCTACAGCAGTTGACACACAAAGTAGTTACAGATCCCATTAGCCTAGATGACGATCAAATGGGGGCTTTCACTGAATTGAGAGAGAGTTTGTGCAAAACTCCAGCATTGGGAATGCCTGATTACACAAAGCCTTTCACATTGTTTTGTCATGAACGTGATGCTTGCTCTTCGGCTGTTTTGACAC
This sequence comes from Pleurodeles waltl, assembly GCF_031143425.1. NCBI lineage: Eukaryota > Metazoa > Chordata > Amphibia > Caudata > Salamandridae > Pleurodeles > Pleurodeles waltl. The sequence continues at coordinate 1,672,248,666 of NC_090444.1, read as the reverse complement.
AGGCCCATGGAGGTGCTTATCGCCCGGTAGCCTATTTTTCAGATACCTTGGACCTAGCTGCAGCCGCTTTACCAGGTTGTCTGCGAGCAGTAGCCGCAGTTGGTCAAAGTCTTTCCCAATGTGAAGGGGTGGCATTGGATACCCAGTGACGGTAATGGTACCACATTCTGTTGAAATTTTACTGACAAGAACAAAAACCCAACATTTGATGGGGGCCAGACTGACAAGGTGTGAGAAAAGCATATTGGGAGCTCCAAATGTAACTTTGAAAAGATGTACAGTGTTGAATCCAGCAACGTTATTGCCAAGTGCTACTGTTGAAATTGAAAAGGAGGAGGCTATAGAACATGATTGTCTTGAAGTAACTGAATTATGTACCAAGTCTAGACCTTATATCAGAGATACTCGATTAGACGAAAATGATCAAATTGTCTTTGTTGATGGTTCATGCCTTAGAGATGGAACAGACACTTTGAGAGCAAGATATGCTGTATGTACTATTACAGGAACCCTAGAAGCATCTTCGCTTCCTGGTGTATATTCAGCACAAGTAGCAGAACTGGTGGCTCTTACTAGAGCTTGTCAGGTTTCTACCAGGCTACGAGTGACAATATACACTGATAGTCAGTACAGATTTGGAATTGTTCATGATTTTGGTCAATTTTGGTCGCAAAGAGGTTTCATGACCTCAAGTGGAACCCCAGTACGAAATGGTGACAGCATAAAAGAATTACTGTTTGCAATTCAATTGCCTGAGGAGATTGCTGTGGTAAAATGCAGCGCGCATCAGAAACTTCCAGATTACATTTCCTGGGGAAATGGGTATGCAGATCAGGTTGCAAGGTTTTGCCCCCTGAATTGTATATCGTTTAAGGACAAGTGGGAATTGATGCCAGAAGAAGAGACCAGTTGTGCAAATTTTGCATTAAAAATAATTGATACTCTAGAAGAATTGAAAACATTACAAGAAAATGCAGACAAGGAAGAGAAGAAGCTGTGGGCAAAGCTGAAATGTGTACAGAGACCAGATGAAATCTGGGTATCTGAGGAGGGTCAGATGGTATTGCCGAATTGTCCGTTGACTCAGATGGCTCGGTATTACCATGGTCAGGCACACATCGGAAGGGAGGCCATGATTAGGCTGTTCAAAGTTGACTGGTTAAATCTGAAATTTAGACAAGCAGCTGAAGCATGTCACAGATGTGTGATCCGTCAGCAATTAAACATGGGATAAGGTACAGTGGTAAATTTGAGCAACATTGGAAGAGCAGGAGGACCATTCAGCAGATTGCAATTGGATTTCATTGAGATGACTGCATGTGGTGGACTGAAGTACATGTTGGTGACAATGTGTGTGTTTAGTCATTGGATTGAAGCATACCCCACCCACAGAAATGATAGTCTCACAGTTGCAAAGCTACTCCTTAGAGAACTGATACCAAGGTTCGGATTCCCGATCTCTTTAGAATCAGATAGGGGAACACACTTCAATAACGAAGTGATTAAGCTCTTATGTGCAGCACTAAACATCGAACAGAAGCTCCACTGCAGCTATTGTCCAGAGGCGTCAGGACTTGTAGAGCAAATGAATGGTACACTGAAATCAAGAATTGCCAAAATGTGCGCTGCCACAAATCTGAAATGGCCAGATGCACTGCCTTTAGTGTTGATGTCAACGAGAAATATACCTGACAGGAAGACAGGATTGTCTCCTCATGAGATTCTTATGGGAAGAGCAATGAGATTGCCAGCAATACCAGCCAATGCTCTTGTCAATATTACCGATGATATGGTGTTGGACTACTGCAAGGGTCTAGCTGAAGTGGTTTGATCTTTTTCTCAGCAGGTACAAGCCGTTACCCAGCCACCTATCCATGACCCAGGCCACAATCTAAGAGCGGGAGATTGGGTTGTGATCAAAAAGCATGTGTGAAAGACTTGCGTAGAACCATGTTGGAGAGGTCCAGATCAAGTGGTGCTGACTACTACAACAGCTGTGAAGTGTGCAGGTTTGCTTAACTGGATACATGCCAGCCACACAAAGAAGGTGGTGAGTCCTCAGGATCATGAAGAAGTGTTGCTGAGAATGCCAGCAGCTGCAAAACAAATAGTTCTACCTGAACCAGAACCGGAGCAGGTCGAGCCGGAAGTAGATCCAGAATTGCCAGAAGATGGATCGATTACCCGAGTAAGAGACAAGGGTGTGGAAACTCAGGAGGAAGAACGAGAAATAAATGCAGCAGAAGTGACAAGAGATCCATGCACAGGAGAGGTTCTCACAAGAACAAAGAGTGCTGAATCGCAAGGAGATAAGAGTGTCAGAGCCTGAGGGGGAAAGAGTTGAGACAGATCGAAGCAAAAGCGATCTGACTCCTCCTGAACACGTTGGAGGTCCATCAAGAGAAGGTACTTCAGATAAGGTGAAGGAGAAGGGTCCAATCTTGAAGAGATTGTTGACAGAAGGTGCGAGAAAAGGAGATCACTGGCCTGAATCTCAAATAGGCAAGGAAAAGGTTATAAATGAAACAATAGAGGAAAAAGTAGACACCACAAAGAAAGACGAATTAAGTGATGGAGAAGTGACAGGAGAAAGGAGGTTGAAAAGGAAGAGAGGAGCAAGTCGAAAATGCGCAAGACCAGAGTGGTCATATGCTGCAACAAGTGATTGGAAAAACGAGTTTATGGGGGTCATTCTGACCTCAGCGGTAAAAGGCCCTTACCGCCGGTCAGAAGTCCGCCATTCTACCGCCGCGGCCGCGGTAAACCGCCACGGTCATTCTGACCCACAACGGCGGAACCGCCAAAATCCCGACAAGGAAGGCCGCCACATCAGCGGGCCGCGGAAAACTGGAGATGACCAAACCTCCACCGTCACGCCAACACAAACACGCCCATGCCATTCTGACCCACGAATCCACGCGGCGGTCTTTCAACCGCGGTATTCCATTGGCGGTACACACCGCCGCGGTCAAAATACACACACAGCTCCAAAACACAGCCACATTGGACAATTTGAAATACACACACCTGACACACATACAAACAACACTCCCACACATCCAACCAACTATAAAACACACACCAACATCACCCACAAACCCCTACGACCGAAGATCATAGACGAAGGAGAGAGAGACACATCACAGAATAGAGAGCTACATCACACAGAGGCACACTACACCATCACACATGCCACATAGAAGCACAAAGCACCACACACCAACACACTCTTCACCATATACACCACCCCACACCTCATCCACACCACCCCATGGCACCCCAAAGGCACCCACGCTTTTCGGACCAAGAACTCCGGGTCATGGTGGAGGAGATCATAAGAGTCGAACCCCAGCTCTTCGGCTCACAGGTGCAGCACACCACTATAGCCAGGAAGGCGGAGCTATGGCAGCGGATCGTGGACAGGGTAAACGCGGTGGAACATCATCCCAGAAATCGAGAGGACATCCGCAAACGTTGGAACGACTTACGGGGAAAGGTGCGCTCGATGGTCTCGCGACACAACATCGCAGTGCAGAAGACTGGCGGGGGACCCCCACCCACACCACCCGAATTCACAGCATGGGAGCAAGAGGTACTAAACATCCTGTATCCTGATGGCCTCGCTGGAGTACACGGAGGAATGGACTCTGGTAAGTACAATCTCAACTACTTCACCCCCCCCAGCATGCCAACCCCCACCACCACCCTCACCCCCAACCCCCCATCACACATCCTCCCTGAGAATGTCTCCCCAGCACAACCCACCCAACACCAACCCCTGCATGCCACCACAAACTATGGACACCCATCACCTAAGCATGACCACTGCACATACCCCCCCCAACACCCCCACAACACCTCCCACAAGGGAATGACAGCACTGGGGGACAAGGGCACCCATAAATCGCACACAATAGCACACACAGAAACAATAACCATACTCTCTTACCCCATGCAGGACCCGAACGCCAACACACCGGCCAGGAGGGTCCAGAAATGTCCATCCCCCCCCGGAAGAGGCACCCAGTGATGACAGCAGCTCTGTCGACCTGGAACCTGGCGACCAGCCCGGACCATCGGGGACCTCTGGACAGTCGGTTCCCCACACACAGGCCACAGCAGACCCAACCCCCTCTGGGAACAACAGCACAGCTCCCACCCAGCGGGCCCATGGCTCTGTCTCTAGAACAGGTCAATCAGCGGTGTGTCTGCCACTACAGGGCCCCCAGGCTAACCCACCACCCCAACAACAACAGGGACCTGGGGGCAGTGGTAGTGGGCACACCGTCCAGGGGACAGAGTCCGGGGGAAACAGGGCAACTCGGAGGGCTGCTGTGCGACAGGGGGGGAGGAGAGGCCCAGGGAACCCACTCTCCAAGAGGCCCTCACCACCATCATGGCAGCCTACCACCGCTCACAAGAGACGATGGCGACGGTACTGGCCAGGTTCCAGGAGATCCAGGCACAGCAGGAGGAACGCTACATGGGGTTCAACAATCATCTCACCAACATCTCTACCGCCATGGGGAGGCTAGTCCAGGCCCTCCACCGGATAGAAGACACGTTGCGGGACCATGTGGCACCACACAGGGCCCCTGTCACTAGCCCGGACCAGGAACAGCCTACCACCTCCGCCGGCGCTAGTGGACAGGAGGCCCCACCACAACGACAGGCCACCAGAACCCCACCTCCTGCTGAAGAACAACCACCCCGCAAGAGGAGCCTGAGATCAAAAGAATCAACAGAGTAGGATGTCAAGACCCCCGCCAGCATGAGATACCCCCTGAAGTCATCCCACTGTCCCACATTGCCACCCTGTCCAACCTTGAACTGCCCCTGCTCCATCCTTCCACAGGCATATGGACAATGCACCTGTGAGACTGAGAACTGGACTCTGCCATGGCCATTACTCCACCCCCACCCATCACCGTGTTTATATCATGTACCATTATCTAGCACAAAAAATAAATCACTCAATGCACTGAAATCATGCTGGAGTCAGGCTGTATTATTTACAAATGTAAAACACATTACCGATCAATTATGTTCTGTAAACTTTGTGCTGAACACATACCGAGATCAATAAGCATTAGTCCATGGGCTAACCAAGCAGAAGTCACGCAGTGGGTCATACAGCACTGAAAAGGGAAGGGAGAATCAAACATCAGTTTCAAATAACTGGGGGGTCATAGACAAAGTTGAGAAAAACGAGGCAGTCAGGAAAATTAAAATGGCGTGTGTGATTCTTACCTGTGTGCTACTGAAAATACTGTTGGATAACTCTGTCCCTGTTGTCTGGGTCGTCCTCTGAGTCTTCCTCCTCTTCACTCTCCACAGGCTCTACAGCTGCTTCAACACCACCATCTGGACCATCCTCCTGCAGGAAAGGCACCTGACGTCGCAATGCCAGATTGTGAAGCATACAGCAGGCCGCGATGATCTGGCACACCTTCTTTGGTGAGTACATCAGGGATCCCCCTGTCATATGCAGACACCTAAACCTGGCCTTCAGGAGGCCAAAGGTTCTTTCAATGACCCTCCTAGTTCGCCCATGGGCCTCATTGTACCGTTCCTCAGCCCTGGTCCGGGGATTCCTCACTGGGGTCAATAGCCAAGGCAGGTTGGGGTAACCAGAGTCACCTATTAGCCACACACGTTGTCTCTGTAGCTGTTCCATCACAAAAGGGATGCTACTATTACGCATCACATACGCGTCATGCACTGACCCAGGGAACTTGGCATTCACATGGGAGATGTACTGGTCAGCCAAACAGACCACCTGGACGTTCATAGAATGGTAACTCTTCCTGTTTCTGTACACCTGCTCATCGTCTTTTGGGGGGACTAAGGCTACATGGGTCCCATCAATGGCACCAATTATGTTGGGAATATGTCCAAGGGCATAAAAATCACCCTTCACAGTGGGCAAATCAACCTCCTACGGGAATATAATGTAACTCCGCATGTGTTTCGTCAGGGCAGACAACACTCTAGACAACACCTTAGAAAACATTGGCTGAGACATTCCAGATGACATGGCCACTGTTGTCTGGAATGAGCCACTTGCAAGAAAATGGAGGACTGACAGCACCTGCACCAGATGGGGAATTCCTGTGGGTTGGCGGATGGGGGACATCAGGGCTGACTCCAGCTGGGCACACAGTTCATGGATGGTGGCACGGTCAAGTCGGTATCGTAGTATGATGTGGCGTTCTTCCATTGTCGGCAGGTCCACCAGCAGTCAGTACACGCGAGGATTCATCCTTCTCCTCGCAAATCCCAGCAGACGGTGCCTAGGAAGGACAACATGGAGCACAGAGTCAAGATAATCACTGGTACGTTCACCACTGCTTGCATGGCACACGGTTATCTAGGTATTGAAAGGCGTGTATGTGTGGCAATGCCAGGCCTAGGCCTGTGTGTCGCAGTAGAGATTATGCCATGTGGGCCCTTGAAATGGCGGCTGCCTGACCTGTGTAGTGGGACAATGGGATGTGAGGTCACTGCGCTGGCAGAGCACACCGTGGCGGTAGGCGGTCGAAGACCGCTATACGGAGCCGCATTGGATAACATTGAAGCCTATGGGTTTCAGGAGCCAATGACGATGTGCGCCGGCGGTCGCGGGACGCACCGCCGCGGTACGCACCGCTGCGGGCGTGACAGCCATTTTCTATCTGCTTAATCACTCGAGACCTGATCATCCACAGGAGAGGACCTATACTGCAAGTGCTGCTGTGAACTCGGTCTGGAAGTGACAATGGCTGCTGCGACTGGGGAAAGGGCCCCTGTCTTCACGTCTGAAGAGTTGGAGAAGCTCGTGGATGGGGTCCTCCCCCAGTATGCGTTACTCTACGGTCCTCCAGACCAACAGGTGAGTACACCGGGTGCACATGGAATGGGCGATGCCTGTGTGGAGTGGGGTGGATGTAAGTTGGTGGGGTGGGGGGCGAATGAGGAGTGCAACGCACGACAGATGAGAGCATGTGCTATATTGCAAGGTTGGGGAGGGGGGGCCAATCACATCTAACATGCAGTAAGTTGATGATTGTTTCCTTCCCACCCTGTACATGTCACATAGGTCAGCGCCCATCAGAAAGTCGGGATTTGGCGTGCCATCGCCAAGGAAGTCCGGGCCCTGGGGGTCCACGTCAGACGGGGCACCCACTGCTGCAAGAGGTGGGAGGACATCCGCCGCGGAACCAGGAAGACCGCCGAGTCACTGCTGGGGATGGCCTCCCAACCTAGGAGGGGTGCCAGTCGTACCCTGACCCCCCTGATGTCCCGGATCCTGGCGGTGGCCTACCCGGAGTTGGATGGGCGCTTGAGAGCATCACAGCAGACACAAGGGGGTGAGTATCAGCACATTCAGCTATCTTTCTGCGCAGTGGAGGTGTCTGGGTGGGGGAGGAGGGTTGGGGGTGACATTAGGCCAGGGCGCTTTCTGTAGTGTAGTCCTCTCCCTTAGGCATGGCCCTGTGCTCCCGGCCCCCACCTCCGTAGGGTGACAAGTCCAGCTATTGATGGTCCAGCCTCACACATGTGCGCGCTTGTCGTCTCCTCACCTGTTGTCCGAGTCAGAAGTACTGAGTAGTGTGCCCCGAATGCGCGGCTTAGTGCATGCGGCTCCTGTGTCTGTCCTCTCCGCCAACGGTGTTGACATTGCATGCACTCAACCAGGTTATCTCTTTCTCCCCCCACCCTTCTTCTTCATCTTCTTGTGCATGTGTGCATTAGCATCATCAGGCGGAGGAGATTTGGCATCGGAGCACGAGGGAGCTGCAAGCCACAAGGCCCCGGTGGGCACAGGAACAGACACCGAGGGCCCAAGTGAGCCGGAGGGCGAGGGGAGCACCACGACGGGGACCGCTGGTGAGAGCAGCGACAGCGACACGTCCTCGGATGGGAGCTCCCTAGCGGTGGCGGCAACATCCGGGCCCCCCGCCTCTACAGGTACAGCCGCCACCCAGCGCACCAGCCCCGCCCTCCCAGCAGCCCCTCAGCCTACGCTCCGTGCCCGCTCACCCAGGAAGGCAGGCGTCTCCTTCGCCCCAGGCACCTCAGCCCCTGCCCCTGTTTCCCCTGCTGCCCTCAGTGAGGAGGTCATTGATCTCCTCAGGACACTCATTGTTGGGCAGACTACCCTTTTGAATGCCATCCAGGGGGTAGAAAGGGAGGTGCATCGGAGCAATGCCTACCTGGAGGGCATTCATTCGGGTCAGGCTGCCCATCAACGATCGTTCAATGCTCTGGCCTCAGCACTGACGGCAGCCATTGTCCCTGTTTCCAGCCTCCCTCTTCTGACTGCCTCCACCCTGTCTCTGTCTCCTGTTCCTCAGCCTATCCCATCCACACCATCTGACCAGCCTGCACACACCTCAACACCCAAGGGCAGCTCATCCAGACACAAGCACCACAGATCCCACAAACACTCACCCAAACAACACACAGATGCAGACATCCCAACAGTCACTACCACCCCTGTGTCCCCCTCCTCCTCGTCTCCCTCCTCCCTCCCTGTGACGTCTCCACTCACACCTGCATGCACACCAACATCAGCCAGTGCTTCCATCACCACCACACCCTCCTGTACAGTCCGCACGCGTGCAGTCACCACCCCCACTGCCATTTACACGTCCCCTGTGTCCTCTCCCACTGTGTCTGTCACCACCCCTTCCAAGACACACAAACGCAGGCAGACACCCACCCAACAGACATCCACCTCACAACAGCCTACAGCACCTGCACCTGCACCCAATGACAGCACACCTGACTCTCCTACAACCACATCCTCTTCCTCCACTTCCATCTCCACTTCTCCTACCTTTTACCTTGGCCCTAAAAAACTTTTCCTGGCTAATCTTGACCTCTTCCCCTCCGATGACCTACCCCCTCCATCTGCAAAGAGTCCCAAGAGCACCACAGCCACCACCAGCCCAACTTCGGGTGTCACTGTTGTGCATGGGTTCTGGAGCCCACCCTTTGCCAGCAGTGACACCTCCATCAGCAGCAAGGACACATCCAGCCCCCCCCGGCAAGAGGACCAGGAAACACAAGGGCCGCCGTGCGAAGACTGACACGGCTGCCCCCAAGGAGCAGAGTTCGCCCACTTCACCAGCCACAACGTCTAGGGGAGGCAAGGGCCCGAGAGCCCCATCTAAGGAGCGTAAGGGCAGCAGGGCGGAGACGTCAGCCAGCAGGAGCGCGGAGCAGGTGGGCCCCACATGCCACATCCCAGCTGTAAAGGAGGACACCAAAGGGCCCAGGACTCCGTCACCGAAGGGCCCAGGAACATCACGGCCGGAGGGCGTCTGAGCACGGAGTCCAGGCCAGGTCTGGCTCCCTTGAACCTACTGGATGTGCACCGCTGAACAGGGCCCGCGGTGCAGAAGAGCACCGATGAACAGGGCCCGCCGCGCAGAAGAGCACCGCTGAACAGGGCCCGCCGTGAAGATAGGCACCGCTGAACAGGGCCCGCCGTGCAGAAGAGCACCGCTGAACAGGGCCCGCCGTGCAGAAGAGCACCGCTGAACAGGGCCCGCCGTGCAGAAGAGCACCGCTGAACAGGGCCCACCGTGAAGATAGGCACCGCTGAACAGGGCCCGCCGTGCAGAAGAGCACCGCTGAACAGGGCCCGCCGTGCAGAAGAGCACCGCTGAACAGGGCCCGCCGTGCAGAAGAGCACCACTGAACAGGGCCCGCCGTGAAGATAGGCACCGCTGAACAGGGCCCGCCGTGCAGAAGAGCACCGCTGAACAGGGCCCGCCGTGAAGATAGGCACCGCTGAACAGGGCCCGCCGTGCAGAAGAGCACCGCTGAACAGGGCCCGCCGTGAAGATAGGCACCGCTGAACAGGGCCCGCCGTGCAGAAGAGCACCGCTGAACAGGGCCCGCCGTGAACATAGGCACCGCTGAACAGGGCCCGCCGTGCAGAAGAGCACCGCTGAACAGGGCCCGCCGTGAAGATAGGCACCGCTGAACAGGGCCCGCCGTGCAGAAGAGCACCGCTCCGCTGGGTCCTTCCTGTCAAGCACCGCTCCGCTGGGCCCTTCCTGTCAAGCACCGCTCCGCTGGGCCCTTCCTGTCAAGCGCCGCTCCGCTGGGCCCTTCCTATCAAGCACCGCTCCGCTGGGCCCTTCCTGTCAAGCACCGCTCCGCTGGGCCCCGCCGTCTCAAGCACCGCTCCGCTGGGCCCCTTCATCTCAAGCACTGCTCCGCTGGGCCCCGCCGTCTCAAGCACCGCTCCGCTGGGCCCCGCCGTCTCAAGCACCGCTCCGCTGGGCCCCTTCATCTCAAGCACCGCTCCGCTGGGCCCCGCCGTCTCAAGCACCGCTCCGCTGAGCCCCTTCATCTCAAGCACCGCTCCGCTGGGCCCCGCCGTCTCAAGCACCGCTCCGCTGGGCCCCTTCATCTCAAGCACCGCTCCGCTGGGCCCCGCCGTCTCAAGCAACGCTCCGCTGGGCCCCGCCATCTCAAGCACCGCTCCGCTGGGCCCCTTCATCTCAAGCACCGCTCCGCTGGGCCCCGCCGTCTCAAGCACCGCTCCGCTGGGCCCCTTCATCTCAAGCACCGCTCCGCTGGGCCCCGCCGTCTCAAGCACCGCTCCGCTGGGCCCCTTCATCTCAAGCACCGCTCCGCTGGGCCCCGCCGTCTCAAGCACCGCTCCGCTGGGCCCCTTCATCTCAAGCACTGTTTATGGTTCACTGTGCCCACCATGCCTCCTCCTTGACCAGTGGAGACTGTTATCCACTTGAGAGACTGTGGCTTTGCACTCCCCAGGATGGCAGAGTGGGCAACCCGCCCACTGTAGAGACTTGAGAGACTGTGTCTTTGCACTCCCCAGGATGGCAGAGTGGGCAACCCACCCACTGTAGAGACTTGAGAGACTGTGGCTTTGCACTCTCCAGGATGGCAGAGTGGGCAACCCATCCACTGTAGAGACTTGAGAGACTGTGGCTTTGCACTCCCCAGGATGGCAGAGTGGGCAACCCACCCACTGTAGAGACTTGAGAGACTGTGGCTTTGCACTCCCCAGGATGGCAGAGTGGGCAACCCACCCACTGTAGAGACTTGAGAGACTGTGGCTTTGCACTCCCCAGGATGGTACAGTGGGCAACCCACCCACTGTAGAGACTTGAGAGACTGTGGCTTTGCACTCCCCAGGATGGCAGAGTGGGCAACCCACCCACTGTAGAGACTTGAGAGACTGTGGCTTTGCACTCCCCAGGATGGTACAGTGGGCAAGCCACCCACTGTAGAGACTTGAGAGACTGTGGCTTTGCACTCCCCAGGATGGTACAGTGGGCAACCCACCCACTGTAGAGACTTGAGAGACTGTGGCTTTGCACTCCCCAGGATGGCACAGTGGGCATGGTGGCCCCTTCGTGGATCTTGCGTCGTGGACTCATGTGGCTGTGGTGCCCCCCCCTTCCCTTCCCCCTGAGGTGCCTGTAGTATTTTCATCAGATGCCCCTGCAGTGTTCTCTCCAAAGGACTCAGGTCTCCTGTGTGGGCTTTGCCCTTGTGTCGCTACACTGTAGCCCACGGACTGTATCATTTGACTTGGATGTAGCGGACTAATTGCCTCGGTTCGCCATGGCAGTGTGTATAGTATTATTTTGTTATGGATATTTTGCATAGTTGCCGATACATCTCAGAGTCTATTTTTTATATAAAAATTTGGTTCACAATTTAATTATGTCTTTGCATTTTTCAGGGGGGTTTGGGTGGTGTCACTGTGCATTGTTGCTCTGCATTGGTGTGTACATAGTTTGGGGGGGTGGGGGTCGCATATGTGTGTGCCCGTAACCTTTCCTCCTCCCCCCTCCCGTGTGTCGTAGGTGCAGTACTCAGGTGCAGTTGTTGTACTCAGGTGTAGGTGCAGTTGTCGTCTGCGCCGGAGTTCGTACTCGTGGTAGATGAGCAGGTAGACGAGTGCAGGTAGGATGTTTAATTCGGGTTCCATGCTGTCCTCCGTACTCGTGGAGTGTGTTTTGGTGAGCGTTTTCCCGTCCGTAGTCTGTTTCCGCCGTGTTTTTATCAGCGGGGCTCCCGCCCCGGAAAAGGTGGCGGATTGGTGAGTTGTGATAGTGTGGGCGGTACATTGTCTGCCGCCTGCCTGTTGGCGGTGACCGCCGCGCTGTTTGTCTGTACCGCCGTGGCGGTCGGAGTGTTAATGTGGCGGGCTGTGTTGGCGGTTCCCGCCAGGGTCAGAATTCCATTTTTTGGACCGCCGGCCTGTTGGCGGGTTGGCCGCCGCTTTATCACCGACCGCCAGGGTTAGAATGACCCCCTATGTCTTTTTGTTTGGATAGAGAAGTCCCGAATCAGTATTCTGATGACACCTGAAGGAGAAAATCAATAGACTGAGTCATTGAGCAAAAAGGAGAAGAAACTGAGATTAACGATTTTACTAAAAAGACACTGATAGCCTGATATGACACTTAGAATCCTGGAGATGACCAGCTGCTAACCGATTTTGACAAAGGAAGTAAAAGGGTCCAGTTACGTGAAGCTGAAGCGTGAAACAGAAGTATATTTTTGATTTTTTGATTTTTCTCGTGTTGCATATTAATTATGAGTTATATTCTGCTTTCTGATTCTTTACAGATCACAGCTAGGTTAGTTAACAACATTAGGCACATTAGGTACTGTAGATATTTGAGTGTAGGAATGGCGATTGTGTGTGGAATATTGTTTATAATAATGATTGTGGGAATGTCAATTCATGAGGTGAGAGAAGCTAAGGTTACATCTGTTCTTGAGACTACTAACAGCTATAGACTAGTTTAAATTAGATGAGCAATATTTGCATGATTATACTAACGCAAAGGGAGAGCTGTCTTCTAACGTCTTTTATCGTTTATTGAGTGAATATGTGGAAACAAATAATGCAAGGGATTGTCTTGTGTGTACGCAAATGCCTTCCTCTGTAGAAGAAGGGGTCACTTACCATAGTCTACCTCTGACTTACGGTATAACTTGTAGTTTGCTACTAACTCAATTCTATAACCAAGAATATATTCAGTATTTTTGTTCTAATTATGATATGGTGTTTTCTTTTGTTCCTATAATTAGATGTCTGAGTCAGATAGCTAAGGATCATGATATAGTATTAGTTAGAGAATTCTTTGAGCCTACACTGACCTTTGGCACGGCTTATGTGCATTGTAACAACTTGACTTGCTTATTAACACCTATGGAAAAGAGCTTTATTGGGCATACTGATGATAGGAGAAAAGCAATAAAAGAAAAACTAGAGAAAGGGTTAGAGAAGAGAACTTACAAGAATGATTATGCTTACACTGCCATTAAAACACAAGGGAAATTAGCCTTAGATGCATTACATGTAGGGAAGCTTTGTATATATAGGCCAAAATCACACACTGACACTTTATTGTGGGAACAAGTGAATGTAGGCATGTGTTTCTGTTTCAGAGTAAGTGGACATTTATGCTGAATGGTGCAGACCCTGTGATTCCTGTAATCTATTATATTTGTGGACTTAATGCTTATTACCATCTTCCTAGAGGATGGTATGGGACATGTTACTTGGGAATAGTTTTTCCTAAGATTTATCAAATAGATGATCTGAAAAAGATACTGAAAATGACTGAGTTACACCAAATGAGACAAAAGAGAGAGACATCTTCTGCAATTGTAGGGGATATTTTTGGAGCAGTAATTCATTCTGTATGAGTTATATTGAATACAAATAAGATTTGAAAGCTGTCAACTATAGTAGATAATATGTTAACTATTATACAGGAGCTATACTTTTACTAAATACTTTGGGGGTCATTCTGACCCTGGCGGCCGGTGACCGCCAGGGTCACCGACCACGGGAGCACCGCCAACAGGCTGGCGGTGCTCCCTCGAGCATTCTGAACGCGGCGGTTCAGCCGCGGTCAGAAACGGAAAGTCGGCGGTCTCCCGCCGACTTTCCGCTGCTCGGGTGAATCCTCCATGGCTGCGGAGCGCGCTCCGCAGCCATGGGGATTCTGACACCCCCTACCGCCATCCTGTTCCTGGCGGGTCTCCCGCCAGGAACAGGATGGCGGTAGGGGGTGCCGCGGGGCCCCCGTAAGAGGGCCCCACTGTGTATTTCAGTGTCTGCAAAGCAGACACTGAAATACGCGACGGGTGCAACTGCACCCGTCGCACCTTCCCACTACGCCGGCTCCATTCGGAGCCGGCGTCCTCGTGGGAAGGTAGATTTGCCCTGGGCTGGCGGGCGGCCTTTTGGCGGCCGCCCGCCAGCCCAGGGCAAATCTCAAAATACCCTCAGCAGTCTTGTGACCGCGGAGCGGTATTTTGACGGGGGAACATTGGCGGGCGGCGGACCCCCTAAATTAGCTGCGGATCGAGCTATGACGCTTCAAAATAGGCTTGCTTTAGACATAATATTAGCCAAGGACGGAGGAGTCTGCAAAATGATTAATGAAAAGCACTGCTGTTCATATATACCTGAAAGTGAGAAAGAGGTAAAAGATTTGCTCACTAATTTAACTAATGCAAGTAAGGATTTGAAAGAACTGAAGGAACCAGGAATTTGGGAAAAGGTTGGAAATGGATTTGTTACAATTGGTAACTGGTTTAGTCACAGTTGGGGTGGGATACTATGGAAAATCATCCATGAATATTAATTGTGATCATTGCTTTATTAGGATTATGGGGGGACATGTAAATTATGGAAGAAAATTCAACTAAAAAGGGCTAAAAATAATCAGAGGGAAGAACAACCCAGAAGAAGAATCTATAGGGAAAATATAAACAGAAGAGATCAAAATGTGGCTGAAAGTAATTTTAAATGACTGACAAGGGAAAGGTGTGATGACATATTTAGTCATCAAAGGAGGGACTGTTGGAGCAGATATGCTAATATGAGAATATTCTAATGATTTGCGTATACATAACTAATGAAGAAATAATGAGGAATGAAACTAATAATTGAAAATAACGTGTAATGTATAAAATGTGCCCATGGGGAGTGGTCACCATCAATCTCATCACTGCAGAATTTCGCATACTGCAACACTGCATCAATCGGCTTCGATTGCCAACAAATCAAATGGCTCTTAATCATCTGACCCATTTTAGGTCTCAGTCCTTCCATAAACCTGAACACAAAATGCAACATGTCTTATGGCTCGATCGCTTCCTTACCACTGTACTCCTTGAACGCCTTCAATAATCTCTCATAGTACGCATGTATCGACTCCTTTACCTCCTGCACTGTCCTGTCAATTCTCTGCCAATCAATATTTTTGGACATAATTCTCATCTTTCGGAATTCAGTCACCTTATAATAAGGCTTCATTACTTCAGGTAAAGGTACACCTGTAGTTCTATCCCTTTCTGGTTCACTTGTCAGCCAATCTCCTGCTCTCTTACATTCAACCCACAAATCCGCTGGAACCACTATCTCCAATAGAGTATTCAAGTCTTCCCACAAAAATTTTGAAAGCTTCACAAACCTGTCTGTCTGCTGGTACAATTCGACTGGTTTCTCCCTCAGTTTTGGATAATCATTTGTGAATGACAGACTATCTCTTCTGTGCCAAGGAACATGAACAAACTGCCCTCCTGGAATCTCCCTAATTGGTAAAATTTTTACCAGATCCTTATCTTTCTGTACACTTTTGGACCCTTCTTGTAAATCACGTTTCCTCTTATCTTTCTTCTTTGTCCATCTGCATTCCCACTTTTCTAATGCTCCCCAAATTTGACCACTCTGCAATAATTCTTTAAGATGGGCTTTCATTCTAGCTGACCTCATATGTTCAAAATCCTTTGCGTCAAAATCTAACCTGTAGCTTCTTTTCAAATGCTTTGCTTTCCCAATTTCAATATCATGTTTTTCTGCTAAGTTTGCCAATCTCTCATGTATCTTGCCCACCTCTCTCATGATTCTCGGACATAAGTATCTCAGCTCCTCTTCCATACAGGACTCCAACTTATTCACCCCCATTGATCCTTCAACTAGTTCAGTTATTTCTGTAGTCAACCTAACACGATCAATCTGCTCTTCACTCTTGGACACATTCTGTGGAGTGTTCAAACTATCTAACCACTCATTCAGCTGCTGTGCCGTCAATCCCTGTAACGTAATGTTACTCGCATTTGGTGATGGCACCTGTTGTACCACTGCACCTGGAGGTTGCGGTGTCAAGAGCTTTAAGCTCTGACGTACACTTGGGCCATTTTCAGCATAGGGAAGTGCAACAAGTGGACTGAGATCCATTAGTAACCTCGATCCATCAAAGGTCTGACCCATGGAAGAGACTACCTGCATATGTTCTCTCAACCCCCTCCTTATGAGGCTCTGTGACATCTCACCCTGTTCTCCTGTGATTGATTTCTTCTGCACAAACAATGGTACCACTGGACCAACAGTAATTGGCAGCGATATTGCATCTGGGGCTGCTCTACCACCTGCATTTTGTGGAAGCGTTACTCCCATACTCTGATTCATTACCAGAGTCAAATCCGACTGTGTCCCTGTCATTGGTGTAAACCTTGGCATACCCTGTGGCTGTCTGTGCCTGGGGCATCATTATCGGAGTCGGCTCAGTCTAGATCAGCAATCAATCAATCAAAAAATGTATTAAGCGCACTACTTACCCGTTAGGGTCTCAAGTCGCTGGGGGGAAAGGGTTCCCGTTTACTGCTCAAAAAGCCATGTCTTGAGGTGCTTTCTGAAAGTTAGGAGGTCCTAGGTCTTGCGTAGGTTGGTGGAGAGGGAGTTCCAGGTCTTGGAGGTGGGGTGGGAGAAGGCTCTGCCGCCAGAGGTGGTGCGGTAGATGCAGGGGACTGTGGCGAGGACGAGGTCAGCGGAGCGAAGAAGTCGAGTAGGTGTGTGGAAGTTTACTCATTCGTTAAGGTAGGCTGGTCCAGTGTTGTGGAGGGATTTGTGAGCATGGATAAGGACTTTGAAGATGATCCTTTTGCTGATGGGCAGCCAGTGTAGGGATCTGAGGTGAGTGGAGATGTGTTTGTGGCGGGGAGGTTGATGATGAGACGTGCGGCTGCGTTCTGGATTCGCTGGAATTTTTGCTAAACCTTGGCTGTGGTACCAGCATAGAGGGCGTTGCCGTAGTCCAGTCTGCTGCTGATGAGGGCATGGGTGACCGTTTTTCTTGTTTCTAAGGGAATCCATTTGAAGGTCTTCTGTAGCATGCAAAGGGTGTTTGTTAGACCTGACATGCCTTAGGGTGGTCACCCCTAACTTTTTGCCTGCCTCCCTCCACGTTTTGGACCCTGTTTTGCTGGCTTTTAGACTCTGCGCACTTTACCACTGCTAACCAGTGCTAAAGTGCATATGCTCTCTCCCTTTTTAAACATGGTAACTTTGGATCATACCTGATTGGACTATTTAATTTACTTATAAGTCCCTATTAATGTGCACTATATGTCCCTAGGGCCTGTAGATTAAATGCTACTAGTGGACCTGCAGCACTGGTTGTGCCACCCACTTAAGTAGCCCCCTTAACCTTGTCTCAGGCTTGCGATTGCAAGGTCTGTGTGTGCAGTTTCATTGCCACTTCGACTTGCCATTTAAAAGTACTTGCCAAGCCTAGAACTCCCCTTTTTCTACATATAAGTCACCCCTAATGTGTGCCCTAGGTAACCCCCAGAGCAGGGTGCTGTGTAGGTAAAAAGCAGGACATGTACCTGTGTAGTTATATGTCCTGGTAGTGTAAAACTCCTAAATTTGTTTTTACACTACTGTGAGGCCTGCTCCCTTCATAGGCTAACATTGGGGCTGCCCTCATACATTGTTGAAGTGGCAGCTGCTGATCTGAAAGGAGCAGGAAGGTCATATTTAGTATGGCCAGAATGGTAATACAAAATCCTGCTGACTGGTGAAGTCGGATTTAATATTACTATTCTAGAAATGCCACTTTTAGAAAGTGAGCATTTCTTTGCACTTAACCCCTTCGCTGCCAGGCCTTTTCCCCCTCCTGTGCCAGGCCTTTTTTGCCTATTTGGGGCAGTTCGCGCTTAGGCCCTCATAACTTTTTGTCCACATAAGCTAACCAAGCCAAATTTGCGTCCTTTTTTTCCAACATCCTAGGGATTCTAGAGGTACCCAGACTCTGTGGATTCCCCTGAAGGAGGCCAAGAAATTAGCCAAAATACAATGAAAATTTCGTTTTTTTCAAAAAAATGGGAAAAAGTGGCTGCAGAAGAAGGCTTGTGGTTTTTCCCCCGAAAATGGCATCAACAAAGGGTTTGCGGTGCTAAACTCAGCAGCTTCCCAGCTGTCAGGGACAGGCAGACTTGAATCAGAAAACCTAATTTCTCAACACAAGTTTGGCATTTTACTGGGACATACCCCATTTTTGCAATTTTTTGTGCTTTCAGCCTCCTTCCAGTCAGTGACAGAAATGGGCATGAAACCAATGTTGGATCCCGGAAACCTAAACATTTCTGAAAAGTAGACAAAATTCTAAATTCAGCAAGGGGTCATTTGTGTAGATCCTACAAGGGTTTCCTACAGAAAATGACAACTGAAAAAGAAAAATATTGAAATTGAGGTGAAAAAAACATCAATTTTTCTCAACGTTTTACTCTGTAACTTTTCCCTGCAATGTCAGATTATCGAAAGCAATATACCATTACGTCTGCTGGACTCCTCTCGTTGTGGGGATATATAGGGCTTGTAGGTTCATCAAGAACCCTAGGTCCCCAGAGGCAATAAATGAGCTGCACCCTGTAGTGCGTTTTCATTCTATACCGAGTGTACAGCAATTCATTTGCTGAAATATAAAGAGTAAAAAATAGCTATCAAGAAAACCTTTGTATTTCCAAAAAGGGCACAAGATAAGGGGGGTCATTCTGACCCCCGCGGGCGGCGGTCGCCGCCCGCGTGGAGGGAGCCCCATATGGCCGCTCCGCGGTCGAAAGACCGCGGAGGCCATTCAGGCTTTCCCGCTGGGCTGGCGGGCGACCGCCAGGAGGCCGCCCGCCAGCCCAGCGGGAAACCCCTCCCCACGAGGAAGCCGGCTCCGAATGGAGCCGGCGGAGTGGGTATGTGCGACGGGTGCAGTTTGCACCCGTCGCGTATTTCAGTGTCTGCATTGCAGACACTGAAATACACAGTGGGGCCCCCAGGGGCCCCGCGGCACCCCCTACCGCCATCCTGCACCACCATGGGGGATTCCAAGGGCAGCGGAAAACCGGCAGGAGACCGCCGGTTTTCCGCATCTGACCGCGGCCGAACCGCCGCGGTCAGAATGCCCTGCGGGGCACCGCCGGCCTGTCGGCGGTGCTCCCGCTGACCCTGGCCCCGGCGGTCTCAGACCGCCGGGGTCAGAATGACCCCCAAGGTGTTGAGGAGCAGTGGTTATTTGCACATCTCTAAATTCCGGGGTGACCATACTAGCATGTGAATTACAGGGCATTTCTCAAATAGATGTCTTTTTTACACACTCTCCTATATTTGGAAGGAAAAAATGTAGAGAAAGACAAGGGGCAATAACACTTGTTTTGCTAATCTATGTTGCGCAACGTGGACACATCCAATTTTTTGAAAGAAAACAGAGGTGTTTTTTGCAGAGTGCCTACCTGTAGATTTTGGCCTCTAGCTCAGCCGGCACCTAGGGAAACCTACCAAACCTGTGCATTTCTGAAAACTAGAGACCTAGGGGAATCCAAGATGGGGTGACTTGTGGGGCTCTGACCAGGTTCTGTTACCCAGAATCCTTTGCAAACCTCAACATTTGGCTAAAAAAACACATGTTCCTCACATTTCTGTGGCAGAAAGTTCTGGAATCTGAGAGGAACCACAAATTTCCTTCCACCCAGCATTCCCCCAAGTCTCCCGATAAAAATGATACCTCACTTGTGTGGGTAGGCCTAGCGCCCGCGACAGGAAACGCCCCAAAGCGCAACGTGGACACATCTAATTTTTTTTAAAGAAAACAGAGGTGTTTTTTGCAAAGTACCTACCTGTAGATTTTGGCCTCTAGCTCAGCCGGCACCTAGGAAAACCTACCAAACCTGTGCATTTCTGAAAACTAGAGACCTAGGGGAATCCAAGATGGGGTGACTTATGGGGCTCTGACCAGGTTCTGTTACCCAGAATCCTTTGCAAACCTCAAAATTTGGCTAAAAAAACACATGTTCCTCACGTTTCTGTGGCAGAAAGTTCTGGAATCTGAGAGGAGCCACAAATTTCCTTCCACCCAGCGTTCCCCCAAGTCTCCAGATAAAAATTATACCTCACTTGTGTGGGTAGGCCTAGCGCCCGCGACAGGAAACGCCCCGAAGCGCAACGTGGACACATCCAATTTTTTTAAAGAAAACAGAGGTGTTTTTTGCAAAGTGCCTACCTGTAGATTTTGGCCTCTAGCTCAGCCGGCACCTAGGGAAACCTACCAAACCTGTCCATTTCTGAAAACTAGAGACCTAGGGGAATCCAAGATGGGGTGACTTGTGGGGCTCTGACCAGGTTCTGTTACCCAGAATCCTTTGCAAACCTCAACATTTGGCTAAAAAAACACATGTTCCTCACATTTCTGTGGCAGAAAGTTCTGAAATCTGAGAGGAGCCACAAATTTCCTTCCACCCAGCGTTCCCCCCAGTCTCCCGATAAAAATGATACCTCACTTGTGTGGGTAGGCCTAGGGCCCGCGACAGGAAACGCCCCAAAGCGCAACGTGGACACATCCCATTTTTTGAAGGAAAACAGTGCCTACCTGTGGATTTTGGCCTGTAGCTCAGCCGACACCTAGGGAAACCTACCAAACCTGTGCATTTTTGAAAACTAGAGACCTTGGGGAATCCAAGATAGGGTGACTTGTGGGGCTCTGGCCAGGTTCTGTTACCCAGAATCCTTTGCAAACCTCAAAATTTTGCTAAAAAAACCCATGTTCCTCACATTTCTGTGGCAGAAAGTTCTGGAATCTGAGAGGAGGCACAAATTTCTTTCCACCCAGCGTTCCTCCAAGTCTCCCGATAAAAATGATATAGAGATAGAGGGGATAGCACAGCGAGTTTATAAGGACATATTCTTTTATACATCTTTAGACGGACTCTGCTTTGGGGACCCACATAAGTGAGGTGTCATTTTACTTGCGAGACTGAGGGGAAAACTGGGGAGTAGGAATATTGTGCTGGAGCGGTGATCCTACTAAGAAAAGTCAGGAAAATATGCTTTTTTATGCAGATTTTGAGGTTTACAGAGGAGTCTGGCTAAGAAAATGTTGGGGGAGCCACGCAAGCCAGACCTCCCTAGACTCCTTGGGGTGTCTAGTTTGAAAAAATATCTTGGTTTTGTATGTTTCCCTAGATGAAGGCCGCACCCAGGACCAAAAACATAGGTGGGCCCTCCCCCCCAAACACAGGTATTTTTTTAATATATCATTTTGATGTGTGCACATACGTCCGTGATGTGCCAAACACTAAAATTGTGAAAAGAAACACACTTAGGTTATGTGAGAAAGACCCCTCACCCACCAACCAAGTTGGTGGCATGCTTCATCATCGGGGTCCCACCCGAGGCACCTAGCGTGTCACAGGTGTGCTGCGACGCCTGATTACAGCGGAGCAGGTTTTGTCATTTTTACCACACATACTGGTTGGATTTGGCACGAGGGTGAGTGATGGTTCAGTGGATCAAATTTTATTAACAAGAGATTTCACAAAAAAGTAAATGCACTGTTAATAACTGAAAGGCAAAAAACTGAACCAATGACTCACACCTCGTGAGCTGTAAAGCTGCGACAAGGCACCAACCGTTTTACAGTCCATTCACACACCTTTCATACATGACACGCACAAGACCATTCACATCGCCAGCCACGGGCCCAGCACATTACAACACTCACATCGACAGACCGCGTTACTCAAGGGCCCATCACTTACATACGCCCACATGCCTGATACAAGATTCACACCAGCTGATGGGAGTGTGGACTGGCGTTTGGCTGGCACCGCCAGCCAAGCGCCACCCCAAGCACACCGCCAGCCAAGCGCCACCCCAAGCACACCGCCAGCCAAGCACCACCCCAAGCACACCGCGAGCCAAGCCCCACCCCACGCACACCGCCTTCCAAGCGCCACCCCACGCACACCGCCAGCCAAGCGCCACCCCACGTACACCGCCAGCCAAGCGCCACCCCACGCACACCGCCATCACTTTTTTTGTTTATAAACAACAAAGAAACCACTAATTATAAAATAAGCACAAAACTACAAACACAAAAGATCTAACTAAATACGACAGAGATGCCAACCGTGAAACATATGAAAATATAAAACAGACAGCTTACGCTCACGGTATTTCCCAGAATTTTTTTTTGGTATGGTAACTTCTATAACAGCTGGGCACACACAGCCCAGGCTTTGAAGGGCATTCGGGGCAGTACATCCGGCTCTCCCTCTGGATTAATCTCCGGGCACATACTCTACATTTCTTCGTGGGCAAGTCTTTTTTGGGAGTGGGAGGAATGTGATCTGGAAAGTGCTGATCTTTCAATCTAGCCACATCCTCCACCACTTCTACTCTAGGAACTCTTGCCGGTTCCACCACAATAAGGCTTTCTATCACAGACTCCTGAAATTTAACAAATGTCATCCTTGACTCAGGTGAACAATCCTTGTATACAATAAAGGCATTAAAAGTTGCCAAATGAAATAAATGTAGGGCCAACTTTTTATACCACACATAAGACTTACGAAGAGCAGTGTAAGGTTCCAACCTCTGAATTACTCTATCAACACCACCCATGTGCCTATTGTAGTCCAAAATGCACACAGGTTTGCGCACTTCCGCAACCTGACCCCAAACAGCCACAGGGGAAGTACTCTCATCATGGATGGTCGATAGCATGTACACATCCCTCCTGTCTGAAAATTTCATATCTAGCAGCTCATTATTCCGCAAGGCACTGCACTGTCCCCTCACAAGTTTCTTACAGACAAGCTCCCTTGGATAGCCTTTCCGGTTAGAACGGATTGTGCCACAAGCAACAGTGTCCACTCTAAACAACTCCTTGAACAACTGCACTCCAGTGTAGAAATTATCTACGTACAAATGGTGACCTTTTTTAAACAGCCATCTAGCAAGTTCCCACACAATTTTTTCGATAACTCCAAAAGTGGCCGGACAACCAGGAGGGTCAATACTGGAATCCCTACCAGTGTAGACCCGGAAATTATACACATATCCTGTACTGCTTTCTGACAGCAGATACAATTTAATCCCATACCGTGCCCTCTTACTAGGAATGTACTGCTTAAAAACTAAACGCCCCTTGAAAAGGACCAAAGACTCGTCCACACTTATCTCTTTGCCTGGAACATAGACCTCTGAAAACCGATCCACAAAATGATCAAGGACAGGCCTAATCTTAAAAAGACGGTCACAATCAGGGTGATCTCGTGGCAAGGCTAAAGCATTGTCTACAAAATGCAGCATACTAAGAAGAAGCAAATACCGATTACGTGTCATAGTTGCAGGAAATATAGCAGTTGCCATCAAGGGACTAGTAGACCAATAAGAAGCCAGTGACGGCTTCCTGATCAACCCCATCAAAAAAGACAAACCTAAAAACCTTTTCATCTCTTCCAGATATGTGGGAACCCACTGAGTAGCTCTAGACTGAGGCTTAAGTCTGGCAGCGTTGTTCCGAAAATATTGCTCTGCATACACATTTGTCTGCTCCACAATCTCTTCCAAAAATACATCGTCCATAAACAAGTGAAAGAAATGGACAGGCAAAAAGTTTTCCGTATTAACTCTACACCCTGGGAGACCAGTAAATGCAGGTAACTGTGGCTGCTCCATGTTTGGGGCAATCCAGGTGTCAGGTCTTCTAATGGGAAACCCTTCAGCCCCAGGCTGCTGCACTCTTGGCACATCAATGTCCTCCTCTAACACAGGCCCTTCATCTGCACTGAGAGTAGCTTCCTCATCAGAAGAATACTCTCGGACAGAAAACTCACTTCCAGAATCTTCTGCTTCCTCCTCTGCCTCAGATGCAGAGTCAGTGTCGTAATCATGGTCTGAAGACGACTCAAAGAGCATGCGAACAACCTGCTGAGCGGTCACTTTGCGGCTAGCCATGATCCTCACTAACAACCAATGGATTGGCAACAACAACTAGCACTAAAATAAGTAATAAACAAAGTGTAGCTTTATCACAAAGTTATGTACTACAAAAAACTATACCACTCACTTGCCTGAAAAAGCTACTCACCAAGCAACTACTCTGCACAGACACAGCAATCACCAATGATATCCCACTAAAAAGAAAAAAGAAAAAAGCAAATTAGACATATGACAACACAAACATCACTGTGCTCAAATCTAAGGACAATGTCAAACACACAATACTGCATTTAGTACACCACCTACAAACATGTCATTCATGCATGTCAACAATACTCCTTTGGAGTAAACTGCTTTCACTTACCTAAAACATGCAACTATGCAAACCGCAGGACAACTACTGCCAAAACCGCAAGGATCCACAGCCTAGGAAGCAAAAGCGTTGAACTAGAAGAAAAAGAAGAAATAAATTGTTATAATCACAAATACAAATACTTCGCCAGTTGACAAACACCCCACCACCAAGAACTTAGAAGTTGTCCCTGGTACCTAAGTGGATCCTGCCCCCCTCGGGGGTAGATGGGCGTAACAAAATTGGCCAATCTGCCCCCAAGGGGGGCAGAAATGGGCAACACCTCTGTGCCCCCTTTAGGGGGCGACCCTTCCCAAAGGGGGCACCCCCAGCACAAAACAAAACAAAAAAAAAATCCCTGGCGTATTGGTGGTTTCTGCCCTCCTTGGGGGCAGATGGGCCTACAAAAATAGGCCCATCTGCCCCCATGGCCAATACGAACTTTCCCCACTTTAGAGGGGCGACCGTTGCCCAAGGGGTGCCCCCAAACACACACCACACACACAACACAATCCCTGGCGCCTAGTGTGCTTCCACCCCCCGGGGGCCACATCGTCCAAAAAAATGGCTGGTCTGCCATCGGGGGGCCGAAACAGAAAAAAAAAAATAGCTCCCCAGGGGAGCGACCCTTGCCCAAGGGGTTGCCCCCAAAAAACACAATAAAAACAAAATCCCTGGTGTCTAGTGGATTTCGCCCCCCCCGGGGGCAGATCCGCCGAAAAATAGGCGATCTGCCCCCAGGGGGGGGGCGAAATACTAAAAAAAAAGCCCCCCAGTGGGGCAACCCTTGCCCAAGGGGTCACCCCCAAAAGAAACTTAACACTAAAAATAATTCCCTGGTGTCTAGTGGACTTCGCCCCCCCTGGGGGCAGATCCACCGAAAAAAAGGCGATCTGCCCCCAGCGGGGGGCGAAACACCAAAAAAAATTGACCCCCGGGGGGGGTGACCCTTGCCCAAGGGGTCGCCCCCAAAATAGAAAAACAAAACAAAATCCCTGGTGTCTAGTGGATTTCGTCCCCCCCTGGGGGGGCGAAATACTAAAAAAAATTGACCCCCGGGGGGGCGACCCTTGCCCCAAGGGGTCGCCCCCAAAATAGACAAACAAAACAAAATCCCTGGTGTCTAGTGGATTTCGCCCCCCCCCCTGGAGGCAGATCCGCCGAAAAAAAGGCGATCTGCCCCGGGGGGGAGCGAAACACTAACAAATATTGACCCCCAGGGGGGCGACCCTTGCCCAAGGGGTCGCCCCCAAAATAAAAAAACAAAACAAAATCCCTGGTGTCTAGTGGATTTCGCCCCCTCCTGGGGGCAGATCTGCCGAAAAATCGGCGGATCTGCCCACGGGGGGGGGGGCAAAATACTAAAAAAAAATGCCCCCCAGGGGGGCGACCCTTGCCCAAGTGGTCGCCCCCAAAATAAACATAGCCAAGAAAATCCCTGGTGTCTAGTGGAGATTCCTGCTCCACGATCGCGGGCCCTGCCCGCGATCGTGGAGCAGGAACCTTGTGAAAACAGGCACAGGGGGAAAGGAAAAAGCCTTTCCTTTCCCCCCGTGTCTGTTTTCCTCCCCAAAACCCCCAAAATGGAAAGGACTCACCTTTTGGGTCCTTTCCTCCTAGAGGCGCTGGAAGCAAATGGCTTCCAGCGCGTCCGGCAACACCTGATGACGTTGGCGCGCTATGCGCGCGCTGACGTCATCGGATTGCTGGGGGGGGGGTCGGGGATGGAAGGGGAAGGTCTTCCCCTTCCATCCCTGCCTTGGGGGGGGAGGGGGGCGCACGGGGGGCGTGCTAGCGCTCCCCTAAGTTCCAGTGTGCCTTGGACAAGGTGACCTCGTCCAAGGCACAGGGGAACTGTAGCCTTGGACGAGGTCACCTCGTCCAAGGCACAGAAGGGGTTAAATCTTTCTGTGCCTTACAATCCACGTATGGCTTGGCTTGGTTGACAGCTCTTTGTGCATTCACTCAGACACACCCCAAACACAGGGTACTCAACCTCACTTGCATACATCTGCATTTTGAATGGGTCTTCCTGGGCTGGGAGGGTGGAGGGCCTGCTCTCACACAAAGGACTGCCACACCCCCTACTGGGACCCTGGCAGACAGGATTGAACTGATAGGGGACCTGGTGCACTTCTTAGCCACTCTAAGGCACATTTGGGTATAAAACAGGGCCTCTGCCCTACCTCATCAGACACTTGCTAGAGAAGAAACCTGAACCAGAAACTACATCCTACCAAGAACAACTGCCTGGCTGCTCAAAGGACTCACCTGTCTGCTTTCTACAATGGACTGCTGTCTTGCTGTTGGCCTGCTGCCTTGCTGAACTCTTGTCTGGCTGTGAAAGTGCTCTCCAAGGGCTTGGATAGAGCTTGCCTCCTGTTCCCTGAAGTCTCAGGACCAAAAAGACTTCTCTTTTTCACTTGGGCGCTTCGTGCGCCTACATTTTCGACGCACAGCTTGTTCCGTGGCAAGAAAAACGCCGCACACCGACGCTGATCGACGCAACGCCTTTGGGACGACCGGAACTTCGACGCACGGCCTTGCAATGACAACGCCGCCCGACCTCCAGAGGAGAAATCGACACGACGCCTGCCGTGAGAGCAAAACTTCGACGCGCAGCCCCGCAGAACGATGCGCAGCCGGAAAACAAGCAGGAGAATCCACACACAGACCCGGGACATCTGGTAATCCCCGCGCTCCACAGAAAGAGACTGTCCGCGCGCCGGAAAACGACGCACGACTTCCCCGCGTGAATAATAACGACGCAAGTCCGTGTGTGCTGGGGAGAAATCGACGAACACACCATTTTTCCACGTATCTCTTCTTCTGTGGCCCTCTGAGGAGATTTTCCACTCCAAACCAGGTACTTTGTGCTTGAAAGAGACTTTGTTTGCTTTTTAAAGACTTAAGACACTTTGGGGGTCATTCCGACCCTGGCGGTCCATGACCGCCAGGGCCGGGGACCACGGAAGCACCGCCAACAGGCTGGCGGTGCTTCCAGGGCCATTCTGACCGCGGCGGTAAAGCCGCGGTCAGAAAAGGGGAACCGGCGGTTTCCCGCCGGTTTTCCCCTGGCCCAGGGAATCCTCCATGGCGGCGCTGCTTGCAGCGCAGCCATGGGGATTCCGACCCCCTTCCCGCTACCCTGTTTCTGGCGGTTTTCACCGCCAGAAACAGGATGGCGGGAACGGGTGTCGTGGGGCCCCTGGGGGCCCCTGCACTGCCCATGCCACTGGCATGGGCAGTGCAGGGGCCCCCTAACAGGGCCCCAAAATCGCGACGGGTGCCACTGCACCCGTCGCACCCCTGCAACTCCGCCGGCTCCATTCGGAGCCGGCTTCCTTGTTGCAGGGTCTTTCCCGCTGGGCCGGCGGGCGCCTTTTTGGCGGTCGCCCGCCGGCCCAGCGGGAAAGTCGGAATGACCCTCGCGGTCTTTTGACCGCAGAGCGGTCTTCCGACGGGGTTACTTTGGCAGGAGGCCTCCGCCGCCCGCCAAAGTCGGAATGACCCCCTTTCTATCACTTTTCAGTGATATCTCTACAAATTCACATTGCAACTTTATTCATTTTGACCTACAGTTATCCTGATAAATATTATATATTTCTAAACACTGTGGTGTATTTTTGTGGTGCTATATGGTGGTATTGTATGATTTATTGCACAAATACTTTACACATTGCCTTCTAAGTTAAGCCTGACTGCTCGTGCCAAGCTACCAGAGGGTGGGCACAGGCTAATTTTGGATTGTGTGTGACTTACCCTGACTAGAGTGAGGGTTCTTGCTTGGACAGAGGGTAACCTGACTGCCAATCAAAAACCCCATTTCTAACAGTGTTGAAGCAGGAGGACGATATGGTGATGATTTGCTGGGCCATGGAGAGAGATGAGTCTAGGACGATGCAGAGTTTGCGTGCGTGGGTGGAGGGTGTTGGGGTGGTCCAAGGGCGGTTGGCCACCAAAAGTCATCCCATACTGTCTTGTTGGGGCTGAAGATGATGATTTCTGTTTTGTTGGAGTTATGATTGAGGTGGCTTGCTGTCATCCATTTGCTGATGTCGAGGAGTCCGGCGTGTAGGTTTGTCTTGGTGGTGGAAGGGTTCCTGGTGAGGGAGATGATGAGCTGGGTGTCGTCTGTGTACGAGATGATGGTGATTCCGTGGGGGCGGAGGTTGTTGGCAAGGGGGGCCATGTAAATATTGAAGAGGGTGGGGCTGTGGGAGGATCCTTGGGGGACCCCGCAGATGATCTTGGTGGCTGGGGACTGGAAGGAAGGGAGGCGAACTCTTTGTGTTCTTTCGGTGAGGAAGGAGGTGAGCCAGTCTAGGGCCTTGTGTCGGATTCCTGCATTAAAAAGGTGTGCACAGAGGAATTGGTGGCATACAGTGTTGAACGCTGCGGAGAGGTCCAGAAGGATGAGAACAACAGTCTTGCCCTAGTCCACTCTGGTTCTGATGTTGTCTGTGCAGGCGAGAAGGGTGGTCTCAGTGCTTGCGGAATCCAGACTGGGAGGCATCAAGTGCATTGTTTTCCTCTAGGAAGTGAGACAGTTGGGCGTTCACTATCTTCTCAGCTTCCTTGGCGGGGTAGGGGAGAAGAGAGATGAGACGTCAGTTCGTGAGGTCTTCGGGGTCTGCTTTCGTTTTTTTGAGAAGCGCGTTGACTTTAGCGTGCTTCCAGGTGTCTGGGAAGGTTGCGGTGTCGAAGGAGCTGTTGATTACGGCGCGGAGCGATGATTTAGTTGGCCTTGTTGAATATATGGTGGGAGCAGGGGTCTGTGGGGGAGCCTGAGTGAATGGAGTTCATGTTTTTTTTGGCTTCTTCGTCATTGGTTGGGATCCAGGTGTCTAGTTGGTTGGTGTGGGGGGGCGTTGTGCTGTCGGTCATGGAGTGGTGGTGACAGTGGGTGCAGATGCTGTGAAACTGTTGTGTATGCCTATGATTTTGATGTGAAAATAGTTGGAGAGGGAGTTGCAAAGGTTTTGGGTGTGAGGGGGGTCGATGGTGCTGGATCTGGGTTTGGTGAGCTCTTTGACGATGCTAAAGAGTTCCTTGCTGTTGTGTGAGTTATTATCTATGCGTTCTTTGTAGAATGACCGTTTGGTGGTCCGGATGAGTTGGTGGTGTATGTGTATGGTTGTTTTGAGGGCGGAGAAATTGCTCATTGAGGGTTCTTGGTGCCATGCTTTCTCAATTTTGCGACATTCACGTTTGGAGGCTTGGAGTTTTGTGGTGAACCAGGGGGCGGTTTTGATGGTGTGGATGTTGTTGTTTCTTTTTAGTGGGTAGGGAGTCTGCGCAAATTGTTAACTATTGTGTGAGGTTGTGGGCAGAAGTGTTGGGGTCATTGGTGATGGGGGGTGGAGTTTGTGTGAGTTTGGCGTTCAGGTGTTCTTTGGAGACCTTGTCCCACATTCAGTAGGGTGCGGTGTCTTGTCGGTGGTGGGTGGGGGGTTTCATGAAGGAGAAGTGGACTGACTGTTTAACAAAGGTCACCATTTATATGTAGATAACTTCTACACTGGAGTTCGGTTGTTCAAGGAGTTGTTCAGAGTGGACACTGTTGCTTGTGGCACAATCCGCTCTAATCGGAAAGGCTATCCAAAAGAGCTTGTCTGTAAAAAACTTGAGAAGGGACAGTGCAGTGCCTTGCGGAATGATGAGCTGCTAGCTCTGAAATTTGTAGACAAGAGGGATGTATACATGCTAAGCACCATCCATGATGAGAGTACTTCACCTGTGGCTGTTTGGGGTCAGGTTGCCGAAGTGCGCAAACCTGTGTGCATCTTAGACTATAATAAGCACATGGGTGGTGTTGATAGAGTAGATCAGAGGTTAGAACCTTACACTGCTGCTCGTAAGTCTTATGTGTGGTATAAGAAATTAGCGCTTCACTTGTTCCACTTGGCAACTTTTAATGCTTTTGTTGTGTTTAAGGATAGTTCTCCAGAGTCAAGGATGACATTTGTGAAATTTCAGGAGTCTATCATAGCTAGCCTTGTTGTGCTGGAACAGGCAAGAGTTCCTAGAGAAGCAGTGGTGGAGGATGTGGCTAGATTGAAAGATCGTCACTTTGCTGAGCACATTCCTCCCACGGCCAAAAAAAACTTTCCTGCTAAGAGATGTAGAGTCTGTGCTCGAAGAGGTATCAGGAAGGAGACTAGGATGTACTGCCCTGATTGTCCTTCAAAGCCTGGGCTGTGTGTGGGTGGCTGTTTCAGGAGCTACCACACACAGAAGAATTATTGGGAAATTCCGTGAGCGTAAACTGGTGTTTTATATTTTTATATGTTCGGTTTCACGGTTGGCATTAGTCATGTATTCAGTTAGAGCTTTTGTGTTTGTAGTTTTGTACTAATTTATGATTAGTGGTTTCTTTGTTGTTTAAAAACAAAAAAAAGGGGATGGCATGTGTAGAGTGGCGCTTGGCTGGCGGCGTGGGTGTGGTGGCGCTTGGCTGGCGGTGTGTGTGGGGTGGCGCTTGGCTGGCGGTGTGTGTGGGGTGGCGCTTGGCTGGCGGTGTGTGTGGGTTGGCGCTGGGCTGGCGGTGTGTGTGGGGTGGCACTTGGCTGGTGGTGTGGGTGGGGTGGCGCTTGGCTGGTGGTGTGGCGCTTGGCTGGCAGTGCCGGCCAAACGCCAGTCCACACACTCATCAGCTGGTGTGATTGCTGTATCAGGCATGTGGGCGTATGAAAGTGATGGGCCCTTGACTGGCGTTGTCTGTGGATGCGAGTCTTGTAATGTGCTGGGCCCGTGGCTGGCGGCGTGAATGGTCTAGTGCATGTCATGTATGAAAGGTGTGTGAATGGACTGTAAAGCGGTTGGTGCCTTGTCGTGGCTTTACAGCTCACGAGCTGTGAGTCATTGGTTTAGTTTTTTGGCCTTTCAGTTATTACCAGTGCATTTCACTTTTGTGAAATCTCTTGTTAATAAAATTTGATCTACTGAACCATCACTCACCCTCGTGCCAAATCCAACCTGTATGTGTGGTACAAATGACAAAACCTGCTCCGCTGTAATCAGGCGTCGCAGCACACTTGAGACACGCTAGGTGCCTCAGGTGGGACCCCGATGATGAAGCATGCCACCAACTTGGTTGGTGGGTGAGGGGTCTTCTTCACATAACCTAAGTGTGTTTCTTTTCACAATTTTAGTGTTTGGCACATCACGGACGTATGTGCACACATCAAAGTGATATATTCCAAAAATACCTGTGTTTGGGGGGGAGGGCCCACCTATGTTTTTGGTCCTGGGTGCGGCCGTCATGTAGGGAAACCTACAAAACCCAGAAACTTTTTAAAACTAGCCACCCCAAGGAGTCTAGGGAGGTGTGGCTTGTGTGGCTCCCCCAACATTTTCTTACCCAGACTCCTCTGTAAACCTCACAATTTGCATAAAAAAGCATATTTTCCTGATTTTTCTTAGTAGGATCACCGCTCCAGCACAAAATTCCTACTCCCCAGTTTTCCCCTCAGTCTCCCAAGTAAAATGACACCTCACTTATGTGGGTCCCCAAAGCAGAGTCCGTCTAAAGATGTATAAAAGAATATGCCCTTATAAACTTGCTGTGCTATCCCTTCTATCCCTTCAGGTTTTGGGCCTTATTATGTTGCAGGCACCTGGGCCACCCACACAAGTGAGGTATCATTTTTATCGGGAGACTTGGGGGAACGCTGGGTGGAAGGAAATTTGTGGCTCCTATCAGATTCCAGAACTTTCTGCCACAGAAATGTGAGGAACATGTGTTTTTTTAGCCAAATTTTGAGGTTTGCAAAGGATTCTGGGTAACAGAACCTGGTCCGAGCCCCGCAAGTCACCCCTCCTTGGATTCCCCTAGGTCTCTAGTTTTCAGAAATGCACAGTTTAGTAGGTTTCCCTAGGCGCCGGGTGAGCTACAGGCCAAAATCCACAGGTAGGCACTGTTTTCTCCCAAAATTTTGGATGTGTCCACGTTGCGCTTTGGGGTGTTTCCTGTCGCCGGCGCTAGGCCTACCCACGCAAGTGAGGTATCATTTTAATCGGGAGACTTGGGGGAACGCTGGGTGGAAGGAAATTTGTAGCTCCTCTCAGATTCCAGAACTTTCTGCCACAGAAATGTGAGGAACATGTGTTTTTTTAGCCAAATTTTGAGGTTTGCAAAGGATTCTGGGTAACAGAACCTGGTCCGAGCCCCGCAAGTCACCCCTCCTTGGATTCCCCTAGGTCTCTAGTTTTCAGAAATGCACAGGTTTGGTAGGTTTCCCTAGGTGGCGGCTGAGCTAGAGGCCAAAATCTACAGGTAGGCACTTCGCAAAAAACACCTCTGTTTTTTTCCAAAATTTAGGATGTGTCCACGTTGCGCTTTGGGGTGTTTCCTGTCGCCGGCGCTAGGCCTACCCACGCAAGTGAGGTATCATTTTTATCGGGAGACTTGGGGGAACGCTGGGTGGAAGGAAATATGTAGCTCCTCTCAGATTCCAGAACTTTCTGCCACAGAAATGTGAGGAACATGTGTTTTTTTAGCCAAATTTTGAGGTTTGCAAAGGATTCTGGGTAACAGAACCTGGTCCGAGCCCCGCAAGTCACCCCTCCTTGGATTCCCCTAGGTCTCTAGTTTTCAGAAATGCACAGGTTTGGTAGGTTTCCCTAGGTGGCGGCTGAGCAAGAGGCCAAAATCTACAGGTAGGCACTTCGCAAAAAACACCTCTGTTTTTTTCCAAAATTTAGGATGTGTCCACGTTGCGCTTTGGGGTGTTTCCTGTCGCCGGCGCTAGGTCTACCCACGCAAGTGAGGTATCATTTTTATCGGGAGACTTGGGGGAACGCTGGGTGGAAGGAAATATGTAGCTCCTCTCAGATTCCAGAACTTTCTGCCACAGAAATGTGAGGAACATGTGTTTTTTTAGCCAAATTTTGAGGTTTGCAAAGGATTCTGGGTAACAGAACCTGGTCCGAGCCCCGCAAGTCACCCCTCCTTGGATTCCCCTAGGTCTCTTGTTTTCAGAAATGCACAGGTTTGGTAGGTTTCCCTAGGTGCCGGCTGAGCTAGAGGCCAAAATCTACAGGTAGGCACTTCGCAAAAAACACCTCTGTTTTTTTCCAAAATGTCGGATGTGTCCACGTTGCGCTTTGGGGTGTTTCCTGTCGCCGGCGCTAGGCCTACCCACACAAGTGAGGTATCATTTTTATCGGGAGACTTGGGGGAACGCTGGGTGGAAGGAAATTTGTAGCTCCTCTCAGATTCCTGAACTTTCTGCCACAGAAATGTGAGGAACATGTGTTTTTTTAGCCAAATTTTGAGGTTTGCAAAGGATTCTGGGTAACAGAACCTGGTCCGAGCCCCGCAAGTCACCCCTCCTTGGATTCCCCTAGGTCTCTAGTTTTCAGAAATGCACAGGTTTGGTAGGTTTCCCTAGGTGGCGGCTGAGCTAGAGGCCAAAATCTACAGGTAGGCACTTCGCAAAAAACACCTCTGTTTTTTTCCAAAATTTAGGATGTGTCCACGTTGCGCTTTGGGGTGTTTCCTGTCGCCGGCGCTAGGCCTACCCACGCAAGTGAGGTATCATTTTTATCGGGAGACTTGGGGGAACGCTGGGTGGAAGGAAATATGTAGCTCCTCTCAGATTCCAGAACTTTCTGCCACAGAAATGTGAGGAACATGTGTTTTTTTAGCCAAATTTTGAGGTTTGCAAAGGATTCTGGGTAACAGAACCTGGTCCGAGCCCCGCAAGTCACCCCTCCTTGGATTCCCCTAGGTCTCTAGTTTTCAGAAATGCACAGGTTTGGTAGGTTTCCCTAGGTGCCGGCTGAGCTAGAGGCCAAAATCTACAGGTAGGCACTTCGCAAAAAACACCTCTGTTTTTTTCCAAAATGTAGGATGTGTCCACGTTGCGCTTTGGGGTGTTTCCTGTCGCCGGCGCTAGGCCTACCCACACAAGTGAGGTATCATTTTTATCGGGAGACTTGGGGGAACGCTGGGTGGAAGGAAATTTGTAGCTCCTCTCAGATTCCAGAACTTTCTGCCACAGAAATGTGAGGAACATGTGTTTTTTTAGCCAAATTTTGAGGTTTGCAAAGGATTATGGGTAACAGAACCTGGTCCGAGCCCCGCAAGTCACCCCTCCTTGGATTCCCCTAGGTCTCTAGTTTTCAGAAATGCACAGGTTTGGTAGGTTTCCCTAGGTGGCGGATGAGCTAGAGGCCAAAATCTACAGGTAGGCGCTTCGCAAAAAACACCTCTGTTTATTTCCAAAATTTAGGATGTGTCCACGTTGCGCTTTGGGGTGTTTCCTGTCGCCGGCGCTAGGCCTACCCACGCAAGTGAGGTATCATTTTTATCGGGAGACTTGGGGGAACGCTGGGTGGAAGGAAATTTGTAGCTCCTCTCAGATTCCAGAACTTTCTGCCACAGAAATGTGAGGAACATGTGTTTTTTTAGCCAAATCTTGAGGTTTGCAAAGGATTCTGGGTAACAGAACCTGGTCCGAGCCCCGCAAGTCACCCCTCCTTGGATTCCCCTAGGTCTCTAGTTTTCAGAAATGCACAGGTTTGGTAGGTTTCCCTAGGTGGCGGCTGAGCTAGAGGCCAAAATCTACAGGTAGGCACTTCGCAAAAAACACCTCTGTTTTTTTCCAAAATGTAGGATGTGTCCACGTTGCGCTTTGGGGTGTTTCCTGTCGCCGGCGCTAGGTCTACCCACGCAAGTGAGGTATCATTTTTATCGGGAGACTTGGGGGAACGCTGGGTGGAAGGAAATATGTAGTTTCTCTCAGATTCCAGAACTTTCTGCCACAGAAATGTGAGGAACATGTGTTTTTTTTGCCAAATTTTGAGGTTTGCAAAGGATTCTGGGTAACAGAACCTGGTCCGAGCCCCGCAAGTCACCCCTCCTTGGATTCCCCTAGGTCTCTAGTTTTCAGAAATGCACAGGTTTGGTAGGTTTCCCTAGGTGCCGGCTGAGCTAGAGGCCAAAATCTACAGGTAGGCACTTCGCAAAAAACACCTCTGTTTTTTTCCAAAATGTAGGATGTGTCCACGTTGCGCTTTGGGGTGTTTCCTGTCGCCGGCGCTAGGCCTACCCACGCAAGTGAGGTATCATTTTTATCGGGAGACTTGGGGGAACGCTGGGTGGAAGGAAATTTGTAGCTCCTCTCAGATTCCAGAACTTTCTGCCACAGAAATGTGAGGAACATGTGTTTTTTTAGCCAAATTTTGAGGTTTGCAAAGGATTCTGGGTAACAGAACCTGGTCCGAGCCCCGCAAGTCACCCCTCCTTGGATTCCCCTAGGTCTCTAGTTTTCAGAAATGCACAGGTTTGGTAGGTTTCCCTAGGTGGCGGCTGAGCTAGAGGCCAAAATCTACAGGTAGGCACTTCGCAAAAAACACCTCTGTTTATTTCCAAAATTTAGGATGTGTCCACGTTGCGCTTTGGGGTGTTTCCTGTCGCCGGCGCTAGGCCTACCCACGCAAGTGAGGTATCATTTTTATCGGGAGACTTGGGGGAACGCTGGTTGGAAGGAAATTTGTAGCTCCTCTCAGATTCCAGAACTTTCTGCCACAGAAATGTGAGGAACATGTGTTTTTTTAGCCAAATCTTGAAGTTTGCAAATGATTCTGGGTAACACAACCTGGTCCGAGCCCCGCAAGTCACCCCTCCTTGGATTCCCCTAGGTCTCTAGTTTTCAGAAATGCACAGGTTTGGTAGGTTTCCCTAGGTGCCGGCTGAGCTAGAGGCCAAAATCTACAGGTAGGCACTTCGCAAAAAACACCTCTGTTTTTTTCCAAAATGTAGGATGTGTCCACGTTGCACTTTGGGGTGTTTCCTGTCGCCGGCGCTAGGCCTACCCACGCAAGTGAGGTATCATTTTTATCGGGAGACTTGGGGGAACGCTGGGTGGAAGGAAATTTGTAGCTCCTCTCAGATTCCAGAACTTTCTGCCACAGAAATGTGAGGAACATGTGTTTTTTTAGCCAAATTTTGAGGTTTGCAAAGGATTCTGGGTAACAGAACCTGGTCCGAGCCCCGCAAGTCACCCCTCCTTGGATTCCCCTAGGTCTCTAGTTTTCAGAAATGCACAGGTTTGGTAGGTTTCCGTAGGTGCCGGCTGAGCTAGAGGCCAAAATCTACAGGTAGGCACTTCGCAAAAAACACCTCTGTTTTTTCCCAAAATTTAGGATGTGTCCACGTTGCGCTTTGGGGTGTTTCCTGTCGCCGGCGCTAGGCCTACCCACGCAAGTGAGGTATCATTTTTATCGGTAGACTTGGGGGAACATAGATTAGCAAAACAAGTGCTATTGCCCATCGGGGCGGGGCAGGGCAGGCTGGAGAATGGGAGGGCCCGACCCGGGGCCCCTGACCTCCTGGAGCGGCCGGGGAGGCCTCCCCGGACCCGCCGGACACCCGTGCCGGGGCCCATCGGACGGAGCCCATGACCCGTGGTGGGCCCACTGCCTGGGGCCCACAGGAGCCCGGTTCAGAGCCTCTGAGCCCGGCACGTCAGGGGA